>NW_027507903.1:292031047-292568547 GCF_037356315.1 Lithobates pipiens | reverse complement strand
TAATTCCTGAGTTGTTCCAGAGACTGTGAGGTGTACGAGTATTCTCTAAGCTCGATTTGAGAGGTGCTTACAATTTGGTTCAAATCAGGAAGGGAAAAGAATGGAAGACAGCCTTCATGACACGTTTTGGGCACTTTGAATACTTGGTCATGCCCTTTGGTCTCTGCAATGCCCCGCCACGTTCCAGCACCTGGTAAATTAAGTTTCTTGTGATTTCCTTGACCTGTTTATCATCGTCTATCTGGAGGACATTCTTATTTTCTCTGACTAGGAACATCACCTCTATGCCAAGGATGAGAAGTGTGACTTTGAAAGACAGACAATACAGTTTGTGGGACTTGTCATCTCCGCTGATGGTATCTCCGTGGATCCCCAGAAAGTCGCCGCTGTCTTGGAATGACCAGCTCCTACAGACAGAAAGGAGGTACAAAGGTTTGTGGGATTCGCTAATTTTTATAGAAAATTCATTAAGAACTGTTCAGCTATTATCTCTGCCATTACTCTTTTAAGTAAGAAGCATGTTCCCTTCCTGTTGAGTCCAGAAGCACAAGCATCTTTTGAGCAGCTTAAAGCCTTGTTCACCTATGCCCCCAACCTAAGGCATCCTGATCTATCCTTGGCCTATGTTCTGGAGGTAGATGCCTCTGAAAACGCTGTTATCGCATAGACAGGGTCCTAAATCATTGCTCCATCTCATGGCTTTCTTCTCCAAGAAATTGAATTCTTAAGAGATAAATTACGACGTAGGGGACTGGGAGTTGTTGGCCATTAAAACTACCCTCTAAGAATGACGTTACCTGTTGGAAGGTGCTCTTTACCCTATACTAATTTTCACCAATCACAAGAACCTTAAGTACCTGAAAACAGCTAAGAAACTTAGACCTTGGCAGGCAAGACGGGCATTGTTCTTCTCCTGCTTTACATGTCATATAACTTTCCGCCCTGGTTCTAAGAACAGTAAACCAGATGCGCTGTCGCGCATGTTCCATGATCCAGTTCTTCCCTTGGAATCAGACACTATCTTACTGGCCAAACACTTTCTTCTTCTTCAATCAGATCTGATAACCCAAGTAAGAATGCCGCATTGTAGGAGCACCCCCCTTCTCAAGACCTATCCCTCCAACTGAAGGACAGACGCTATTACCATAATGAACAGGTTTTTGTCCCATAGCAGTTTAGACTTTCCGTCCTGAAACATTGCCAAGATCATCCATTGGCTGACCACTTTGGAATTCACAAGAGCACTGATCTAGTTTCCCATTCTTTTTGGTGGCCAGACTTAATACAGGACTCTAAAAAATATGTCAGATCCTGTGTGACCTGTCAACACAGCAAGACTGATCGAGCCAAGACTTGGGGACTATTGGAATGCCTTCCTGTGCCTAAGAAACCATGGAGCATGATATCCATGGATTTCATTGTTGAGCTCCCTCCATGTGAGAACTTTACCACCATATTTGTTGTGGTCGACCGTCTGACCAAGATGGCACACTTTGTACCCTTAAGCCGCGTACACACGGCGGACTGTCTGGCCAACTTAGTCCGTCGAAACACATTTCAGCGGACAGTCCGCTCGTGTGTGGGCTTCAGCGGACTTTTTCAGCGTGCAGTCTGGCGGACTAAGTATTTCGGAATTTCCGAAATACTGTCCGTCATACTTTGGTTTCAGCGGACAATCCGCTCGTCAGTAGGCTAGTTCGACGGACTAAGTATGGCGCATGCTCAGAAAGGATTTACACGGCGAAAGGTTGCATTGCTGTGTATTGGACTTCCTATTTCTAGTCCCGTCGTACGTGCTGTACACGTCATCGCGCAAGCTTACGACGGACTGTTTGTGCATCCGTGTGTGGTCAAGTCCGTTCATTCGAAAGTAGGACGGACTGTCTGTCGGATTGTCTGACGGACTAAGTTGGCAATACAGTCCGCCCGTGTGTACGCGGCTTTACAAGGAACCCCTTCTGCCGCAGAGACTGCTTCCATATTCATCCAAGAGATAGTGAGGCTACATGGAATCCCCGACCAATATCACCTCTGATCGAGGGGTTCAATTTACTTCTGGATTTTGGTGATCTCTGTGTGAAGCCCTGAACATTGAACTCCATCTGTCCTTTGCTTACCATCCCCGAACAAATGGACAGATGGAGAGAACCAACCAGACTTTGGAACAATACCTGCATTGTTTCTCCTCTTTCTCCCAGAACGATTGGTCTTCGCTTCTTCCGCTAGTGGAAATTGCGTAAATAATTCCCTCCATTCTGCCACTAAACAAACACCCTTTTTTCGCCAATTATGGATACCATCCTTCCTTTTTAACTGAAATACCTGTGGAATCTTCTGTGCCTGCTGTACAAGATAGATTGAGTTTGTTCAACTCTAATAACAAATTGCTTCAGGATACCATCTCCAAAGCTCAGACAAAGAGCAAAAGATTTTTTGACAGAAAGAGGAGGGGTAACTTGAATTTGAAACCAGGGGACAAGGTCTAGTTATCCACTGCAAATCTGAAACTTAAGTGTCCCTCCAAAAAACTTGGTCCAAAATACCTGGGCGCCTTTCCTGTAAAGAGGAGGATCAACTCTGTGGCATTTGAACTAATCTTACCAAAGAACCTAAAGATCCACCCTGTTTTCCATATTTCTTTATTGAAACCAACAGTGCTCAATCCCTTTCCTGACCAGGATCCGAAAGCCCTTATGCTCATTGAGGGCAGCGAGGAATTTGAAGTAGAAGCTGTTCTTGACTGTAGAACCAGGAATGGCCAAACACATTTTATGATCAAATGGAAGGGCTATGGCCCTGAGGACAATTTGTGGGAACCAGCTTCTGATGTACATGCTCCACAAAAGGTACAAGCATTTTTTCAAGGCCATCCAAAGAAGCCCTTGAGGGGCATTCAGAGGCTGCCCGTAAGGATGGGGCAATGTAAGAGAACTACTGTTCTGCTCCGGGCGCACTCACGTGCACATGCGCGGATAAGGGACTGTGCATATCGCAGGAGCGCAAACACAAGCACCAATGCGCTTGCGCGCACGTAGGTGTGTATCCGCGCATCACTTTGGCACCAGGCGGCCTATTTAAGGGGCTCACTGACTTGTAGAAGATGCTGACCGATCTTCAGCTGTTCCTGTACCCATTCCTTGTGATTCCTGCCATTGCCTGTCTGATATCCGTTGCTGAACCCCTGGCTTGCCCTGACCTTGCTTCTGGACTCTCCCTCATCTCTAACTACTGGCTCCTGATTTTGGCTTCCTAATTGACCCTGCTCCTACCTGATGATTTGGTACCTTGCTGCCCACCTGCTTCCGAACCCGGCTATTCCTGTGACTATGCTCCTGTCTCCTGTTTGGCTCCAAGCTGTCATCCGGGTGTCTGCAGCTCTGTTCCTGCGACCTGCTGTCGCATCATCTGCCTCAAGCTTCCAGGGCTACATTTGCAAGCACTCATGTTCCTCCTTTGCCTTGGGTCCTTCTGTCTCCATCCTCAGCGGGACACGGGTTGGAGATACAAGGGAGGCTGACCTCGTCACTTCAGACTATGACCAGGTACGTGACAGTGACAGTGTGTTATAAACTACCAATATATATATATTTGAGATATGATTACATTTACCAAATATTTTTTGACCCACTGTATACTTCATTTAAAGTCCTGCCTCTTTGCTCTCTTCTCTCTTATATATTGATGGGGTTAGTTCAAGTGTAGATCATGCAAACCCATGCAGGGAAGCAGCAGGAGACTATAGTATTGACTAGTGTTGTGATGCATAGTAAGCTACTCTAAGACCCAGTGTACCTATGGCATTGCAGTGTGCTTACAGGGGATTGCTGCCTGCATCTGATATTCATTTGAGATGCTTCTGAGATAATTCAGAGTTCAACCACAGGTGCATTAGACCTTTATAACTTTCTGACCCAAAATTGGCCTTCGTCTAAGCTTTTCTTAGCCCCTGTACACACGGTCGGAGATTTCGACAACCAAATCCGTCGGATCTTGTCTGAAACCGTTACATACACACGGTCGGACTAAGTTGTTGAAAAATCCGATCTTTCAGAACGTGATGACGTAATTTCGTTACGGTGGGACTACATTCAGGCTAGTAGCCAATAGCTTTGATGTAGGAATTTGATCTGAGCATGCGTGGCACTTGGTCCGATCAAAATTCTCTACACATGATTGGAGTATGTCCGATCGAACCAGTTGGTCGGGAAATATTTCCAACAAGTTGGAAATTTGGGTCCTACGGAAACATTCCGATGCATACCACACACAGTCAGATTATCCGACAACGCGGTCCGATAGGACACATTCCGACGGATTCTCCGATCGTGTGTACAAGGCTTAAGAGAGAATATCTTTCCAATGAAATCCCCTCTTAGACAGTTGTCATTGGAAAGAGTATCCCCATGGGAGGATTTCTCCTTTTTTGCTGTTCTTGTGCCAATTTAAAATCTAAAGACTTAATCTTACTTTTATTCCCGATTACAGTGGTAGTGATGGCATATAGAGAGAGTAAATCTTCCTCAACTCGGACACATACAGGAATTAAAACCCAATAGAAGAATTCTAGCCTTTCACTTATTGTCCTTTACAGTTACAGGGCTACTTTTCTTTTTGACTTGCATGGATGAGAAGCAGTTCTGACATGAACAAAACTCTGGCACCATAGGCCCTAATGGCCCATACACATGATCTGAAATAATGAATAATAGTTTGTCTGTTTTTTTGTTTTGTTTTTTTGCATGCCAGTCGCATATCGAAAATGGAGAGGTTACTAAAGTTACGAAAATGCTCGTTCGACAGAATAAAAAATCAGAAGTGATTTAATGTATTGTAGTGTATTTATATTGATAACTGTAATGATTAAATGAAAATCATACAATCTGATATCTTACATTTTGTCCAATCGGATAATATCAGATGAACTATCATTGTCAGCTCTCGAAAGCTCTGTACTAACGATCAGATTATCGTACGATCAATTAGAAAGCTGTATTTTTCAGATCGTGTGTATGGGCCACAAGTCTGACAATGCAGTAAAGTGTGTATGTATTTCGTATGCATTGCGATTTGTGTTTTCTGCCTGTCAAATGATCCAGTGCAGGAAATGCATGGTATCAATCACTCAAACATCATCATACCACCAAGGTTTGCCTGTACAGCTTTGGCAGACATGTGAGCAACTTGTTGTACAGCACAACATAGTCATCACAATCACATACTGCTATGCTCGAACTGTGAGTAGCAGCTGTCTTAAAAATGTATTAATACATATAATAATGAAAAATCAACTTTATGCTTTTTTAGACAACACAATATGCTTTATCAGATAAAACTAACAGCCAAATGTATATAAGTTCCAATAAATGTGTTTGTAGCCAGGGGCCCAGCGACATACTCCCCCACCCCTCCAGGCTTCTGTCTGCAGCTGCGACCTGAGCAGCACTCTTTGTGGACTCCCCTGCTTATACCCCCTCCCCCCAATTCCACAGGTACAATGTGTCAAGAGCATAGGGCTCTGCATAAGCAGAGTGGCCATGTTGGTTGCAGCTGCGGGCTGTGTGTATGTCTACCTTTTGACTTTCTCTTGTGGTAAGCAAAATGTGGGTAGGATAGTTCATCCCTTTATAGTGAGAGTAAACGAACAAATGTCAAATATCAAGAAGGGCATTGCCAGTCACAGTGTACCCAAAGACTATTGCCAATATCACAATCTTGATCTGAAAGGTACTAAGTTCTTAATTATAGATACATTCCATGGAGGGTTGGAACCTCGACCAGAGGTGTTTCACGACTGGAAACCTTCTGGATATATGAATTGCAGTACCACTCTCTGTCAGGTATGAATGTAGAGTGGGACATTAATGCTTTCATTAATGAGGCATAACCCATTTTTAGCATGTATTATGTTCAACCATTGATGTGAAAGGGATATATATTTATGGTTCAGAGCCCTATGACCGATACGTATAACGATGACAAACAGGGTTAACATAAACTTACCACTTGAACAGACCTGAAGGTGTGCCCTGGTCTAACGTACGGTATACCAAAATAAGGGGGCATACCCTAGATAAGAAATGAGGATTAAATGAAATGAACATGAAATGAAGTGAAATGAGTACTCTGTGAGGAGTATGATGCCTTGAGAAATGCCCTAAAAAGGGGATGGGAGGGTGGGTATTGCACACAGGAACCGACAAGGAACACAGCAGAATGGGCTGATTAAATACCCCTCCGGGCTCCTCCCATAAATTCAGGCCACCATACTGGCCTTTTACTTATGGTTCAGAGCCCTATGACCGATACGTATAACGATGACAAACAGGGTTAACATAAACTTACCACTTGAACAGACCTGAAGGTGTGCCCTGGTCTAACGTACGGTATACCAAAATAAGGGGGCAAAAACATTCTGGTAGGGAATTGCTCTTTATTGATTGAGTTTGATCACTGAGTGAGATTAATAGATGCCTGAGCCATTTCCACCTGAGGATTGTGGCTGTACTGGGTGAAGCAGGCAGACTCCTACCTGCCTAGCTATTCAATGACATTGTTTGGGGACCCGCTATTACCGATTCTGTAAAAGTGGATGTCTACGTTGGAGCTTACTTGCTGCTCTTTGAAACTGCTAGGGGAAGTACGAAGTGATCTTTGTATCAGGCTAAGTAGCGTCTACATAGCTCTCGGCCTGCTGGATTACCACAGGTGAACTTTCCAGGTCACAGGAACCTGTAGTAGGCCAACACCTGGCTGCTTGTAGGACCATGCTAGGGGAGAGACCAAACGAAGGGATAGTCAGGATGGTCGAAATACCCTTAAGGATGTCACCCGTTCGGGTAAGCATTTGTCACCGACCATCGGTTGGATTTCCTGGATTTCACGAAGCACGGTTCAACCAGCGTGGGACATGAATAAAGAAGGTTTGCGGGGTCCGGCAAGGACAAGAAATGTTGCCTGCCGGCTAGGTATAGCCGAACAGTGTTATGGGATAGGCAGCTGGGTATGACAGTATGACGTAAAGGCCAGTAACTGCCTGATGTTGGAGGTTTCATAGGAGTGGTGTGTCCGGAATTTCTGAAGGCCCTCCAGGCCGTCTGGTAGGTTGAGCATGTTGTGAGAAAGCGAGACGTTTACGAGTTTGGTCACTGTTTGTAGATATTGTACTAAACCAGGGTTTAGGTGAGACCGACCAAGGACAATGGCTGACACTGGATCGGCTCCAGTCAGATACGACAGTCTGCTACGAGATTGCTCTAGGCCAGGAACAATGTATAGTCAACTTTAACTGAATTTATGATGACAGCTGTACCAGCCTACCCAGGAAGGACATGACTGCTAGGGATTTAGACCTATCTTGCAATAATCTCTGCTGGTTGCCTGATGGTGGCAAAAATTGCAGCGAAGCCTGTGATGGTCGCTACATCTGTCACTAGCTGGGGTGACAGGGGCGAGATGGACGGTATGAACATGATAAACCGATCTACGTAGTACAGAACCTCTTGATATTAAAAGATCCGTGGCATCCAGATTAAGGGTCTGACAGGGGCCCTGAATCTGGGAGGGGAAGACGAGGATGCATGACATAAAGATTAACCCTGGGGAATGACCATATTGCAGAACTGAGCATACCCGAAACAGACTGAAGCTGCTTCTGGGTATACCCCTGTGTGTGGGTGAAGTGTTTGAAAAACTGACCTGATAGGGTCAGCTTGTCAAGGGGGAAACTGGTGTGCGAGGATGTTCTACATGTCCCTAAAGATGGCAGTTGTGATGGGCAAGCGTCTAGCGTTAGCTACAGGCTAATGTTTCTGGATACCAGTTAGAGGGAATCTTACTGTATGGGCCATCAACAGACGGCTCACCAGGGTCCTGTAAGGATAGAAATGTCGGGTGCTGGCTAGATATAGCCTGATAGTGTTGCGAGAAGAAGCCAGCTGCGTGTGGCAACTCGACCTCTGGTGTAGGACGGAAGCTGAACTCAACTGCCCAACGGGAGGAATGAGCGTCAGGAATGGCGAGTGGTGTATGAAAAAAAAAAGAATGTCACTGGGGCTAAGTGGCCAAATGAGTACCGCTGAAAATGATGTGTGGCTGAGTGCCAACAAAATGCTTGCAACGATCACAAGTTATGCTAAGTTGCACGCCTAGCCGTGATAGCAAGGGTTGCGCTTAAATGTGTGCTCACAATGATAGCAAGGGAGTTAACGTCACTGGAGATGTGTTTGTGGTGGCTGGACTCGGTGGTGTCGCAGACGTCCGGACACAGGGCTGTGAGTAGTATGACCTGAAAAGACTGAATAAGTTATGCCAAGATGCGTGCTTGCTACAATTGCAAGAAGTTATGCTAGGATGCGTAGTTAGCTAGGTTGAAAAGACAAAAGTCCACCCAGCCCACGACAAAACCAACAATTTAGACAAACAACATTGCACAACCTGACACACCCAATGCTATCCCCACAGCTGATCCAGAGGAAGGCAAAAAAAAAACGCCGAGCATGCTCTAATTAGCTACAGCAGGGGAAAAAATTCCTTCCTGACCCCTCGAGCGTCAATAAGATTTCTCCCTGGATCAACCTACCTACAATATAGCACCCCGTTATACTACGTACGTTAGGAAAGTATCCAGGCCTTACCCAGCAATGCACTGAGCCAGCCAGAACTGCCTGCCAGCAAGGATAGTACTACGTTTGTGCCTGGGGCTTGCTAGTGACAACTGCAAAGTTTATGCTAGGATGTGTGCTAGCAACCATTGCAAGAAGTCTATGCTTGGATGCGTGTTTGCAACGATTGCAAGAAGTTTATGCTTGGATGTGAGTCTGCCATGATTGCAGGGAGTTATGCCTAGATGTGCTTGCAGTGACTGCAGGACGTTTGTGATTGGATGCGTGCTAGCAACAAGCTTGCACAAAGTTGTACTTGGATGCATGCAAAATGAATCCGATATGAATCGGATGTAGGTGTGAAATGAATCCTATGAATTGGTTATGTGATAAATCCGACCCAATCGATCGTGGAGTAGATGAAATGAATCCGATATGAATTGTTTTAGTTATACCCGTAAGGCTGAAATGATGGGTGCGGATTAATGCGTTGCTGGTTTGAGGGATTTGACTTGGTAAGCGATGAATATGTGAAATGAAATAAATGAAATGTTTGCCGTGATATAGACAAGAATTGGTATGTTATGATTAACGATGAGTTGGAACTGCGGAGCACAGAACGAAATGAGGTCAAGACAACTGGGGCATGCCTAGATGAATCAGTGCATGGAGGGTGCTACTGGACTCGACTGACCTGTAAACACAAAGGCAAAACCAGTTGAGAATTCCATACCTGTCACAGACAACTGGCCAAATGGTGACTCCTAATGGGAGTGGTGAGCTTTGAAATGAAACGAAATGACATAAAATAAAATGAAATGAGACAAACAAACACAATGAAATGTTTTTTTTTTTTTTTATATATATATATTTTTTTCCTATATATATTTTTTTTTCTTTCTTTTCCCCCTTTTTTTTTTCTTTTATTATTATTTTTCCCCCCTTTTTTTTTATTTTTTGAAATGAAATGAAATGAAACGAACAAACATAAACGAAATGTTGCCTTTGATGAGAACCTGCCATGGCAGAAGCGCAGCTCGGTCGTGTCACCGGCGCCACTGACAGCGAGCCAGACTCTGGAGCATGTACTGCAATGAGGCAATTAGTGAAATGAGGCCAAATGAGCATGGCCCCCTGTCTAGAACCCGAATTTGTAAAACAACTGGGTTTGAACCGAGGTGCAGGAGGTGACAGTGAGATGAGTGAAATGAGTGAATCCGCCATGATAGAGGCCCGAATCGCCATGCCGTAACTTTGCGACTGAGCACGAAACGGACTCTGGAGCATGTACTGAAATGAGGCCAGTCCTGGGGGACGCCGAGACGAATTAGAACATAGGCGTGACTATTCGTGTCGGAGCGTGATAGGTGAAATGAAATGATACCCATGACAAAGACAGGGATCAACGGCTGCGCTCAAGAATCAACGGTGAACCCTGTCTCTGGAGCATGTACTGAAATGAGGCGAAGCAGCTGGGCACACCGGACGAATCGGTGCACATAACTGCGACAGGATTCGAACCGGAGTGTAATAAGTGACACACCATGACAGAGACCGGAATCAACGACTGGCCCACCGATTCGGTAAAGAATCCGTCTCTGGAGCATGTATAGAAATGAGGCCAAACAACTGGGTGTACTGAGGCGAATTGGTGCATCGGTATAATGCGACTGGATTCGTAACGGGGCGTGATCGGTGACCAGAAAATGATACGCCATGACAAAGACAAGAATCGAAAACCGTGGCTGAACCTGCGAATGATTCTGTCACTGGAGCATGTATTGAAATGAGGCCGACAACTGGGGCACACCGGAGCGAATCGGTGCATCGGAGATGCGACTAGATTCGAATCGGAGCGCGACTCATGACCGTAATGAAATGAAATGATTGAAATGATCGAAATGAATTGAAATGATCGAAACGATTGAAATGATCGAAAAGGTTGAAATGATTGAAATTCTCCGGTTAGTTAGAACTTAGAACGTCTGTTTGGGAATTTTCTAAATGATCCGAACGATTCGGACGTAGAGACCCGTGATTTGGTCGGTATGCGGAAGGTTTGAAAATGAAATGCTCGATGTGGTGTCATGAACGAGTGACCACGACTTCTTTCGAGAAGAATGAAAATGAAATGCAATGATTAAAACGATTGCAATGATTGAAATGAGCCGGTTAATTAGAATTTAGAACATCTGATTGGGAATTTTCGAAATGATCCGAACGATTCGGATGTTTCAGTAGAGACCAGTGATTTGGTCGGTATAGCGGGTTTGTGAAATGAAATGCTCGATGTGGTGTCACGAACGGGTGACCACGACTTCTTTCGGGAAGCAAGGAGCACAAATGTTAAGAGGTAACGGATGCTTGAAACAATATCGGAAAAATACGAAGGTGACATTTCAGTGAGTGGTTCGTGAGTTCAACGGATCACAGTTTAGTGACATGAAATAACATGAAATGAGAAATGGGAGCCGAAGCCCTACCCGTGACAGCCGAACCAGATGCGTTGCACGATACCGGCAAGTTTTCGAGTGTTGCGCCTCAGACAATACACGAACGCTCACGACGGCAAAAAACCGACTGTAACACGAGGATGAAGACAGGACTTCAATGAAGACGGAACTCACGAACACTGCACTCACTCACTCACTCTATCGAACGGTCTCGAATAGTCGGCCCTAGATCTGTGACGTAGCAACTATTGCACACAGGAACCGACAAGGAACACAGCAGAATGGGCTGATTAAATACCCCTCCGGGCTCCTCCCATAAATTCAGGCCACCATACTGGCCTTTTACATATACAAATATTAATTTAACCCCCCCCCCCTTTTTTTCAGTTCTTTCTTTTTTTTATATCCTTTTTTAAATTTATTTGAGCTATCTATCATATATATATATATATATATATTTCTATATCTATTTTATATGTATATACATTTTTTTACATCATTTAGGCACTTTTAGTGGCCGTTTTATTTGTTTATAATTTCAGTTGTTACTTATAAAGAGGAGTTATGGGTGACCAACTCTGTCTTGGTTTTTTAATTAGATCATTTTTTTAATGTTTGAAGCGTGTTTAATCAATGCGACTATCATCTTTTCCATATATCATTATTCTTGTTGGTATTCCACAATGAGGCTTGAATATATCACTTCCTGGTTTCTTTATAAGAAAGTTGACTGTTGGCGCGATATGTATAGAAGTCAGCTCCGCTCTCAAAAGGAGGCTTGACACCCAAGTGTGCACATTCTTTGTGTTCGCACAGAGCGATGTAACTACCTGCCTTTCACAATGAGGCTTGGCATGCACGCGCTCATGCCATCTTCCCTTCCAGGAAGTAGCTGCCTGGTTGCTAACAAGAGATACAAACTTTGTTATAGGTTGGCACTCCATTAATTATATATATATATATATATATATATATATAAACTCAATGACCCAGATGGGCTGACACCCCAGATGATGTCTTATTAGATGAAACGGTCGGATCAAGCTCTGTCATTGTGTTATGCTATTTCTGATTACTGGCACTTTATCATTATGGACATGTGAGTGTTCTTGACCTTTATAATAAATGTTATACTTTTTTGGATTTACACTGTGTGGAGCCTTTTTGTCTCTTCCGGATATACCATTTTACTTAGAGACACAGCTGGCCTTTTGGCTCACCATTGCTGATCTTATCAAGACCTAGCTGCTACAAGATCTGAGGGATCACCTTCTACCGTGGCCAATACAGTGTGGCATGGAAGCTCCCCCTATTGGTGTGGGTACACCTCTCGCTTGACTGGCTCATTTGGGCATATGCCATGTTGAGTCCACATGCTCCAGTAAGCCTTCACCTTATCAGAGGTGGATATCTTCTCACGTATGCCACCATCTCTGCCGGAATTGGGATTTCACTTTCCTTCCCTTGGATCACCTTATCAACTTTTTATCTATACATTCATATATTTTTTCACTGTATGATTTCATTGACATTGTTCTCCTTTTTCTTTTTTGCACGTTGCTCTTCAGTTGTTTTGGATATTATTTTTTGTTTTTATATATATATATATATATATATATATATATATATATATATATATATATATATATATATATATATATATATATATATAATAATTTTTCATTTGTTTGCATATTTATAGATTGGAAAACTCTGGTGGACTATGCTCAGTCTCCCTTTGAGATGTTTACACTAGACATTTTCAAGTGTTTGGTTTAATTCTCAATTTTTTCACTGTTTACCAAGCAGTTTATAGAGTTTATACTATTTACTGATTTAGCGCTATAACATATATGTCAATAAGTGTTTAACTGACCTGGTCATCAGTAGCCAGGCGCATTGTGTATTAGCGCCTTGAAAGCTTATAGGTAATTTTTCATCTATTAGCGCTACATTATTATTATTTTGGGGTACTAGCACGGTATTGTTTTCTTTTTACTCGTTTTATCCCCCTCTCTCTGTTTCTCCCTCCCTTCCTGGATACAGCAGAGTTTGAGCCAATCAAGTAGGGAGAGAACTTGCTATGCACTGGGATTAATTCTGGGAACTGTAGTCCTTACAGGAGCATAGTGCAAAACAAGTCAATCTAGGCTAAAGGAGCTGCAAACTTTAATACCCAGCATTCCCTGCCAACCCAAGGAGACAAGGATAGCTTTTTCCTGGTAAATTTACCTGAGATCTGGACATCTTTGCATGGGGAGCCAGAGAGAGAGAGCGGACTTGCTGATAGCAACTGTCTGCCCACATTAAACATAGAGCCTGAGAGCTGGGCAACCCAGGACCCAGCATGCACAGGGATCAGAGGACAGATGAACTGAGCCTTGTGAGGACCAGAGCTAAAGGATTGAGTCAACTGATACTGGGTACCTGAGTCCTGTGTACCAGGAGGGGTGAGCTGAACCATCTGGGCTTATCTCAACACTGAAACACTTTATGCATTAGAGAATGCTCCTTGTTTAGCAGCCCACTGAGCAAGACTGCTACATGTGCACCAGCTTATTGAATGGCCCCAATGAAAGCTGGTCAGCACTAGGGATGAGCTTGGTGTTCGAGTCGAAGGCATGTTCGGCTCGAACACCAGCTGTTTGCCCGTTCGGCAAATACCAAACGTTATGGGCCGTTCGCGCCAAATTTGTGTGGCACTCACGGCCCACAATGCACTGTGTCATCGCAGGTCATTGCTGGCTCATAATTGGCCAAGTATGCACTGTGACCCCGCATGCTTGGCCAATCACAGCACCGGCAGCGAGGAGAGCCATAATTGTTATAGCTCAGGGGGCTTAGTACACGCCCCACACTATATAAGGCCACCACCGCGGCGGCCTTGTGTAGTGTGTTCCGGCTGGTGCAGGGAAAGAGCAAGATAGGCAGTGTGTTCTTTCTCAGGCATCTGCAGGAGTTAGTGGGTGTTGTGTGCCTCCAGCTCAGTATACACCTGTAGATACCCTTTATTGCTGGTGTTCTCTAATACAGGCATCTGCCGGAGTTAAAGTGGGTGTTGTATGCCTCCAGCACAGTATACACCTGTAGCTACCCTTTTTTGCTGGTGTTATCTAATACAGGCATCTGTTGGAGTTAGTGGGTGTTGTGTGCCTCCAGCACAGTATACACCTGTAGCTACCCTTTTTTGCTGGTGTTATCTAATACAGGCATCTGTTGGAGTTAGTGGGTGTTGTGTGCCTCCAGCACAGTATACACCTGTAGCTACCCTTTTTTGCTGGTGTTATCTAATACAGGCATCTGTTGGAGTTAGTGGGTGTTGTGTGCCTCCAGCACAGTATACACCTGTAGCTACCTTTTTTTGCCGGTGTTCTCTAATACAGGCATCTGCAGGAGTTAGTGGGTGTTGTGTGCCTCCAGCACAGTATACACCTGTAGCTACCCTTTATTGCTGGTGTTCTCTAATACAGGCATCTGCAGAAGTTAAAGTGGGTGCTGTGTGCCTCCAGCACAGTATACACCTGTAGCTACCCTTTATTGCTGGTGTTCTCTAATACAGGCATCTGCAGGAGTTAGTGGGTGTTGTGTGCCTCTAGCACAGTATACACCTGTATCTACCCTTTATTGCTGTTGTTCTCTAATACAGCCATCTGCAGGAGTTAAAGTGGGTGCTGTGTGCCTCCAGCACAGTATGCACCTGTAGCTACCCTTTATTGCTGGTGCTCTCTAATACAGGCATCTGCAGGAGTTAAAGTGGTTCTGCACCTAAAAAAAAATATTAAAAGCCAGCAGCTACTAATATTGCAGCTGCTGACTTTTAATAAAATCACACTAACCTGTCCCAGGGTCCAGCGATTTCGGCGGCAAATGACAAGCTATCACTCGTCTCGCTGCTGCCCAGCCGCCATCCTCTGTCAGGGAAGTGAAGCGTTGCGGCTTCACTGCCCAGTTCCCTACTGCGCATGCGCGAGTCACTCTGCGCGTCTCTTCTGGTCCCTGTTGTGTCCTGGGAACTGTGTGTTTCCCAGAACACAACGGGGGGGCATCTGCGGGGCGTCTGCCGGGGTCTGTGGCGGTCTGCCCGGAAGTGGGTGCAGATACCTGGATTATCCAGGTAACTGCACCCCCCTCCCCCCTGAAAGGTGCTGATTGTGGCACCTGAGGGGGGAGGGATCAGATTAGCGGAACTTCCCCTTTAGGGTGAAGAACCGCTTTAAAGTGGGTGTTGTGTGCCTCCAGCACAGTATACACCTGTAGCTACCCTTTTTTGCTGGTGTTATCTAATACAGGCATCTGCAGGAGTTAGTGGGTGTTGTGTGCCTTTAGCACAGTATACACCTGTAGCTACCCTTTATTGCTGGTGTTCTCTAATACAGGCATCTGCAGGATGTGGGTGTTGTGTGCCACCAGCACAGTATACACCCGTAGCTACCCTTTTTTGCTGGTGTTATCTAATACAGGCATCTGCAGGAGTTAGTGGGTGTTGTGTGCCTTTAGCACAGTATACACCTGTAGCTACCCTTTATTGCTGGTGTTCTCTAATACAGGCATCCGCAGGAGTTAATGTGGGTGTTGTGTTCCTCCAGCACAGTATACACCTGTATCTACCCTTTTTTGCTGGTGCTCTCTAATACAGGCATCTGCAGGAGTTAAAGTGGATGTTGTGTGCCTCCAGCACAGTATACACCTGTATCTACCCTTTACTGCTGGTGTTCTCTAACACAGGCATCTGCAGCATTTACAGTGGGTGTTGTGTGCCTCCAGCACAATATACACTACCCAATTGCTGGTTTTCCCATCTCCCTGCAGGCCATTGCTATGTCTGGATGGCCACAAGGAGAGGCAGACAGTCACGAGCCAATAAAAGAGGGCAAGCAGGCTCTGTGTCTAGAGACAACAGTGCTAGTCATGGACGCAGTGCATCATCATCAGCACGTGGCCATGGGACACGCTTGTCCCCATTTTCGGTAGCTTGACGTGTTGAGCCGCATTATGCTGAAGACTTGGTAGTGTGGATGACCAAGCACTCCTCATCCTCTCTCACCCAGTCTCAGGGTACTAGCAAGGCAGCTGCCAACACATCCTCTTCCCTCGTCTCAATGTCATCAATCACTCCTTCCCTAGACCCACCATGTCCTCCTGAGGAGTCCCCCGAACTGTTTGAGCACAGTGTTGGGTACATGCTCCAGGAGGATGCCCAGCGTTTTGAAGGCTCTGATGATGATACCCAGCTAGAGGAAGGCAGTAGTGTGAGTGCAGAGAGAGGGGATGCTCAAGAAGGACAGCAATCTGGCAGTCATGTTCCACCAGCTACAACATACTGCCAGGTTTGCTCCAGTGATGAATCAGGAGGGGATGATGAGGTCACTGACTCCACATGGGTGCCTGATAGGAGAGAGGAGGAGAAGGAGGCACATCTCCAACGAGGCAGGATGCCCTCCGGGGGCCAGCTTAGGGGCAGCACATCGAATGAATCACACCATAGAGCTCCGCCTGTGCAGGGCGCTGCCTCTGCGCGTTATTCCAAAAGTTCTTTGGTGTTGGCCTTTTTTGAGACGAGTGCATCAGATCGCAACGCAATCAGATCGCAAGGCAACACACATATGTCTCAAGCGTATCTCGCGTGGCCAAAACATCAGTCGCTTGGGTGCCACATGCTTGATCAGACACATGTTGACCTGCCATGCAGCTCATTGGCCAGTGTACCTCAAAGACCCACACCAAAGAACAAAGCAAACCTCTCCTTGCTCCTCATCAGCTGGGATCTCCTACCCCACTAGACCTTCAGTCCTCTCTGAAACCTGCACTGAGAGGAATGAAGGTGTAGAATTAGGTGTGTCACAGCCAAGTACTTGCGGGCACTCTGCAAGCAGTACACCCACATCCAATTGTAGCAGGCAAATTTCCCTGCCCCAGCTGCTGGACCGTCAAAGAAGTTCACTCTCAGCCATCCACATGACCAGCGGTTGAATGCTAGCTTGGCTAAATTGCTAGCACTTCAACTGCTACCTTTTCAGTTGGTAGACTCGGCCCCCTTCCGTGAGTTTGTGCAATGTGCGGTTCCTCAGTGGCAGGTCCCCAAACGCCACATTTTCTCATGGAAGGCAATTCCGGCTCTCTACCGGCATGTGGAAGGCAATGTCCTTGCCTCGCTGGACAGGGCAGTCAGCGGTAAGGTGCATATTACCGCTGACTCATGGTCCAGCAGGCATGGACAGGGACGTTACCTGTCTTTCACAGCCCATTGGGAAACTCTTCTGGCAGCTGGGAAGGATGCAGGACAAGGTGCAGTAGTGTTGGAGGTTGTTCTGCCACCACGCCGCCAAAATGCTACTACTGGTTGTGACACACCTCTCTCCTCCACCCTCTCCTCTTCTTCTTCCTCCATGGCCTCTTCCAGTGCTCTGTCCTCGGAACCAGCGGTGCTCCGTAGGCGTTCAAGGGGCTACGCAAGTACGCAGGCAAAACTATGCCATGCCGTGCTTGCGATGGTTTGTTTGGGGGACAGGAGCCACACTGGGGCAGATATTTTGTCAGCTCTGCAGGGGCAGGCCGAGAGGTGGTTGACACAACGCCAGCTTAAGCCAGGAATGGTGGTTTGCGACAATGGCACCAACCTCCTTTCCGTCCTCTGACAGGGACAACTTACCCATGTGCCCTGTGTGGCTCACATCCTTAACCTGGTGGTGCAGCGGTTCTTGGGCAGGTACCCGGGCTTACAGGACGTCCTGAGGCAGGCCAGGAAAGTCTGTGTGCATTTCCGCCAATCATATAATGCCAGTGCTCGGCTGGCTGAGCGCCAAAAGGAGTTGAACCTGCCCAAGAATCGCCTTATATGTGACATGCCCACCAGGTGGAACTCAATGTTGGCCATTCTGCAGCGGCTGCACACGCAGCAGAGGGCCATGAATGAGTATCTGTTTGACTACGGCACCAGGACAGGGTCAGGGGAGCTCTTTTTTTTCACCACACCAGTGGGGAATGATCAGGGATGCATGCACTGTCCTGTCACCATTTGAAGAGGCCACGAAGATGGTGAGCAGTGACAGTGCATGCATCAGTAACACTGTACCTCTTATCCACCTGTTGGAGCATATGCTGCGTGGAATAATGGACAGGGCACTTGAGGCAGAACAGAGGCAGGAAGAGGAGGACTTCCTTGCCTCTCAAGGCCCCCTTTATTCAGACAGTCTTCCTGCTGTCCCACCCATCACACAAGAAGAGGGTGAGGAGAAGGAGGAGGAGAAGGAGGCTTGTGTCAGCATGGAGGTGGAGCCTCACACTCAGTATCAGCAGCGGTAGTCTTTTAGGGATGATTTACAGTCCCAAGAAACCCGTGGACTTGTACGTGGCTGGGAGGAGGTGGCTGCGGATCATGTTGTCCGTAGTGACTGACAGGACTCCGGACCAAATGCCTCAGCTAACCTACGCTGCATGGCCTGCATGATCCTGCAAAGCTTGCAGAAGGATCCTCGTATTCTTTGGATCAAGGGGAGGGACCATTACTGGCTGGCCACTCTCTGTGATCCACTGTACAAGAGTAAGGTTGCGGACTTTATCTTGCCATCGCAGAGGGAGCAGAGGATGAGATATCTCCAGGAGGCCTTGCAGAAAGGTCTGTGCAACGCGTTCCCAGAGTCTGGGAGGTTACAAACTCCTGGTCCTGGACAACGTGTTTCTGAGGCTTTGGTCAGTCACAGGAGCAGTGGAGAAGGTGGCCGTCTAACCGATGCGTTCAGACAGTTTTTTAGTCCGCAGCCTCAAGGTATGATCGGTTCCAGCATCACCAGCGTCTGATTTACATGGTGCAAGAATACCTAGGGCCAAGGTCAGACTTGGACACCTTTCCCACTGAAAATCCTCTAGCTTACTGGGTCTTGAGGATGGATCACTGGCCAGAGCTTGCACAGGATGCAATTGAGCTACTGGCCTGCCCTGCATCCTGCATCCACCAACTCGGTTGATCGACTGACCTTCATAAAGATGACTCAGTCTTGGATCACCACCAGCTGCCAAGCACCTGAAGCTGATGTAATCCTGCCTGTAAATCATTTTTTTTTAAATGTCACATCCCTTCAATTTGGCTGCACCACCAAGTTAAGGATGTGAGCCACACAGGGCACATTTCAGAAACCATGAATCAGGCTGAGACAGAAGTACAATTAAATCACACTTGTTTATTAATAAAAATAAAATGGTAAATAGAAAAATCGTAGTCAAGCATAGCCAGAGTCCAGTAACCAGATCGGGTAGTCAGCCAGGCCAGAAGTCAGGGATCCAAGTAAAGCACAGCAAGCAGGATAAGGAGCCAGAAGGGAGGTCAGCAAACCAGTCTTTAAACAAACAGCAGGAGATGGTTTCAGTGATGTGACCAAGGCGAAGGCAGAGGTGAAGTGAGCTGGAAGGCTTTAAGTAGGTAGGTCAGACAAGCATCATCAGGAACAGCTGGTAACTGTGGAGAGAGAAGAGAGCTGGCAATTAGCCGACAGCTGAGCGGCCAGCCCAGAGAAGGAAGGGCTAAGCCAGCCTTGACAGCACATGGGTCAGTTGTCCCTGTTGGATGGCGCAGAGGAGGTTGGTATCATTGTCGCAAACCACCATTCCTGGCTTAAGCTGGTGTTGCATCAACCACCTCTCAGCCTGCCCCTGCAGAGCTGACAAAATATCTGCTTCAGTGTGGCTCCTGTCCCCCAAGCACACCAGTGCAAGCACGGCATGGCATCTTTTTGCCTGTGTACTTGCGTAGTCCCTTGAATGCCTACGGAGCACCGCAGGTTCCGAGGACAAAGCACAGGAAGAGGCCATGGAGGAAGAAGAAGAGGAGGGGGTGGAAGAGAGGGGTGTGTCACAACCAGTAGTAGCATTTTGGAGGCTTGGTGTTGGAACAACCCCCAACATTGAGTCAGGGGTAATATTTACCTTACCGCTGACCGCCCTGTCCAGCGAGGCATGGACATTGCCTTCCACATAGGTAGAGAGCCGAAATTGCCTTCCATGAGAAAAAGTGACGTTTGGGAACCTGCCACTGTGGAACCACACATTGCACAAATTCACGGAAGATGTCTACCAACTGAAAAGGCAGCAGTTGAAGTGGTAGCAATTTAGCCAAGCTAGCATTCAACTGCTGAGCATGTGGATGGCTGGGAGTGAACTTCTTTTGACGGTCCAGCAGCTGGGGCAGGGAAATTTGCCTGGTACAATCGGACGTCGGTTTACTGCTAGCAGAGTGCCCGCAAGTACTGTGACACACCTAATTCTACACCTTCATTCCTCTCAGTGCAGGTTTCAGAGAGGACTGAAGGTATAGTGGGGGTGGAGATCCCAGCTGATGAGCAGCAAGGAGAGGTCCGCTTTGTTCTTTGGTGTGGGTCTTTAAGGTATGCTTGCCAACAAGCTGCATGGCAGGTCAACATATATCTGGTCAAGCATGTGGTGCCCAAGCGACTGATATTTTGGTCACACGAGATACGCTTGAGACATATGTTGCAAATAGCAGCAGTGCGATTTGATGCACTCATCTCAAAAAAGGCCCACACCAAAGATCTTTTGAAATAACGCGCAGAGACAGCGCCCTGCACAGGTGGAGCTCTGCAGTTTGATTCAGTTGGTGTGCTGCCCTTAAGCTGGCCCCCGGAGGGCATCCTGCCTCATTGGAGATGTGCCTCCTTCTCCTCCTCTCTCCTATCAGGCACCCACGTGGAGTCAGTGACCTCATCATTCCCTCCCTCTTCATCACTGGAGCAAACATGACAGTATGCTGCAGCTGGTGGAACATGACTGCCAGATTGCTGTCCTTCTTGAGCATCCCCTCTCTCTGGGCTCATGTCACTGCCTTCCTCTAGCTGGGTATCATCATCAGAGCCTTCAAAACGCTGGGCATCCTTCTGAAGCATGTACCCAACACTGTGCTCAAACAGTTCGGGGGACTCCTCAGAAGGACATGGTGGGTCTAGGGAAAGAGTGACTGATGGCATTGAGACGAGGGAAGAGGACACGTTGGCAGCTGCTTTGCCAGTACCCTGAGCCTGGGTGAGAGAGGATGAGGAGGATGAGGAGGGCTTGGTCATCCACTCTACCAAATCTTCGGCATGTTGCAGCTCAACACATCCAGCTGCAGAAAATAAGGACAAGCGCGTCCCATGGCCACGTGCTGATGACGATGCACCGCGCCCACGATCAGCACTGTGGCCTCTAGACACAGAGACAGCTTGCCTTCTTTTATTGGCTTGTGACTGTCTGCCTCTCTTTGTTGGCCTTCCAGACATACTAATGGCTTGCAGGGAGATTAGAACACCAGCAATTGGGGGTAGCTTCAGGTGTATACTGTGCAGGAGGCCAAATACACCCACTTTAACTGCTGCAGCTGCCTGTGGTATAGGAACAGAACAACACCAGCAATTGGGGGTAGCTTCAGGTGTATACTGTGCAGGTGGCACAATACACTGACTGTAACTGCTGCAGATGCCTGTAGTATAGGAACAGAACAACACCAGCAATTGGGGTAGCTTCAGGTGTATACTGTGCAGGAGGCACAATACACCAACTCTAACTGCACTACGTTCAATCACAAGAAAGGAAGACACTGTCCCTGCCTATCCTATCTCTCTGAATGCCGCAACACACTACACAAGGCCAACGCGCAGATGGCCTTATATAGTGTGGGGCGTGTACTAAACCCCCTGAGCTATAATTGGCCACAGGCATCTTGCCTGTGGCCAATTATGGCTCTCCTCGCTGCCGGTGTTGTGATTGGCCAAGCATGCGGGTCACAGTGCATGCTTGGCCAATCATCAGCCAACAATGCACTGCGATGGCACAGTGCATTGTGGGCCATGAGCGCCACACAAATATGGCGCGAGCGGCCCACAAAGTTCTGGCTTTGCCGAACGGGCGAACAGCCTGTGTTCGAGTCAAACATGCATTCTACTCGAACACCCAGCTCATCCCTACTCTCCACACCGCTATCACGCTACAAATGCCTGCTATAGAAAGAATACTTTTATAGTATGGGGCAGGATTAAGGGTAATGAGCCATGATTAGATACAGTCATCCTGACAGCTCCAATCATGGCTCTGACAGTGCTCTATGCTTTGATTGGGTGAAGCTTTTATTGCTTCAGCCAATCAGGGCTTTCAATGCACTGTGCAGCAGCACAGTGCATTGTGGTTGTTAGGTGGGCTGATCAAACGGTTGAACAACCTTTTAATTCCATTGTCTGGGTGAACATTGACTATTCAGAAGTTCTCCAAACTCCTGCTTGATCAGAACCATTCGCCCATCCTTAGTGATCAGCACAGGGCCAATCAGAACTGTCAAGACAGAGGGTCAGGGGTCATGTAGCCTCATAGGACAGTCAGAAGAGAATGAACGTGATGTGTCCCAGAAGATTGCAGGGAGGGAAAGGTGAATTTTATTCCAGCACTGCGGCTCCAGGAGAGGAAGTGGGAGCTGGGTGCCTGTCAAAACTGGGTATCAACTCAGGGGGTCACCTCACCAGTACTTAAAGCGGAAGTTCCATTTTTGGGTGGAACTACGCTTTAAGAGGCTTTCAGTGACAAAGAAATGTAGACCACCAATGGGATTAAGTAAGGAAACCACAGGATCAGCAAGAAGTGGGAGAAATATTCAGGAGCAGGCCAGCTTAAAAACTTTCAGACAGTGAGACACCTATACACCAGGTACAATTCGTAGTCAGAAACAAGTCGGGTCCAATACAGGAGCAAATAAGCAAACAAGGATGAGTCGAGGAAGGGTCAAAGAACAAGCTGGGTAAGTAGTAGGAATCAACAGAGTCAGGTTTCAGGATTACTGGTCAGAAGTATACTGCTGAAGACCTTTCAAAGCTGAGGTTTAGCAGGACTTAAATAGTCTGTTTTGCCGTGAGCAGAGGAACACAAGCAAGTACAATTCTATGTGCAGAACCATGCACATGCAGGTACTCATGCTAGAATCTAACTATACAGACTGGCATGATCTTCTTGGCAGCTTGGTAGACATTACAAATGTCTGTGAGTACTCCCATGAATCCCCCCCCTCCCCCCGCAAATGAGTTCTAAATCAGCAGTCTCTTGTGATGTGGCAGTTTTGTTAGGTGTACGTTTATTAAACTGAGACGTTTTTTCTCAATTCAGTTCTTGGCAGCTGGTTTTTGAAGCTGAGAACTTCAGAGGGGGAACAGAGCAGAAGTTTTTCCTCTGAAAATGCCCGAGATCAGTGGTGTAAAAGTGGATGGGCTGCCCGTAATCTTGTGAGATATAAAAACTAAAGCTTAAAAGAACATGTAAAGAAATGTACAGACACATGATAACTATATATATACACACCATATTTGCCGGCGTATAAGACGACTGGGCGTATAAGACGACCCCCTATTTTTCAAGTGAAAACATAGGTTTTGGGCAATACTCGCGGTATAAGACTACCCCCCTTCTGAGGCAACACCATTTAAAAAAAACATTAGAACGATTAAAAAATACAAAGCAAGAATGCCAACTACTCATCCACCATGCTGTGTTATGTCATAAAGTAAATCAAACAATAATGACACAAACAGAGATCTATTGAATGCCACAACTCTGGAAAGTAGAATTTTTCACTAACCAAACCTATACCACTTTTGGGTTACATTCTATGGGAAGTGTCCACCAAAATGCATTTAATAACCCCCCTGTCATATGTCCCAGATTTACCTGTCCCTCTTGGGTGCCTCAGACCTCAAAGGCAAATAGCAGGATGTATAGTAGTCTCTCTCCCTCTCCCTCTCCCTCTCCCTCTCCCCCTCTCCCTCTCCCCCTCTCCCTCTCCCCCTCTCCCTCTCCCCCTCTCCCCCTCTCCCTCTCCCCCTCTCCCTCTCCCTCTCCCTCTCCCTCTCCTACTCTATGTAGCCTGCTCGGATTGGCAGTGGTTGTTACTCCAATCCAAGCAGGCTCTGTATTCATTAATAGAATACATCGCTCTCCGGGATTGGCTCAACGGCGTATACTGTTTGTTGCTGAAGCCACATACAGTATTAGCAGACATTTGGGGGCTGACATCCATCGGGCAGCATTGTATACCCAGCGTATAAGATGACCCCCAATTTTTGGGCATTTTTTTAAGTGTAAAAGGTAGTCTTATACGCCAGCAAATACAGTATATACTGTATATACACACACACAGTATATGGTGTATATATATATATATATATGTGTGTTGTTAATATAAATGTTTAACCCGCTGGTGCTATTAGGAAGAAATAAGCTTCTTCTTCGCACCAGCTTCTCTCCCAGATTCTCTACCTCTGAGCTGGTGAATAAGGATGAGCCAAACCCCCTCCCACCCCCCATTCAGTTTGCACCAGAACTTGCGAACAGGCAAAAAACACTGTTAGGCCGCGTACACACGCGCGGACTGTTCGCCCAACTTTGTCCGTCCAACAGTTTCGGCAAACAGTCCGCTCAAACTTAGCATGGACGGACATGGCCACACACGACGGACGAACAGTTTGCTGAAACCGTGCGCGATGACGTGAACGGCACGTACGACGGGACGAAAAATACGACGTCCTATACACTGCATTATAGCTTTCGGCGTGAAAATCCTTTCTGAGCATGCGCGCAACTTTGTTTGACGAACAAGCCTACACACGAGCGGACTGTTCGCTGAAACAAGGTTTCAGCGGACAGTTTTACGGAATTTCCGAAAAACCTTGTCCGTCCAACTGTCCGCTGAAACTGTCCGCTGAAAGCCCACACACGAGCGGACTGTCCGCCCAAACACTGTTCAGCGGACAAAGTTGGACGAACAGTCCGCCCGTGTGTACGCGGCCTTAAAGTCCATGGGACACGAACATGAAAAATAAAAACTGCTCATTTTAATGTGGTTGTAAACCCTTACAACCAACTTTGACCTACAGGTAAGCCTAGATTAAGGCTTACCTGTAGGTCCAAGAAATATCTCCTAAACCTACACGGTTTAGGAGATATTTTCCGAAAGACAGGCACCGCTGTCTACGCGCATGCGCCGTAGACAGCGGCGAGCAGGCGCACTGAGCGCGCCGCGGTCAATGACGATATGCCACGAGTGGTGGCTCCCATGCGCATGCGCGGGAGTGACGTCATCGCGGCTTCGCCGAATGACAGCGGCGGAGCAGTGAGACCCATGAGAAGATGGATGCGCCGGACTACAGGGCACAGCGGTGACTTCGCTGGCTCCTGTGTCAGGTAAGTGACACATAATGGACTACTATGCGATGCATAGTAGTCCATTATGCTTTACCTTTGCAGGGAATGAAAGAGGAAGTAAACTCATTAGGGTTTACTTCCTCTTTAAAGGCTTATATGCAAGTTATTACCATAAAAAGTATATGGGGACCTGTGTCCTGCCCCAGGGGACATGTATTTCAAGAGCAGTGATTTTAGTAATGCTTAAAGTGAAACAATAAAAATGTAATATTCCTTTAAATATTGTGCCTAGAGGGCATCCTTAGTATGCCTATAAAGTAGGCATCATTCCTGTGTTTAGGACAGTACCACAACAAAATTTCTAAAGGAAAAAATGTCATTTTGAAACTGCTTGCGACTGTAATGTATTATCGGGTCCCGGCAATATACATGAAAAAATCATTGAAAAAAAACTGCATGCCCCCCCCCCCCCCCAGTCCATTAAGGGGAACCCCGCACGAAAATGTAAAAAAATAATTGCATGGGGGTCCCCTCCAAAATCCATACTAAGCCCTTCAGGTATGACCCTGCCCCCTTCTGACATCATGTGACATCGCATAACATCACTTAACTTCAGAGAGGGGTGGGGTCACCCATTTATGTCACTGGGTGGCCCCGCCATCAGCTATTTAACAGCTGTCATTGCAAAAAGCCTGCAGTTGTGGGACGCCTCCCATGGAGGCAGAGTTTTTCCGTTTTTTTTTCCTCGGTTCGTCGACACTGTCATCGAAGATGGAGTTACATCGTGGGACACTTTTTTTAATTTTTTTTAATAAAGGACTTGTCCCAAACTGTCTCCTGTCATTTTTAAAATTTTGACACTTTTTTAGTGAATGTGTAGTGGTTGAATGTACCCGATACCCGTTCACATAGGGGGGAGGGATCTGGGGGTTCCCTTGGTAAATGGGGCTTCCATATTTTGATAAGCCCCCTCGCCCACAGACCCCCACAACCACCGGGCAAGGGTGAAAACACCCTCCCCATGTTGAGGGCATGTGGCCTGGTATGGTTCAGGAGGGGGGGCGCTCTTGCCCCCCCTTTTTCTGCAGCCTGCCAGGTTACATGCTCGGATAAGGGTCTGGTATGGATTTTTTTAAACTTTGGCGCAGTGTTCCCCTTAATATCCATACCAGACCCAAAGGGCCTGGTAATGGACGGGGGGGGGGGATGCCGTTTTTTTTAATGATTTTTATGTATATTGCCAGCATCTGGCAATAAATTACAGCCGCGAGCAGTTTAAAATACCATTTTTTTTTTCCTTTACAAATGTAATTTTGCTGTTCTCCTTTATAAAACTACTGTATGTACGGCTGCCTTGCGTGGTGTGGGGCCTGGACTCAGCCCCCTGAACCATAATTGGCCAAAGGCACCCAGCCTTCGGCCAATTGTGGCTCTCATAAGCAAAGAGCGCTGTGATTGGCCAAAGCATGCAGGTCAGGCGCATGGTTTGGCCAATCAGAAGCCATCAATGCACTGCAATCTTGCAGTGCATTGACAGTCTTGCCATTCATTATGGGGTGTTCGACGGGCCCTCAAATTTCCTGCGAATGCCCCATAATGTTCGGTATTTGGTGAACAGGCGAACTCCTGATGTTTGACTCCAACATCGGGCTCATCCCTACTGGTGAATCTGGAGATAGGCTACTGGCCGATTTTGACAGAATGATTATGTACTATGATAAGAAGTGGAGAACACGTTTTCTGCTCCCTTTATCTCAGCTACATAAACCAGAACACACCAGAGATCAGCCGTGATCCTGAGGGTCAAGGCTGATCTCTGTTTCATAAATGGACACCTATTTTTTTTAATGGTGTCCTAAAAATCAGGTTTTAGGTATGATTTTAGTCTGGATAAATGGACCAAATGTCATAAGCATTTAGGATCATCATTAGCATAATTTAGGACAGGTGGGCAGATGGGGTGTAACATTTGAGTGATTACGAGCACTCTCCAGATTTGGAAGCGTTTGCTATCATTTGCAAAGTGTAAACAATGAGTAATTGTGACTTTTTATGGGAAGCAATGAATAACCAATTCATCATGTGTGGACATCATTCAAACATTACCTGAGTGCAGAAGAAAAATTTCTGTTGATTCCATCAGTTGTGACAAGGATGAGCCGATATCTCCCTGCTTGTGGTTCTTGGAACAAGATCTGCCCCACAGTGGGCAGACTTATACATAATCTACTACTATCTGAAAAGCCATTTTTCATGTCGTATAGTATCTCATTTTACAACTGTGGCTCATAAATATAATGGATACACTTTGCTAACCGGTGAGTATGTACATCGATTTTTAACACCAAACACAGCAGAACTAATGCTATAAATGTACATGTGGGGGTGGGGGGGGGGGCAAGTAAAAACGAATACTTGTATGTAATTTGTCTGCTTGCTATAATAACTGTCCATTTGTGTCTGGACCTATTTACCCCAAACCAATACCCATAAAAAAAAAAATCTTAAAACTATTTTAAAATTATTTATTGTTTAGAATAGGCCAAAGTTAGCTTAGTCAGTCCTAAAACAACATATCCCACATGTTATATGGCTGTTACAAGTATTCAGGATATTGTACTGTTAGAAAATACAAAAAACGGCCCAGAACAGGTCCCAGAAGGCTGCAGGACCATTTACAAAATTGCAGCACAGCGTGACTCGTTCATGCACAGTGGACAGCCAGCTGTGAAGCTGCAAGGAGTCACAGCCGGCTGCTGACAGTAAACATGCTGGCGCCAGGGACCCGAAGACCATTGAAGAACCAATTTGGGTGAGGATGGTGCTGGACCCCTGGACAGGTGAGTGTTCTTTTTTTAAAAGTTAGCAGCTATAATATTTGTAGCTGCTTACTCTTAATTTAAGTGAAGAACCACTTTAACCATGTGCCTACTGGGCACTTTTATCCCCTTCCTGCCCAGGCCAATTTTCAGCTTTCAGTGCTGTCAACTTTAAATGAAAATTGCGCAGTCACACAAATAGAGCTTTCCTTTAGTTGTATTTATTCCCCACTGGGTTTTTAATTTTTTGCTAAATAAATTAAAAAATAACGTAAATTTTGAAAAAAAATATGTTTTTCATAGTTTGTGCAAACAGATAATTTTTCTCCTTCACTGATGTTTGCTGATGAGGCTGCACTGATGGGCACTGAGATATTGCACTGATGAGCACTGATGAAGTGGTACTGGTGAGTTGGCACTGATGGGCACTGATGAGGCTGCACTGATAAGGGGCACTAATAGGCGTCACTGATAGGCATTGATAGGCAGTACTAATAGATGACACTGATGAGGAGGCACTGATTAGCAGTTCCAAAAAGGTTGCGTTTACATTACACAGGCACAGGCCAGAACCAATCAGCAGGTCCAAGCCATAAATTATTAGCCTGGTCCTGGTGATTGATCGTTTCTGAATCAAATCCTATTATCTCTGGGCCAGGGCACAAGTTCCCCCTACCTGTAGGTGCAAATCACCTACAGGTACATGATTTCACGCAGAGAGGCTATCCTGCCTCAGTAAATGTGCATGGGGTGGTCCAGAACTGGTTAATCAGAGTATACCATCATGTCAGTTAAACTCCTGAGATATTGATCTGGTCAGTTAAGTAGCAGAGGGGGTTGTTAATTTCAGCTGCTTTGGTGAAATCAACAACAGGTGCACTAGATGGGCAACAATGAGACAACCTCCAAAAACAGGAATGGTTTTACAGGTGGAGACCAGTGACATTTTTTCCCTAACCCACTTTTTTGTTTTTCACTAATTTTGCATTTGGCTAGGGTCAGGCCGCGTACACACGGGCGGACTGTTCGCCCAACTTTGTCCGTCCAACAGTTTCGGCAAACAGTCCGCTCAAAATTAGCATGGACGGACATGGCCACACACGACGAACGAACAGTTTGCTGAAACCGTGCGCGATGACGTGAACGGCACGGGACGAAAAATACGACGTCCTATACACTGCATTATAACTTTCGGCGTGAAAATCCTTTCTGAGCATGCGCGCAACTTTGTTTGACGAACAAGCCTACACACGAGCGGACTGTTCGCTGAAACAAGGTTTCAGCGGACAGTTTTACGGAATTTCCGAAAAACCTTGTTCGTCAAACTGTCCGCTGAAACTGTCCGCTGAAAGCCCACACACGAGCGGACTGTCCGCCCAAACACTGTTCAGCGGACAAAGTTGGGCGAACAGTCCGCCCGTGTGTACGCGGCCTCAGTGTCACTACTAGTAGCATGAGGCGATACCTGGACAATGTAGAGGTTGTACAGGCAGTCCAACTCCTTCAGGATGGCACATCAATATTTTTAGCAAAGATGCAAATGCTATTAAAGTCTACGGGACAGAAACATGAAAAATCAAAAGTCCTAATTTTAAAGGCTTATATGCAAGTTATTGCCATAAAATGTGTATGGGGACCTGGGTACTGCCCTAGGGGACATGTATCAATGCAAAAAAAAAAGGTTTTAAGACTATCGTTTTTAAAGGAGCAGTGATTTTAAGGATGCTTAAAGTGAAACAATAAAAATAAAATATTCCTTTAAATATCATGCCTTTAGTCTGCCTGTAAAGTGGCACATCTGTGCCATGTGTAGAACATGCTGCAGCAATACTGACATTTCTAAAGGAAAAAAAATGTAATTTAAACGTGCTCGCGACTAATGTTTTGCCGGATCACGGCAATATAGATGAAAAAAAATGAAAAAAAGGCGTGGGGTTCCTCCCCAGTCCATACCAGGCCCTTCGAGTCTGGTATGGATTTTAAATGAACTGCACAGTCAATTTTTTTTTTTAATTGCCTTGGGGTCCCCTTCAAAATCCATACCAGATCCTTATCCGAACATGCAGCCTGGAGGTCAAGACAGGGGGGGACGAGCAAGCCCCCCTCATCCTGACCATACCAGGCCACATGCCCTCAACATGTGGGCACATGACGTCAGAAGAGGCAGGGTCAGCCGGGTTATGTCACGTATTGGCCCCGCCCTTGCCATTATAACAGCTGTCAAAGTAAAGAGACAGCAGTCGACGAGAGGCCTCCCATAGAGGCAGAGCTTTGCTCTTTTCTTTCTATTTTTCAGTTGCGTTGGGCAGCATGATGGATGGTGGATGGACCTTGCGGGACAATTTTTTCTTTTTTAATAAAAGAATTGTCAAAAACTGTCTCTTGTGGTTTTTACATTTTGACACTTTTTTGGTGAATGGGTAGGGGTACGATGTACCTGATACCCATTCACATAGGGGGAGGCTGGGATCTGGTAAGTCCTTGCTCAGGAAGAGGCCATTCTCCCCATCAACATGGTGCTTTGGGGTGGGGGGTGCCCCACCTGCCCCAAAGCACCCACCCCTCCAAGTTGAGGGCATGTGGCCTGGTATGGTTCAGGAGGTGGATCGCGCGGTCGTCCTGACCTGCCAGGCTGCATGCTCAGAGAAGGGTCTGGATTTTGGGGGGACCCCACGCTATTTTTTTAAATTTTACATTGAGTCCTTCTAAAAATCTATGCCAGACCCAAAGTGCCTGGTATGTATTTTGGGATACTTTCTGCTCAAGGACTTGCTGTGTGCACAACCAAATACTTTTCTATGCAACTAGATTTAAAGAGGTATGAATAGTTTGCACTTATAACAAGAAAACAATTAACTTTTTCTTTCAACATTAGTATAAACATTTACATTTACATTTATATACATTAATGTACTTGGGCAAAAAATAAATAAAAGGCGTGGAAATTATGCTCCAGTATGTGACAATATAGTTAGAAGGGCCCTACTCAAAAGGCCTTACAAGCTAGAAAAGCAGGGATACAAATCAAGCTAATAACAAACATGACAAACCTTTTTTGGTGATCAGAAATTCTCGCCCCCAAACCCCTAAAAAGTTAAACTGTAGGATCATAAGCAAAAACAGACAAAATGAATACAAAATCCAAAAAGGCAGCGCACAAACAAAATCGCACATGGTCAGGTCAGACAAAAACACAATTTGGAAACCATGCCCACAAAAACACACTTTTGAGGGCCTTAATGCAAAACTATACCAGCAAACACATAAAGCAATCATCAAAACAAATCCTTAGTGGGGTATGGGTCAGGCATTATGCTCACCCCCCTCCAAAAAAAAAATATCTATTTGTAAACCAAATGTAAGTACTGCAAGCAAAGTTTCTGGCCTCTTCTCAGGCAAAACAACTGCAGGCCTTTTATATACCCTAGCTATGATTGCTAGCACAGCTACACCCACCCAGTAAAGGCTACACCCACCAGTGTAATTGATTATGTCTCTTCATGTATGCCTCAAGTGCTCACACCTGTTCATCAGGAACACACTTTACAAATGAAAGACTGCATCAGCATATATATCTGTGCAGGGTAAACCTAAAAATAACAAATGTTCAAGGCTATGGCCATGATCAGTGACACCAAACATCTACAACTTGCATGTTGTTGGGCATGTGAAGGATACAAAACAGGAAGTTGCAACTTTGTGAGGGCTGCTTCACGCAAATGTTGACAATGCGCATTCGTCATTCATCATCAGCGTATAACATTAAAATATCTGTACAAGATCACACCAGTCTTATGTATCCATATCTGGCCAAAAACACAGTTATAGTTTTGGTGCAAACCCACACTTGCTTGATTTACAATGTAATTTCTTGGGTTTCCGTTATGTGAAACCCATCAAAAATGTAATCACTGGTGAAAAAAAATGTCAAAACCGCAACAGAGGAAGAACATACAAACCTCAAGTCAAGTAGCAGCATATTTGGAATTCAAATGCAGATGTCCTGTTAAAGGCCAGAGAACCATTGAACAACCTGGTTCTGACATATGTCATCTGTTTCAAAGGCTGGGTATGGCTGATTACTGTCAGCATGCTGAACTATCTTTTTACTTTTGCTGGTGGGGAATTCTTAAGGCTGATTATTGTCCATGCCCATGGAAAACATATGGCACAATTTGCAATAGTGGTGTAACCCTCCTCCACATAAATACTACATGTATGCATAATTTGTGTCAGGAGTTATGTTTAACAACATAGGGAGAACGACTTCTCTACATGAAGTAGCATGTTTGGGATTTTAGCCAACAACCCCAGCGCTGCTAAGCAGAAGTGCTAACCCGTTAGCCACTGTGCTGCCATATGGATGGAGGCTGCATCTTTGTGGTGTCAAACAGTCCTAAATCCCAGGGGTGCAATAAGTTAATCAATGCAGATGTGTTGTGGAAGGCTGGGCAACCATTGAACAAACTGTTTATGGCATATGTCATCTGTTTCGAAGGCTGGGTATGGCTGATTGCTGTCAGCATACTGAACCATCTCTAATCGTGTTGCTTTTTGCTTGGAAAGAGACTACAATTAGTGCTGGTGCGTAATTCGTAAGGCTGATTATTATCCTTGCTCATGGTAAACATATGGCATGATTTGCAATGGTGGTGGAACCTTCCTACACATAAATACACAAATACTGTATTTCGTTGGACATATACTCATAGGTGGTGGAATGACATTAGTCAGGAGTTATGCTTTTTGATTTATTCTGTGATATTTGGAGGTTCTTGGTGTGGGAGTGTAGAATAGAGTTACCCTCTGAATTTTGGGAATGACATTTTGATTTCTGATGTTGGTATACATATCACATTTTTTGGGGTAAAATTATGATCATTTGGAAATATTAAACAACACACAAAATTGTGATCCATTTCAAATTTGCATAAGCAATGGTATTGTTTGTGGTTTGTAAAAACAGTTGTGGGAGTTTCGAATCAGAGTTTTGTGAAAAATATATTTTACCAAAACATCACACATTACTAGCATTCTTAAAAAAAAAAAAAAAATATGAAGAAAAAGCAACATAAAAACCCAGCAAGGACAATTTACTTTAGAGAAATAAACAGTTCATCTCAAAATGAAAATGTATTTTTTTGTGGAAGTAACAATTGTGCAATTATATTTAATGGTTGAAACTTGCATTTGGATATATAATGCTCACCTTCATGTCCGGAACACATGTTTCCCAAGCGCAAATTTGCAAATTTACTATAGCGCGCAGAAAAAAAAATGGAATTGTGACTATTTTGCATGTCTTAGCACGTGCACTTGTGTTAGTACATAGTCGTAGAAAGAGGGGGAATTTATCTCTTCTCAGACTTTCAACAATATTTCAATCTATACATCAATTTTTTCAGCAGCTTAAATTAAGATTATCTTTGAAGAATATACCACATATGTAAGAACTATTTATGCTATCATACCATGCTCTAAACATTATTTACATGTGCAATTCCTGTGTTTCTATCATGACTACTGATTTAGACGGTCTCTGTTGTCTGTGACCTATAGCAAATTTGATTCTGTGACCGGGCTCTATAGTGAATTTCATTTTCACACTAATTTACATGGTTTTGCCCATTTTGCGACTATTTAGCATTTGCGAATTTGCGCTTTTGTAAAAAGAACCCAGTGAGTGATCGGTACTGTGCGTTTCAGCTGTGGAGATCACACCCTAATGCAATAGGCTGCACATACCTATCTTGCGTCTCATTAATAAATTAGACATGTAGAGTTAAAGGGCTTTACATCATAGCTACAGAGTGCCTGGGGAAAAAAATTGGAAATCCAAGGCACTGGCCTGGTTCCCTGTAAAAATATTAATTTAGGCTGCGACTTGCTTCAAGCTTTTTTTGTTTGGTTTTCCTTATTTTATATTATATTCAGTATAGTCCAGTTTCTGGCTCAGGTATTCGGAATTTCCCCACTGTTTTACATTCACTATATATTAGCAGGAGCTGACTATTGCCTGTAAAGTTGCAATATATTAGCAAGAAGACTTCACAGTCAATGTAATGTTACAAGATTCCTAGGTAGTTTGATTTCACGGTTCCGTTACAATGAACTAGGCAGAGCTGTTAGCATGCAATATACTCCAGGGGACAGAAGTTGGGGTGGAATCGTTTTTCACAAAGCAAAGCAGATAAACAACCTGGAGATTAGCTGAACCATCAGTGACAGAATATATAGTACATTGTGTTATAAGAATGCTTTTAATGTAATCTCAGATTTTGCTTCATTAACATACACATACATTTACATCTAATTTATATATTAGTGTATTTATAACAGTTACTGTAAACCTAACAACTCAGTACTTAAAATAACACTCAAAACCTGAATCCTTAAACCTAGTCTATCAAACCTTAAGGCCTCATCACACTGTTGGGTTGCAATATCATACAATTATATGGATGAAAAATCTTATATATTTCTGAAATCGTAACTTTCAATTGCTAACCCTTTATGACAACTCTACCCTAACCCTCAACACCATGTTTAACTAATTAACCCTGAAAGGGCACATTTACCTTAAACAGCTTTTCATAATGGATTATCTAAAAATGTCTTTCTCTACTCTACTCTATCAAAAGTATTATAAAATTGTTATATATGACTTATAAAACTATGGGTAAGGGGACAAAGAGACGGGTTGTGAAGGTAAACACCACTGACTAAAAAAAAAAAAAAAAAAAAAAGTTGGTCAAGTCCTCAGTAAATGAGACAGAGGAGGTAAGGCTAGCTACCCTTATACAGTTTGAGTTTGAGACTAAAATATTATGAGAAAATAGATTGTTCATTATGTATTATACAACAGAATGTGACTATCAGGCCTGGCAGAAGACGCACCATGCTGCTTTTACCTCTTTTAGACAGTGTGTAATGTACAGAACCATTGTTCACTAGTGCCATACAAGAAAAAGTCATTTATAAAATTGTATACCATAATGTTTTCTCAGTTTTTGGTAAAAGTAATGCTCAGCCAGTGCATAACCTCCTTAAAGTATGATTAAATGTAAAACATTTATTTTAGGTTTGGATTGAGTGGAGATGGATTAGACCCCCTCTCAGTTTTAATTGATATCTGTGTCCCTAATAGGAACATTCACTCGCTCTATTTGCCCTGTTTACCATTTTCATTGAAGGTGAAAGTAAAAGAAAATGCCAAATTTTGGGATGTCCCCAGAAAATTAATAGAGCGGAAATCTTCCAATAGGGACACTAGTTCTGGTGAACTGGGGGTCCCCAAGAGATTCCCTTTATTAGCAGGGATTTCTTATCATTTCCAGTTTGGCTATGGGACAGAAAGTAAAGGTAAATCTCCCCAATGGGACACAGATGGCAAAAATAAACCTTATAGGGGTTCTGATCCTCCCTTGCTCTATCCAAAATAAAAAATAAAAAAGTTTTGCCTATAGATCTACTTTAAGGCTGCTGTGCATAGCATCTGAATGTTACCATGTGTGGTGTTGGGAACATGGATTTGAAATAAATACAGTTAGTTTTAAATATATATATGTATATAGATATATATTTTAGACAGTACATATATAATATTGCTTTTCTCTTTTTGACACTTTTATTCTAGGCTACCCCTACCTACTTTGCTGGAAAAAGCCTGTATACAAAGCTCAGTAGTGCAAGCCTTAATTTGTACTCAAAACTGAAAACTTTTTCACAGCACTGACACAATCCTGTTGCTTCCTGCCTTCAGAGAGCTGTAAGAGAGAAAGAGTCTGAAGGCAAATCACTACTGTTAAACTTCTCTTCAGAAAATTCATAAGGCTCTGTCAAATCAGTGTAAAGTGTACACTTTACTAAGTGTGCATTTGTAATATATAACTAGTTAAAATATAGTTTCAATAATCTTTTTATTGTTTTATAGGAAGTAAACAGAAAGAAGTACATGGTATTATGGAAATGTAGTAAATAGTTCCAACTGTTATGTTGGATAACTTATACAGGTTCAATTACAAACATAGGTTGATATTTAATATAATTCAACTTTAAACATTAGTGTATAATGAGTTGTAGTGGTGATCATATCAGTTAGGTTCTACTGATCCATCCCGTATATATCCTTGAAGTACATATACTTCTATTTCTGAACATAAACAATAAAAGGAACTAAAAGAAAAGGAATAGGAATGTGCAGACAGGAACAAGAACCATATGTCCAAAAGTCAATCTATCCATTAAAAAAACATCATTGTTATTGGTGTTATTATTAGTATTACCTCATCACTGTTTGTTGTCAAACAAGCAAGGCTTCACTCCGTCTTGGTCATGGTTGCATGTATACCAGTTCTGCCAGTAGCTCCATAACCTATTCGTTCTCTCATGAGTACCAATACTATATGCAAACAGTTTCTCATAAACACTGTGTGTATTAGTTCGTAAACTATGGTGAGCCTAGCTGCCAAGAGTATGTAGGTCACCATTGTTCTTAGATGTGGTGGAATTAACTCTATGTGAAGTGGTAATATTGCTAGCCCCGGGGAAGGTGCCACCTTTATGCCAGTTATTTGTGCAATTATGAGGAAGATACAAGACCAGAATTTGTTTGATATGTGGAGATGTCCATAAGCCCCATACACACTATCAGTTTTTCTGCTGAGTTTTTCCTTCAGGTTTACCAAAACCATGTAGTGCAAGGGCCTGCCTGATTGCATACAAATTGAAACTCCTAAGGTTTGATCTTATATTATATGGTTTTGGTAAATCTGAAGGAAAAACTCAGCAGATAAACTGATAGTGTGGATGGGGCTATAGGATATGTGATAATGTTCCTGTTCCTTCACATCCTTTCCAGCAGTCTGACGATGTCTCGGATGTGAATTTCGCTATGCGATATGAGATACCACCACAGCAAAATCTTTTGGTGTAGTTCCCATAGGCCAGCACTAGTAGACGCATAGGTTATTTTAAGAGTTTTATGCCGCTTGTTCTCTGTGTAGTTTTTCCCAAAATCCCTCTCCCAGGCTTGTATATTGGGAGTTTATTGGGAGTTTTATAAGTCCATGGTGTCAAGCCGGGCAGGGGGCAAAGTCACATCAGGTTGGGCAATAAGAACATCAAGCTGGGTAGCAGGCACAAGAACCTCAAGCTGAGTAGAAGGCAGATTGAGCTGGGCGGCAGGCGCATCGAACTGAGAAACAGGCACATCAGGCTGGGCAGCCGGCACGGGCACATCAAGCGGTGCAGCAGGCACAGGCACATCAAGTAGGGCAGTAGGCACATCAAGTGGGGCAGCAGGAACATCAAGCTGGGCAGCAGAAATGGGCACTTCAAGATGGGCAGCAGGCATGGCACTTCAAGCTGGGTATCAGGTACGAGCACATCGAGTGGGTCAGCAGGCACATCAAGCGGGGCAGCAGGTATGGGCACTTCAAGCTGGGCAGTAGGCACGGCCACATCAGGCTGGGCAGCAGACAGTGGCACATCAGGCTGGGCAGCAAACAGGAAAACATCAGGCTGGGCAGCAGGCTCCGCAGGCATGGAAACGGGCAACACACCCTCAGACCTGGAAATGGGCATCACAACCTCAGACCAGGAAACATACACCGGGACTTCAGGCTGGAACACTGGCTCTGGTTCTTTGGGCTGGAACACTGACTCTGGCTTTTCAGGCTGGAGTGCTGACTCTGGCTTTTCAGGCTGGAGCGCTGACTCTGGCTTTTCAGGCTGGAGCGCTGACTCTGGCTTTTCAGGCTGGAGCGCTGACTCTGGCTTTTCAGGCTGGAGCGCTGACTCTGGCTTTTCAGGCTGGAGCGCTGACTCTGGCTTTTCAGGCTGGAGCGCTGACTCTGGCTTTTCAGGCTGGAGCGCTGACTCTGGCTTTTCAGGCTGGAGCGCTGACTCTGGCTCTTCAAGCTGGAGCACTGACTCTGGCTCTTCAAGTTGGAACACTGGTACCTCCGGCTGGAACTCTGGCACCTCTGGCTGGAGCTCTGGCACCTCTGGCTGGAGCTCTGGCACCTCTGGCTGGAGCTCTGGCACCTTTGGCTGGAGCTCTGGCACCTCAGGCTGGAGCTCTGGCATCTCCAGCTGGAACTCTGGCATCTCCGGCTGGAACTCTGGCATCTCCGGCTGGAACTCTGGCATCTCCGGCTGGAACTCTGGCATCTCCGACTGGAACTCTGCCACCTCCAGCTGGAACTCTGCCACCTCCAGCTGGAACTCTGCCACTTCAGGCTGGGATACTGGCACCAGAACTTCAAGCTGGGACAGACTGGTGGGTGTGGAGGCAGGTTGGGTTAATGGCAGGATTGTTTTGGTTGGCAAAAACTTTTGTTTTTTCTTTGGCTTAGCCACTGAAGCTCTACAGGTGACTGCAGGACTGTAGGTAAAGGCTGCAGTAGACTGGAAAGGAGGATTGGGATATGGCAGAAAAGAGGGAAACAGTAACTGGGGGAAGAACTTGTGGGTTTGTAGGCAGCGGAGAAGAAGCAGGTGGGCTGAATGCAGGATAGGTACAGGGAGCAGAGATCGGATATGAGTGTTTGGTTGGGAGCAGCGTATACTGGGCTGCAACTGAGGTTGACATGGCTGATGGAGAAACATATATTTGGTTAGGCTTGTGTCTGATGGTAGAGGTGGTTTGTTTGGCTGGGGCTGATTGCATCATGTCAGACCATGCCGAAAGTATAAGTTGTACAAACTGTAGTTTTAAATCTCCCTGTCTAACAAAAGACTGAGCAGACACAATGCACTCAGCAATCACCTGTGGGGAACAGGCTCAGTAGTACTCACAAAAATCGGCGGTATCATCTTCAAAAAGCCACACTAGGGAAACAACCTGATTCACATTAAAAGGAGGAGTGAAATCATCATGGACCTCTGGAATGCAGGGCAGGGCAGGGCCAGCTCAGTACAGATCTTGATCAAAGGCACCTCCCCAAACAATGTATAACCCTGGAATAAGAAGAGAGATTTGGGACTTTATATGAGGCACACTGCTACATAACTTAATTAGAGCCAATCAATGTAAACATTATTTATTTAGTACACATGGCATACATAACATTGTAACATAGTATAAATAGATAAAATAGCATAATCAATAATAGGTCATATATAGAGTTTGTATGTAAAATCGGTAAATATTACATATTAAAGTTAAGACAATAAACATAATAATGGACCTAGGGTATGTAAACCAGGTTGTCATAGTAACATATAAATATATAAGCAACGAAAAATTGGTTCATAATAGTATTGTGATGGTGATCAGGTAAAACATGGGAAACTGTGACGTCGCATCATAGGAAAGCTCTACGCGTTTTGTGGTTATTATACCACTCGGCAGGAGCAGATGCAGGGTTTTGGGAATGTCTATAAAAAATTACCAAAAATGATATAGTGAGAAACAAAATATAAAACATAAAAGGAAGAGGGGGAGCAAAAAAGATCCCAACCACTCTTACCTAGTTGTAGTATATGGGTAAAAATATTGTAAATGGTGACCATAATGGAATATCGCTAGATAAAACGTCATCCCCGGGAACTGAGGTGGTATACCCATGAGACACGGCGGTGGCACCAAAGGCCAGAAGGAAGGCATGTAAAAAGGGATCTCCAGTACTTCAGCTGTAATCTGTATAATAGGTAATATATAGTGTTCAAAATGTAGATAATTACAAAGAATTTCTGTAAAGATAGATAATTGAACGATCAGTTTGCTGGAAAGTCCGGTTGTGTATACGTGGCATAACAGATTAGGGGTTAGTATGTCTCTAAACTAAATGTTTTGAAATATTCCCCTGTGAAGCCATCTTGGCCTGGTGACTTATTATTGGGTAAGGAATATATGGTCTGGGAAATTTTTTGTGTTGTAAATGGAAGGCGACTGTGTCTCTTACTGCAGTGAGTACTTGGGGTTTGAGCAGGAGGGTTGAGCATGAATGTTGAAGTGGGTTTCCTGGGCACATAAAATGTCACAATTATTTGGTGCTGCCTCTTTCCACAGAGATCTGTGTTTTGCTGAGTGGTTCAGACCCCTGACATTTATAGTTAGAAAGGAGATGGCCATCTTGAAAATTGGGCAAAGATGGTATCATGTAGCAGGTGTTGGTAACACTTTGGTTTGGGGTTGATTCCCTTGGTGGGCCAGGTTCTGAAGCGTTTGTGGTTGAGGATTTCAGTTGTCATCATTATGGCTGTGTCTTGGCATAGTCATTCCTGAGGTGGGATGGGTAGAGCTGCGACTGCGGACCTGAACAGTGGTTAGCTGCAACATCAAAAATAAAATAAAAGATAGACATTTTGAGTAATTGTATTCCTTTGGAAAGAGTGTCCACAATGTGGTCTTTACCTTCCTTGGTGATGATCAGTTTAGTCGGGAACCCCCACTTGTAGATGATCTTATGGTTCCTTAGTACTTTTGAGATGGTATTCAGGTTTCTGCATTTCTGTAAAGTGAACTGAGAGAGGTCAGCAAAGAATTGCAGATCTTTATATTGCGAAGGAAAAAGATCTTTAGTACGCAATGCTGCCATCAGATGTTCCTTTACTTGAAAAAAATGGAGGCGCAGAATGACGTCTCTGGGTTTATTGTCAGGCAGGTGTGCCAACTTTGGTAATCAGTGGATTCTGTCAACTGTGATATCCAAATCCGTCAAATCTGGTATGGATTTGAAAAGTTGTGCTGCATATTCGTGCATTTCGGGTTGTTGGACCAATTCTGAAACCCCTCAGATTTTTTAATTACTTCTTCTAGTGCAGTCCTCAATGTCCGCTAACTTTGCTTTAATCGCCTCCATATCATCCTCTGTGTTGTCATGGGCATCCACTAGATCATTGATGGTGGTCGCAAATTCCTCCATCTTTGTTTCTATGTGATCTACCCTAGATGATGTGGCCTGCAGCTCTACCCCAAACTTATGCACACATGATAACATGTCAGCATGTAGTGAATTCCTCAGGGACAGTAACATCTCCTTTAGAGTAGTGTCCAGCACTGGCTGATTGTTTGTGGAAAAGAGATCAACTTAGTCAGGGAGCTCCCTCGTGTCTTCCCCTGAATCTGGCCCCCGGCTATCCTCCTGGCTAGAATCTATTGCATCCAGCCTAAATCTTGCCTTCTCAGGGCTCCCAGATGAAGGGATATGAAAGGGAGATTGTGGGCTCTTCTTTTTACTGTATTACCTTTAGCAGGTCCCTGCTTAGGTGTGCTTGATCTGGTATGCTCTGATGTGCCGCTGCCATCTTGCCTGAGACCCTGTGTAAAATATGCAGTGAGTTTCTGCAGCTTCCTGTTGTCCTTATTCCATCTAGGCATGATCGATCAGGTCCCCGATGTTTTGCCTCAGCTCTGGTGTGCTTGGTGGTCCATTCAGTGTGGTGTGCAGGTCGGTGTATGCCATTTTTGCCCTGATTGCTGTGGGGCTGCTGGATTAAGCATCCATCGCTGTCTGCGGCAAGCTCCGCCCCCCACTAGTTAAAAATATAATCTGTTATTTTACAATAAAAAATTTTTTCATTAAAATAAAATTCTGATGATCGTTTCCCTTTTTTAATCAACCTACAAGAGGATCTACTTTTTATGTCTCATGCAGGCAAGGGTTTCTATCTATATGCTGCACCACATATGCTTTCCAGTGAAAATGATTTCTCCATGATCCCATCTCCATCTTACTATATTTCCCCAGGGATTCTGTCTGGAATGCAAAGAGAGAAATGTCTAACTTTGAAAAGTCTTTACTGAGATTTTCTTGCCCGGTTTTGTAGTCAACACAATATTTTGTTATCTGTCTGTTTTATTTTAAGTGCCCTTAGAACCATCAAACCTAAAATAAAAGTTACATTCTGTGAAAGAATAGATCAGAACATTCACATCCATAAATATAATAGTATCAACACACTTACAAAATTTGAAATATGTGCCAACTGTGTAACTTTTCTATAAGCCTATTGTTCTATATGAATAATCAGTTTTGGTATGAGACAGTTGTAAATGTTGGTAAATTCCTGCCTTTGAAAACATTGATACCTATCTTAGTAGACAAAAGCCTTGCCTGAATTTTTACAACCTTGAATTGCACATACAAATAATATTTACTGAAAATCTGATAAAAAATTGTTATCTTTCAAAAATGCATTATTACTAGAGTTTTATGTTTGCCTTTTTAACAGATGTATTAGCCTATTGCATGAAACAATGTAAGGAACAATGTATATGTATATCTTTAGGGGATTGCGCCTCCCACTCACTATTTATACTACCCCCTTCTCAATAGAATATGCTTAATAATACTTATATTCACTAAATAATCATTGTGCCCCCATATTATCCAAAATATATAATTGCAAAAAATATAGCGTCCTTATTGTGCGATATTTTAATTCGATTGCTCCAATTGTGCCGTCTTAATCACCGATCATCTTCTAATCAAAAGTCCACTTGTGTCAACTAAAATAACCAAAACTGTGCCATCGTCACCAAGCAGAATGACCACTCACCAGATGTCCCCAATCAGTAAGCCTTCGGTTCATTCAACGGATAACCAATCCACAATGCATTTCTCCAGTTAGCAATTCCTCAACGTCCATATATTCATACAAAATTAAATAGAACCAATATAGTGTAAAATCGTTTTAACTTTAATGGAAAAATCAATAAAAAACGTATTGCACTCACATTTCAATGTGTCTATTGGCCGACACCAAGCCTTTCCAGCAATGAGAAAACCGCTCTAAAATCGGGCTGATGTTCCGCAGGTGGTGTTAAACTCCCTCCACTGGACCTGTTCCTGGCTTGTATTCAAAGACCGTATGTCTCCCACAACTCCTACGCGTTTCGCATTTGAGCGTCGTCAGGAAGCGCTCAAATGCGAAACGCGTAGGAGTTGTGGGAGACATATCCGTTGGACAATTCGATTGTGTGTGGGCTCCAGCGGACTTTTTCTTCCCAAAAGTCCGGCAGACCTAGGAATAAATCTTGCTTCAAATCGTTCCGACGGACTCGAGTCCGGTCAAAAAATTTGGTCGTCTGTGTGCTAGTCCGACGGACTAAAACTGACGCTAGGGCAGTCTTTGGCTACTGACTATGAACTTCCTTATTCTGCGTCATCAAGTTCAAATCCGTCTGACTTTTGGAGTGATCACGTGTGGCCAAGTCCATTTGTTTTAAAGTCCTGCGGACCTCAGCTGCAAAGTCCGTCAGATTGTCTGCCGGACCAAGTCCGTTGAAAAGTCTGGTCGTGTGTACGCGGCATTAAACTTAGAACCTGCATGGTCTTATTTCATGATTGTATTTGATGTTGGGTTCGTGGCCCCAGAGTCACCACTTCAGCTCCTCTCTACATAGCCTCAAGCCCACACTGGTAAGCACTTACACTTACACTCAAGTGGCCCCTCAGTTTTCAGGAGTTCATGGCCTAGTCCATAGGGATCTCTCTGAACACCTAGACCCGCAAGATCTGAAGTTCCAAGGTTACAGGGAACAAGGTTTAACCAGGAGACCTGTCTAACCACAGCCATATTAGTAGTGGCAGAATTATAGGGGTCGCTGAGATCGCCAAGGCGACCGGGCCCCATGCTGCAGGGGGGCCCTTGAGTGCCTCCCTCTATATCTCAAGGAGCGGGCGGCTGAGACCGAGCTCCTCAATCTTTAGCCGAACTGTAATTGGCACTGTGCGGGGAGCTCATAGTCATCACACTGATTATAACTAAAGTGAAAGCACAGCGTGTGCTCTTTGTCTCCCCCTACAGTGCAGTTCCCGGCAGGAAAAGGTAAGATAAAGAAAGCACTGCCGTTTTTGAAAATACTTTATGTATGTATGTGTGTGTGTGCATTTGTATGTGTATGTGTATGTATGTGTGTGTATGTGCATGTATATGTGTATGTGCATGTGTGTGTATGTGAATGTGTGTAGATGGCGAGCGGGCGTGGGGCATTCAAGGGCATACTAGCAGCATTTGATGGCACACTGGCAGTGTTTGGCACAGTGGCTGGAATTGATGGCACAGTGGCAGCCTTTAATGGCACAATGGCTGCAATTGATGGCACAGTGGCAGTGTTTGGCACAGTGGCTGCCTTTGATGGGCACAGTGGCTACAATTGATGGCACAGTGGCAGTGTTTGGCACAGTGGCTGCGTTTGATGGGTACAGTGGCTGCAATTGATGGCACAGTGGCAGTGTTTGGCACAGTGGCTGCGTTTGATGGGCACAGTGGCTGCAATTGATGGCACAGTTGCAGCATTTGAGGGCACAGTGGCAGCGTTAAATGGGCACAGTGGCAGCGTTAAATGGGCATAGTGGCTGCAATTGATGGCATAGTTGCAGCATTTGAGAGTGTTAAATGGGCACAGTGGCAGCAATTGATGGCACAGTGGCAGTGTTTGATGGCACAGTGGCAGCGTTTGTTTGGGCACAGTGGCAGCGTTTGACGGCACAGTGGCTGCATTTGATGATTTTTTTTCTACATTTTTTGCACCCCCCCAAACATTATGAGCACCAGCCGCCGCTGTTTAAATGTATGTATGCACATTTTATGTATACACGTTTAATCCTGCCCCCCCCCCCCACAATTCACAATTTGAATCGAGTTTTTTTTTTGATAGACACCGCACCAGTCCTGAGGAGCTGCGGGCAGGAGTTTTTAGGCGAGGCCGCGGCTTCGGCCTAGTCCGTGGGTCCGGCCTCTCGGACTAGGCCGAAGCCGCGGCCTCACCTAAAAACTCCTGCCCGCAGCTCCTCAGGACCGGTGCCGTGTCAGCGCTGATCCTGGTGAAAAAAAAAAAAATCTACAAAAAGCGATTTGCTGAAAATTTGAATCGATTTGACCTCTCAACTCGAATTCAAGATTCAAAACGATTTTTTCCCCAGCCCAAGCCCATATGTGTACAATCAGAACTGATTTTTTTTTCTTGCTTGTTCAAAGTACCAGCAAAAAAATGCTGTCTCTCTGAAAAGCAATCTGTGCTCAGATTGCTTTTCAGAGGCATTTGACAGCCGGTAAAGAGGCAATATGTTGCCTCCTGGCCACCTGTTTTAACCCCTTATTGTGATTGTAAAGGATTGCTTTTTTTTTTTTATAACAAACATGTCATAGTTACCTTCACTGTGCAGCTCGTTTTGCACAGAGTGGCCCCAAACCTCGTCTTCTGGTGTCCTTCGGCGGCTCTCGTGGCTCCTCCTCTTATCAGATAACCCCCTAGGAGAAGCACTCTCCCGGGGGGGTTACCTTGCAGGCGCCCCCGGCGCCCGCGTCATTGGATTTGATTAACAGCAGCGGGAGCCAGTGGCTGAGCTGCTATCAATCTATCTAATCAGGAGCCGAGAACCCCGGGCAAAGGAAGAGCACATCTCCACCTGGTGAAGTTCCAGGGCTCAGGTAAGTAAAATGGGGGGGGCTGGGGTTCTGGTGACTGTCAGGTGTTTTTTCACCTTAATGCATAGGATGCATTAAGGTGAAAAAACACGAGGGTTTACAACCCCTTTAAATGCATCATCACTATGCTGCAACTTCATTCAATGCACACAGTGGCAGGGTGGTTGCAGTGCATCCCCATTCACCTAGGGATGTACTTAAAGGGTGCCCTGACTGAAAAAAGATTGAGAAACACCGACATAGAGGAACCCATCTATCCATTTTCCTCCTGCAGCCAATGAACGCCTGCGGGAGGGAGAGGTGGAGAAGTGGCAGGAAATGGAGAAATTGGTACCTTTACATGCAGCCACCCATTTGCAACCGGGTCCTGTTGTTCCGCCACCGAGCTCGGAGTAAAGGGCCCCGTAAGGGGGGCCCTTCATGTTTTTTTGCATCGGGGCCCTGAAGGTTCTAGTTACGCCACTGCATATTATCCCCTTTCACAAGGCCAATCATTTATCCACTCAGAGCTGTTCTAAAAGCCTTGGTACCAAGTACCTTGCTACCCTCTATATCCACAGAAATAAGGGTATTTTTAGTCTCGTTGTATATTTTGATCCTGTTTGCTTAACCACTTCCCGACCGGCACCCATACATATACAGCGACAGGTTGGCAGCCTTGCGCGAATTGCTGTATATCTATGGCGGGGGACCCAATGCGATCACGGGCCCCGAGAGCCAGAATGGGGATTTGTGTGCGTAAACACAAAAATCCTTATTCTGAGAGGGCAGGAGAGACAGATTCTGTGTTCCTACTAAGTAGGAACAACGATCTGGCTCCTCCTCTAGTCAGTCCCATCCCCTCACAGTTAGAAACACACCTAGGCAACACACTTAAACCCTTGATCGCCCCCTAGTGTTATCCCCTCCCTTGCCAGTGACCTTTACACAGTAATCAGTGCATTTTTATAGCACTGATCACTGTATAGATGCCAAAAAAGTGTCAAAAGTGTCTGATCTGTCCGTCGCAATATCGCACTCCTGCTAAAAATCGCAGATTGCCGCCATTACTAGTAAAAAATAAGTAAATAGTAAAAATACCATAAATCTATTCCCTATTTTGTAGATGCAATAACTTTTGTGCAAACCAATCAATATACACTTATTGCGATTTTTTTATAACAAAAATATGTAGAAGAATATATATTGGCCTAAACTAATGAATGTTTTTTTTTTTTAACTTTTTTTGGGGATATTTATTATAGCAAAAAGTAAAAAATATTGTTTTTTTTTTTTCAAGATTGTCGGTCCTCTTTTGCTCATAGTGCAAAAAATAAAAACTGCAGAGATAAACAAATACCACCAAAAGAAAGCTCTGTGTGTGAGAAAAAAGGGCGTCAATTTTGTTTAGGTACAGCATCGCATGACCATGAAATTGTTAGTTAAAGCGATGCAGTGCCGTATCACAAAAAATGGCCTGGTCATTAAGGGCGCAAATCCTTCCGGGGCTGAAGATGTTAAAGCAGTTCTTTGCAGTTGTTTTTTTTTAATTAAATGAATAAACATATTATACTTATCTGTATACTTATACCATTGCAGAGGGGCCCCAAACTCGCTGTTCTGGGGCCCCCCGCTCCCGCCACCTCTTCTTCTTCCTGCAGGCTTACTCCCAAGCTGGCGATTGTGCATCTATAGACACACACAGTGTGGCTCAGCCCCATCCCCTGCTTCCTCCTCACAGGATTTGACTGACAGTAGCAGAAACCAATGGCTCCCATTGCTGCCTCTGTGTCCTGTGAGGAGAAGAACAGAGACCAGTGCTGCTGCAGACAAGCACAAAGCTGGATTGAGATAAGACTCAGGTAAGCATATAGGGAGGTGAGAGGGCAATCCAATTTATTGGCTAATTAAGGGGAGTGGTTAATTGTTTACAGATGTATATAAGTGTCTATACAAACTCACATAGGCGATGGCTCCCTGCTAACGCTGGCTTGCTTCTCCAATTTGTGAACATAAGTGCAATTTTGAACTAAAGTGGAGAGTTAATAACCTGGAGTTGAAAACAGGAGTTAAGACAGGAGTCTTCTAACCTGTAAGCAACATCTTAAACTTCCTATAAGTAATTATATTGTAACTGGAAAATGAGTGCTAGCAGGGTTGAAGGTTTTACTCAGTGTGCCACATGGATGCAAAACAGCTCCACGAGGAATACCGCTGTGACAGATGTGAGCGGGTTGCCCATCTGGAAGCTCACATTAGAGATCTGGAGGAGCAAGTTGCAACACTGGGCAGAAAGGACAACCTTGAAAGGGGTCCTCTGCTCGCTGAGCAGGTGGTCAGTAGGGTTGATGTAGAGGGTGGAGGGGCAAGTCACGATTATCAGATAGGAAGATGGTTTAATGTAGTTAGAAGGAATGGAAGGGGTTCACAGAAAAGGAAGGTCAGTCCTTTATTTGTGTATCAAAACAAATTTGCCAGGTTGGGTGAAGTTGTTGTGCAGGTGGCAAACACAGAGGTGGCAGCCCTAGATGTCCCTGCTACCCCTAACAGCCTGGAGAGCAGCCCATCCAGTAGAGTTGATGAGGGAAGTGCAAGTAGGCCTAGACAGTTGGTTTTCATAGGGGATGTTGTAATCAGAAGGACTGATATAATAATTTGTTGCCAGGATCACCTCAACCAAATGTTTTGCTATCTCCCTGGTGCTAGGGTTCGGCATGTGGTGGACCAGGTTGATAAATTACTGGGAGGAGCTGGGCATGACCCAACTGTCTGGGTTTACATTAGAACCAATGACAGAATACATGGAGGGTGGAGGCTCCTTATAGTTACATAGTAGGTGAGTTTGAAAAAAAGACACAAAAAATATTTTAAGCAACAGACAACATGGATTCATGAAAGACAGAAGTTGTCAAACAAACCTGATTTCTTTTTATGAGGAGGTAAGTAAAACATTGGACAGAGGGGTGGCAGTGGATGTAGTATACTTGGATTTTTCAAAAGCATTTGATACATTTCCCCACACACGGCTCATGTAAGGTAAAGTCTACAGGCTTGGAAATATCAGTTTGTAAATGGATAGAAAACTGGCTAAAAGACAGAATTCAGAGAGTAGTGGTTGATGATTCTTACTCTGAATAGTCTAAGGTTATCAGTGGTTTACCCCAAGTTTCAGTGCTAGGACTCTTACTTTTTAGTACATTTATAAATCATATTGGGTCTGGGATTAAAAGTACCATTTCTATCTTTGCAGATGACACCAAGCTATGCAGTGGAATAACGTCCTTACAGGATGTCTCCAATTTACAAGCCAACCTCATTGCTTTGTCTAATTGGGCGACTATGTGGCAGATGAGGTATAATGTTGATAAATGTAAAGTTATGCACTTTGGGGCTAAGAATATGCATGCATAATACATACTATGGGGAAGTACAACTGGGGGAATCAATGGTGGATCATAAGCTCAAAAATAGCATGCAATACCAAGCTGCTGTTTCCAAAGCGAGCAAAGTCCTTTCTTGTATTAAGATAGGTATGGACTCCAGAGAGATCATTTTGCCCCTGTACAAATCATTAGTAAGACCTCATCTGGAATATGCAGTTCAGTTTTGGGCACCAGTTCTTAGAAAGGATATCGGGGAACTGGAGAAAGTACAGAGAAGAGCAACCAAATTGGTAAAAGGCATGAAGGAACTCGGCTATGAGGAAAGCTTAGAGGAACTGAATTTATTTACTCTGGAGAACAGGAGACCAGGGGAGGGGGGGGGGGATATGATCATCATGTATAAATATATAAGGGGTCCATATAGTGAACTTGGTATTGAGTTATTCACTTTACAGTCAACACTGAGGACACAGGGGCACTCTTTATGTCTAGAGGAAAAGAGATTTAATCGCCAAACATGGAAAGGTTTCTACACAGTAAGAGCTGTGAAAATGTGTAATAGACTCTCTCCAGAGGTGGTTCTGGCCAGCTCAGTAGATTGCTTTAAGAAAGGCCTGAATTCTTTCCTAAATGTACATAATATAACTGGGTACTAATAATTATAGGTAAAGTTGATCCAGGGAAAATCTGATTGCCTCTCTGGGATCAGGAAGGATTTTTTTCCCCCTGCTGTAGCAAATTCGGTCCTGCTTTTCTGGGGGGGGGGGGGGCTTGCCTTCCTCTGGATCAATTGTGGGTACAGGATTGGTTATATGGGATTTTATGATATTTTTTATTTTATTTTTTATGGTTGAACTAGATGGACTAGTGTCTTTTTTCAACAGCGTTATGCAATTTCAAAAGTCATTTTCAACAGCGTTCTTTAAAATAATACCTGCCATTTAGGTCTTTGTTTAGGCACTTTTTCTTGTGCTCCTGCATTGATCACATGCACTCCAGCCATGGTGCACTGTTGCAACTATCAGGAAACCAGTGAAGAGCAATGATGTGTAGCTGATGCTGGAGCAAGTGCAATGGAAAGGAAATGACAGAAAATGGCTGGTGGGGATCATCACCAGCACTGAAATCCAAAAAAAGATGCAGATGATGCCTGTAAATTAGTTATAATACACAGTGCTTTAGCAGACCACATTTTCCCCAGTTAAGGTTTAGATTTAGGGCCAGTTCATACCAGATGCAGTTCCGTTCAGTTCCGTGTGCTTTTTTCTGCACTAAAAATCTATGCACAGTCTTTGCCATGTATTCCAATGGCTCTAGTTCACATCATGCAGTGAGTTTCTGGTCAGTTTCCGGTCAGTTTCTGGTGCAGAAACTGACCAGAACTGACTGTATTGGTGCAGAAAAAAACAGAACTGCATGGAACTGCATCTGTTGTGTACTGGCCCTTAATGTTAAGGCTTGGTTCACACCTCTGCATGTGACTGCAGGTGTGCGGGAATCACAGCGATTTCCACACCTGCAACCACCCACAGTGAAAATGTGCTGCTCTGAGAAAACGTGTGGGGCTGCCATTCATTCTGAATGGCAGGCCCACGTATGTAAGATCACAGTGTGTGTGCGGGTACAGGAACCGCAGGGAAATTGCATGGTCAAAACGACCATGTGATTTGCCTGCAGACTGCATTTTGAAAAAGGTACATGCCGCTTTTTCTGCAGGAAATGCAGGAACGGTAGTCCATTGAAATAAATGGCCTGCCCTGCCTGCACAAACACGGACCGCAGAGATGCACATATGTAAAGCTAGGGTAAGAAAAGACCCCTTAAAATAAAGTTAAGGTCATAGCTCTCTAGCTAAAGATAGATAATTCTTTACTAGATTTACTGCCTGTGTAAACAGTCTTGGAAAACAATACCAGCATGTACAATACCAAACTAGAGGGAATTACATATTTTATAGATGGTAATTTCTAAATAACATTCCCTATCCAAAAGTTTGCAAAAAGTGCACAGTATATTTGCTTTTAGTAAATCCACCCCATTGCGTTTTCAGCTTAAACAAACAATTAATATGTATTTTAAGGTTACTCACATTCTTATGTGTAGGCTGAAAGTAAGGATACTACTTCCACACAATGAAATAATATTGATAATAATGTAAGTAAAAGCATAGCATGAGTGTCTTATGAACACAACACTATAACACGTTCCATATATTTCAGGTTACCTGTGAGCACAAGCTGAATAAAAAAACAAGAACTACAAAAATATCAACCTTGATTTTTTTTTTGCTAGGGGAAATGGTGCACTATGCTGTCCAAAGATGAATCTTGAGATTCAATTTTGCTGTTATTTTGTATTTGTTATCTTCTCTTCTCTTGGCCCATCTGTTGCTAAGTATTTATAATAATCTTTTTTTTTTTTTTTTTTTTTTTATCTATCTGCTCACTGTTCTGGTTTCACATAACATCTTTGAATGTCTATATAATAGCAGCTGACGTTGTATTAGCTGGCTAGAACAGTACAGGCCAGTAAAACCTCTTTGCTATAGAGGAAACATGTAGATAGCATCTTGCATCTGACTTAAGTGAAATGGTCAAAAATTGAGGCCAGACACTTCCAATATTTCAGTCTGATTGTGTCCCTGAGCTTTTGCCATTCATTGTTTTTCCACGGTCACTCAGACAGCAGAAACTACAAAAGAAAAAAAAGAAAAAAAAAAAAAAGAAAAAACCTGCAGCGTAGTCAGAGAACTATAAATAAACTCAGAGTATGAGGCTGCAAATAGCACACAGGTACAGATAGGAAACCAGCAGGAGCTGAGCATCTGGTATCCTGAAGAGCTGAATTTAAACCTCTGCTTCTGAAAACAGCTGATCCCCTGCACAGAAGGCTGATTGTTGAGGAATTATCTTCTTGTGGTACTGACACAACTGTTTACTCTGTGCTGAGCACACATATGTACCTTCTTTCCTTTGTAATTTATCCCCTGATGGTCATAGGTAATACATGAGTAAATCTTGAAGTACCTGATTACCTTTAAGACCACATCTGACATCTAAACAAAGTGGCCATTTACAGCCTTATGATTGCAATCACTGATCGGTTGAAGAACAGACAGAAAGTGGATTCCCAAGGTGAACAGGATGGAGTGTGTGTGATCATTGTGAACACTTGACAAACCAGAGAATCCAGTGGTAAATGGGTAAACCTGGTGAAATGTATTTCATGTTAAATGAGAAAAAAGTATATGTTGGCAGAATGTGGAATTTCTTGCTAATCATAATGGGTGCTGACAAACGTTAATCAAATACAGTGTACAGGAAAAATAAAATAAATGAAATGCAAGGCTGAGGAGCATAGTGTGAGTAGAGGTAACAAAATACTAAGGCCCGATTCACACCTATGCATTTTTAGTGCTTTTTGCATTTTGCAGATTTGCACTGCAGAACGTGTTCCATAGGAAACCATGTTAAATTTACTCTAGTGCAAATCGGCAAAATGCAAAACGCAATAAATATGCATAGGTGTGAATCAGGCCTAAAGGGCGCACAGAAAACCTATAGCGATATAATTAGCTGTCTGAACAAGTCACGTGTTTATGACGACACGCATCAGGGAGGAGCCAGGTGTCTTATTCGTCACGTCCGGTCGCGGCCGAGACCGGAAGTCCTATTGTTTACACGCAATACTGCTTATTTCTATGTGTGGATATTTTTTTATTAAAGTTATATTTGATTTACTACACATGAGAGTCCCCCTTCTCTCCCTATCTCCTTTATTGCTGAGATTGGTTTATATGGACGGGCGGGATATACGAAGAAGAGAGGACGTGTGATCGCTATCTATTTTCTTAAAGTGTTTATGACCCTTGGGGGTCTTGGATTGAGGTGAGAGGCTGGGGGAAACAGGGGGGTGCACAGGTGGAGCACTGAAGGATCCAGTTTTTTTGGTGGACTGTCACAAGTGTGGAGTTCTATACACTTTCATGACACTGCATGGATATTGAGGACTTTCACTATTGGATATTTGTTTACTGAACAGCACTTGATGTCATTGTGAATCACCTTATTTTTATTGGATGAACTTGCATTACTATTTGCACTTTATTTATGAATTTGCAATTTTTTGCACATATTTATGTAAGTGTGGGCTAATTACTGCACTATATGTGTGATTTTGCACTTTTTGGTCACTTTACCAGTATTAATTTGCACATTGTTGGATTTTGTTATTTTGCACATTATTTTTGTACATTTATTTAATATATAGTAATTTATATATTTATTTATTCACTCGCAGTAGGATAGTGTGAATATTTATGTATTTATCATTAGCAGGTAGCGCTACATATCCTTGCTTTAATATTCAGCTGTGAATGAGTCTTTACTGGCTCATTCTGCTCACAGTTCTCATTTGGCTTCCTTTATTCAGATATTTGTCTGCTGAATTTCCTGGGTCTGCTTTTTCACTGACTCTGTTTACTTTTAGCAGTATAGTCTTCTCTGCAAACTTGCATTAAGGCCCGTACACACGGTCGGACTTTTTGACAACAAACATGCAAATTAGCTGTTTTGGAGCAACATCCGACTGTGTGTACGCTCCATCGGACAAACTTTTTCTGTTTTCATCGGACTTTTGTTGGCTGTGCGAACGGACAAACTTTCTGGCAACAAAAGGTACAAACACGCATGCTCAGAACCTATGCAAACGATCAGACTACAATACAGAAGTTGACCAAAGGTGGCGCTGGAGTCATTGAACGTCCTCTTTTGAAGTGGCGTCCGTACGTTGTGACGTCACCACGTTCGTGTTTGTTGTCAAAAAGTCCGACCGTGTGTATGCAATACAAACTTGTGGACCACGCCCTTTGTACAAAAGTCCACGGAAAAGTTTGTACAAGTCCGACCGTGTGTATGAGGCTTTAGTGTTACCATTTTTCCCTTAGGTTTCCTGTTGACCTGTAAGAGAATTCTGAGTTCATTGGTCCATTAACAGGTGTCACCAGTAGTGCTGATTGTTTGTGGTTCCTTGGAAAGGGCAACCTGATCCATACCCCCATCACAGAGGTTGCTTAAGTTATGGGGATTATATGCTGTTTTAGGTTGGATTCACACCTATGCAGTTTTAGTGCTTTTTGCATTTTGCAGATTTGCACTACAGTCCATTTAACATGGTTTCTTATGGAACACGTTCTGTAGTGCAAATCTGCTTGTATTAGCTGACATAGGCACCTGCAGTGACGTCTGGAAAAACAAACAAGAAGGTGCAGGCACCTAGTGCATTATCAATAGACATTTATTCAATTTAGGTATAAAGCGTATGAGTGGCCCGCGCTTATAGCTAGCAGTGATTACTAGAAATGACCTGCTGGCCCTACTAGTGCAACCACCTGGGTGGAGTGTAAATGCAAATAAAAATTAGAATGTAGGTGTGGTGCTATTCATGTGTTGTGACGCCTGCGTGAGTTGAGGATATGTCCGTGAGATCCTCTCTCCTCACTAGGGTGATCCTGCGTTAGACCCTAATCTAAAGTGTAAACATAACTCTCATGTGTAAAATTACAAATAAAAATAAACATACATAAATTCAAGTGTGCTCCAATTGCTGAGTGGTTCAGTAGTATAATCCAGTGCTGGTATCACACATATTCATAACATTGTGAACAACTAAATAAACCGTGATTATATACAAATTTATAAGATATTAAGTGACAGGTGCTCTTCAAGTTCGTGCCTTTGTGATCCTTATAATGCTCCCTATAGGTATTGCACTCACCGGAATGACTTACCCCTCGCAGGGGTATCTGGCTTTCACAGTATTTGCTACTGTGTAGCAACCTCCAAATCCATGCTTGCAGTGTCCGTTTTTCCTTTCTATTTAGTTCTTAACACCAGGGTCAGGAGACATCTCGATAGATGATTGTGGTGAATGAATCTTGCTTGACCTGCCTGACAACTGCACAGAGTACTCCAGTCCAGAGTTGAGACACAACTCGACTCCCAGCTGCTGTCAACCTCAGAGTCAATATAAAAAAGGGATAAAAAATGACTGCGGTCTAGCTCTGAAGAAGGAGTTGCATCCGGAAACGCGTCAGGTACATACCCCTTATTGTTAACGGCATACATGTGTCCTATAGCTAATTTTAGTTGCTATTATGAGAGGTTTTTTTTACCCTTTTTTTTATATTGAATAAATGTCTATCAATAATGCACTAGGTGTCTGCGCCTTGTTTGTTTGTCTTTTTATTGTTACTTTGGATTACCCCGTCTGAGGAGGGCTGCATCCTCCTAGTTTTTGGAATTGCTCTTGCTTTTCTGCTTTCCACCACAGAGGGCCTCTTAGCACTGGAAGCGTTGGCTAACTTCTGGAAAAAGTTACTATGAGTCTGTGTCATTCGCTGGAACTATCTTTGTCTGGCTGGTTCCAAAAAAATAAGAGAGCGTCATCCCACAATTATGTGAACCATATAAAGGCAGCTTTCCCTTTAGGTGCAAGCAACACTAGATAAATATACAGAATAATAAAGATAGACTCTAGCCCTTTTAGAGGAGCAGAGAAGATGGTTTGGGTGATATTTGTAGACAAGTTTGATGATGTAGCTGGGGGAAGAGTTGGCTTTGTATGTTGTAATTAGTATTTTGAATTGAATTCGCTGGGTGATCAAAAGCCAGTGTAGGAATTGGTAGAGAGGGTTGGCAGGCACTGAGCGATTGGTAAGGTAGATAAATCTGGCAGCAGCATTCATGATAGACTAAAGAGGGGATAGCCTATGGAGAGGTAGGCCCATGAGGAGAGAGTTGCAATAGTCAAGGCGAGAGATAACAAGGGAGTGAATGAGTAGCTTGGTGGTTTCATTAGTTAAAAAGGGGCAAATTTTAGAGATGTTATGGAGGTGAAGTCTACAAGCTTTTGACAACAATTGGATTTGGGGCTGAAAGTATAGGTCAGAGTCTAGATCAACTGTGTAGACACACTCCTCACTCACCAGACTTTTGTGGCCAGAGAGCCAGTTATAGAGGTATAACCCAGGACGTGGAAGAGCTTGATCCAGTAAATTCATAAACTTTCTTGCCAATTTTCACTCAGAAACAGAAAGCCATAAGCCCAGAAAAAACACTCATATATGTAGCAAATTTATTAAATAGGACTAGTAACATAAATAAAAATTATATGCACTCACATATAATAGTGCCACAAAAAAGGCACCAACACAAACAGCTCAACATTGAAGACCAATATACAGGCACCACCTCTGGTAACAACAGAGCCACCGTGTGTTCCACAAAATCCGGAAGTGGCTTCAGAGGTTATCCTGGAATGATGTCAGCAGTTTGGCCTCAATGCAGTTCGCACTCTGTGCGTCCTCTACATCCTTTCTAGTTAGTATCATTGTCCTCTGCTGTCTTTTGTCTTTGTAAAGATTGTGGAGGTGGGTGAGGAGTAGGGATGAGCCGAACACCCCCCGGTTTGGTTCGCACCAGAACTTTCGAACGGACCGAAAATTCGTACGAACTTTAGAACCCAATTAAAGTCTATGGGACTTGAACGTTCGAAATTAAAAGTGCTAATTTTAATGGCTAATATGCAAGATACTGTCCTAAAAGGGGTTTGAGGACCTGGCTCCTGCCCCAGGGGACATGGGTCAATGTAAAAAAAAAGTTTTAAAAACTGCAGTTTTTTCGGGAGCACTGATTTTAATGACGATTAAAGTAAAAAAAAAAAGTGAAATATTCCTTTAAATATCGCGCCTGGGGGGTGTCTGTAGTATGCCTGTGAAGTGCCACGTGTTTCCCGTGTTTAGAACAGTCCCTGCACAAAATGACATTAAACGGAAATAACATCATTTAAAACTGCTTGTGGTTTTAATGTTATATCTGGTTCCTGCAATATGGTTGAAAATCATTGAGAACAATGGCATGGGTAGCCCTCCCTGCCCATTACCAGCCCCTTTGGGTCTTGTACGCATATTAAGGGGAACCCCGTACCCATATTAAAAAAAGGAAATGCGTGTGGCCCCCAGGCCCTATATACTCAGAACAGCAGTATACAGGCGGTGCAAACAAGACAGGGACTGTGTAGGTTTGTTGTGTTAAGTAGAATCTGTTTGTAATTTTCAACTGCTACATTTTTAAAGTGTAGCTCCAGTCAAAAAATCTATTTTTAAGCTTTTTGGAAAACATAGGGAAGGGTTATCACCCCTGTATAATTTGTTTTGCCATCCGTCTTTTTTCATCTCACTTGCTATTGTCTCCTTCAGTTTGCAAGTAGGAAACGTTTGTAAGTTGGATGTTTGAAAGTAGGGGCCTGCCCTATATGCTTTGCAGAAATGGCGGAACAAGGTGTTGGTTTTGCCACAACATTGTAAGCCCTCAAAGTGACTCTTAAGCCCCGTACACACGAGCGGACTTATGTCCGACAGACTTCCAAAGGAGTTCCGTCGGAGTTCTGCTGGAATTCCGACGGAGTTCTGACAGACTTTTCGCCGAACGGACTTGGCCACACACAATCACACTAAACTCCGACGGATTCGAACGTGATGACGTACGACCCGACTCGAATAAGGAAGTTCATAGCCAGTAGCCAATAGCTGCCCTAGCGTCGGTTTTAGTCCGTCGGAGTAGCATACACACGAGCGGAGTTTTCGAAGGGGACCGGGTCCGGCGGAGTTCCTTCGGGAAAATTTGAAGCATGTTCCATATTCTAAAGTCCTTCGGACTTTGGCGAGTCAAAAGTCCGTTGCAGCCCACACACGATCGGATAGTCTGACGGACTCAGTCCTTCGGACTTTGGATGTTGAAAAGTCCGCTCGTGTGTACGCGGCATTAGTGGGCGCTGGAGTGCCCTGCTGTGAACGATTATATCAAGAATTGTAATTACATGCCATTGTTGAACAGTGGTAGAAAAATATACCTTTGGTGGTTGTGGTGCTGGTGCCACAACACTATAAGTCCTCACAGTTACTTTGGGTGGGCACAGGAACAGGCCCTCCTGTGAAATATTATATCAAGAATTGTAATTACATGCCCCTGTTTAACAGGGGCTGAAAAATTGGGCTGCTGGCACTGGTGCTGGTGCCACGACACTGCAACCTCTTCCATATACTCTAGTTGTAGTGCAGAAATGAGCCCTGCTGCAAAGCATTGCATCAAAAATTTTAATTAAATGCCCCTGTTAAGGGCAGAAAAATTAGGCCTTAGGCACTGGTGCTGGTGCCACAACACTGCAACCTCTCCCATATACTCTAGTTGTAGTGCAGGAATGAGCCCTGCTGCAAAGCATTGCATCAAAAATTGTAATTAAACGCCCCTGTTAAACAGGGGCTGAAAAATTGGGCTGGTGGCATCACCCAGAACCAAAAATGTTCTTCCAACATATCAGCGGAGGAGGAAGAGGATAGACAATCAACATAACAGGACAGTCACTCAACATCAGCATAGGCAGTCTTGAAGGGATGTGATATTTAAAAAAAAATTATTCGGTTACATCAGCTTCAGGTTCTTGTTAGCTATGGGTGATCCAAGACTGATTCATCTTAATGAAGGTCAGTCAATCAACTGATTCGGTGGACAGGCGCACCTTGTGATCGGTAACAAAGCCACCAGCAGCACTGAAGGTGCGTTCCGAAAGAACGCTGGATGCAGGACTGGCCAGTAGCTCAATTGCATACTGTGCAAGCTCTGTCCAGTGATCCATCCTCAAGACCCAGTAAGCCAGAGGATTTTCTGTGGGAAAGGTGTCCAAGTCAGACCTTGCCCCTAGGTATTCCTGCACCATGTAAATCAGACACTGGCGATGGTTGCTGGAACCGATCATACCCTGGGGCTGCGGACTAAAAAAATTGTCTGAACGCATCGGTCAGACGGCCACCTTCACCACCGCTCCTTCTGACCGATGCTTCAGCAACACGTTGTCCAGGACCAGGAGTTTGTAACCTCCCAGTCTCTGGGAACGCGTTGCACAGACCTTTCTGCAAGGCCTCCCGGAGATGTCTCATCCTCTGCTCCCTCTGCGACGGCAAGATAAGGTCGGCAACCTTACCCTTGTACCATGAATCAAGGAGAGTGGCCAGCCAGTAATGGTCCCTCTCCTTGATCCTAAGAATGCGAGGATCCTTCCGCAGGCTTTGCAGGATCAGGGAGGCCATACAGCGTGGGTTAGCTGAGGCATTCGGTCCGGAGTCCTCTGGGTCACTAAGGACAACATGATCCGCAGCTACCTCTTCCCAGCCACGTACAAGTCCACGGGTTTCTTGGGACTGTAAATCATCCCTACAAGACTGCTGCTGCTGCTGATGCTGAGTGCCAGCCTCCACCTCCATGCTGACACAATCATCCTCCTCCTCCTCCTCATCCTCTTCCTGTGTGATGGGTGGCACAGCAGGAACACTGTCTGGATAAAGGGGGCCTTAAGTGGCAAGGAAGTCCTCCTCTTCCTGCCTCTGTTCTGCCTCAAGTGCCCTGTCCATTATTCCACGCAGCGTAAGCTCCAAGAGGTGGTCAAGAGGTACAGTGTCACTGATGCATGCACTGTCACTGCTCACCATCCTTGTGGCCTCCTCAAACGGTGACAGGACAGTGCATGCATCCCTGATCATGCCCCACTGGCGTGGTGAGAAAAAAACCGAGCTCCCCTGACCCTGTCCTGGTTCCGTAGTCGCACAGGTACTCATTGATGGCCCTCTGCTGCGTGTGCAGCCGCTGAAGCATGGTCAACGTTGAGTTCCACCTGGTGGGCATGTCACATATAAGGCGGTTCTTGGGCAGGTTCAAATCCTTTTGGAGCTCAGCCAACCGAGTACTGGCATTAAATTATTGGCGGAAATGCACACAGACTTTCCTGGCCTGCTTCAGGACATCCTGTAAGCCCGGGTACCTGCCCAAGAACCGCTGCACCACCAGGTTAAGGACGTGAGCCACACAGGGCACATGGGTCAGTTGTCCCTGTCTGAGGGCGGAGAGGAGGTTGGTGCCATTGTCGCAAACCACCATTCCTGGCTTAAGCTGGCATGGCGTCAACCACCTCTTGGCCTGCCCCTGCAGAGCTGACAAAACATCTGCCCCAGTGTAGCTCCTGTCCCCCAAAAAAACCAGCACAAGCACGGCATGGCATCGTTTTTCCTGCATACTTGCGTAGCCCCTGGAACGCCTACGGAGCACCGCTGGTTCTGAGGACAGAGCACTGGAAGAGGCCATGGAGGAAGAAGAAGAGGAGGGGGTGGAGGAGAGAGGTGTGTCACAACCAATAGTAGCATTTTGGAGGCTACACTACTGCACCTTGTCCTGCATCCTTCCCAGCTGCCAGAAGAGTGACCCAATGGGCCGTGAAAGACAGGTAACGTCCCTGTCCATGCCTGCTGGACCATGAGTCAGCGGTAATATGCACCTTACCGCTGACCGCCCTGTCCAGCGAGGCAAGGACATTGACTTCCACATGCCGGTAGAGAGCCGGAATCGCCTTCCATGAGAAAAAGTGGCGTTTAGGGACCTGCCACTGAGGAACCGCACATTGCACAAACTCACGGAAGGGGGCCGAGTCTACCAACTGAAAAGGTAGCAGTTGAAGTGCTAGCAATTTATCCAAGCTAGAATTCAACCGCTGGGCATGTGGATGGCTGGGAGTGAACTTATTTCTACGGTCCAGCAGCTGGGCCAGGGAAATTTGCCTGCTACAATCTGACGTGGCTGTACTGCTAGCAGAGTGCCTGCAAGCACTTGGCTGTGACACACCTAATTCTTTTTTTTTTTTTTTTATAATCTTTATTTATTTTTCCAACAGTATAACAATTATTATCCAACGGTACAATCCGTCCATTTGTGTACATTTCTTACAACTTTCTTAACTTATTCCTATACCGTCAAGCCCTTTGATCCCCATCCTACTTCCCACCCCCCCCCCCTTCCCCCCTCCCCTCCCCTAACTGGCCTGTTTCTCTAGGGGTTCATAGTTTTTTCATTTCGATCAGAAGTTTTTAATTTTTCATGCTATTTAGTTATTTCTTCCATATACCGCCATGATTTTTTGAATTTTACCCAGGATTCCCATTTCCCCAGTCCCTCCTCTTTGGCTGTCATATCCTCTCCCTCTTCTTCAAGACATTCCAACTGTTGTATTTGATTTACTCGGGCGATCCATTCCTGTACTTTGGGACTCTCCTTCTCTCGCCATTTTTTTGGAATTAGGCTTTTTGCGGTATCGAGTAATATGGGGATTATCGTGGCACTATATTGTTTTATTGATTCCTCTGTCCCATGAAACAAGATGATCCACGGATCTTCTCTCACTTCTTTTTTGGTTACTACTTTTATTATATCAATAATCTTCCTCCAAAAATCTTTAATTATGGGACAGTCCCACCATATATGACCCATATTCCCAATCTTCCCACAGCCCCGCCAGCACTCCGAGGATTGATCAGTTCCGAACTTGCCCAGTCTGTCAGGGGTGATATACCATCTTGCCAGACACTTATAATTCGTCTCAATCAATTTATTCCCCCCCCCCCCCCAGTGTACTAATCTAAAAATTTTCTTTCTAATTTGAGTGTTGCATTGTGACCCCAAGTCGTTTTCCCATTTATTGATAAATGCGGGGTCCTCCAGCTCGTCTCCCTCTGAAAGTATTTTATAGATTTTACCAATGTTGTTTTTTGATTTTACTCTCTGACAGAGACGTTCAAAGGGCCTTAATGCTTCTTCGTCTCGTAAGGGTTGAGGCAATCTTGCTACAAACTGACGGAGTTGGAGGAACCGCCAAGCATCAATCCTCATCAATTCATTATCCTCCCTTAGTGCTTGAAAAGTGTTTAATTTATCTTTTACCAATATATCTTTTAATTGTGCATTATTTTTTTTTATCCAATTCCCCCCTATTTCTAACTTTCCCGGTGGAAAAAATTCATTTTCTTTTAAATAGATCATGGGTGAATTATACTCCCATTTATTTTGTGTGTGTGTTCGGTCCCAAATTTTAAAGACGTGCCGTGTTATTTCATGTGTGTTAGGTCCTACTGTCCTATATTGTGGCGGGTTCCATATTACCCTCCCTAGTTGTGTTTGAGATAATATATTTTCTAAGCTAACCCATCTTTTTTCGTTTAATTCTTTTACCCACTCTACCACCCGTGAGAGAACCACTGCGTTATAGTATCTTTTCAGGTCCGGAACCGCCAGTCCCCCTTGGTTTTTCCCCCTCCTTAATGTCGCAAATGCAATCCTCGGCTTTTTATGTTGCCAAATAAATTTCGAGATTAATTTCCTTAATATTTCAAAAAAGGCCGCGGGGAGTGGGATAGGCATCATTTGGAACTTATATATGATCTTCGGTACTAGGATCATTTTCACTACATTTATCCGTCCTAACCACGATAGGGAATTAAATGATATTTTTTTAATTTCTCTCTTTATTTCCTCTAATAGTGGAATATAGTTTTTCAAGTATATTTTCCTGCGAGTATTTGCAAGAAAAACTCCCAAATATTTGATCTCTTTGCGCCAGGGAAAATGGAATTCCGCTTGCAGTCTCTCTGCTTCCTGGTTACTGATGTTAATGTTTAGGATTTCGGACTTGCCTAGGTTAATCTTCAAATTTGAGATTTTTCCAAATGTTTCCAGGATCCCCAGCAAGTTCGGAATCGTTATTCTTGGGTTTGTAATGAAGAAGAGCACATCGTCCGCATATGCTGCAAGTTTGTGCTCCTCTTCTCCCACCTTAATCCCTTTTATATCTGGATTAATACGGATCGAGGCCAACAGGGGTTCAAGGGAGATCGCAAACAGCAGGGGTGATAATGGACACCCCTGCCTAGTACCATTTCCCATTTGTAGCTGTGAAGATATTTCTCCATTGACCTTAACCACCGCCTGTGGGCTCTTATATAAAACTTTAATCCAGTGGATCATCCTCGGGCCCACTCCCATCACCTCCAGGGTTTCTAACATGAGTCCCCAGTCCACCCTGTCAAAGGCTTTCTCAGCATCCATCGACAGGAATAGACCTGGGGACCCATTGTCTTTTAAGGCTTGGATGAGGAGCAATGCACTCACCCCGTTATCCCTGCCCTCTCTCTCAGGTATAAATCCAACTTGGTCCGAGTGTATCAGCTCTGTCATTTTTTCTTTTAACCTGGCCGCCAATACTTTGGCATATAGCTTTATATCTGTGTTCAACAAGGCTATCGGCCTATAGTTCACGCAGAGCGTATGGTCTTTACCCTCCTTCGGAATCAATGTTATAGCGGCTCGAAGGGCGTCTCTACTCGCTCCATATTCTGTACCTAGACTATTTATATATCTACAGAAATGAGGTACTAGTATTTCCTTGTATTTTTTATAATAGGTGATCGTGAACCCATCCGGTTCTGGACATTTACCTGAGGCCGTTTCTTTTAAAGCGTTGTAAATTTCCTCTTCTGAGATCGGTCTATCCATACTCTGCCCATCGCTATCTGATAATCGCGGTAGTTTAGCCTTATTCAAAAATTCTTAAATTTTCTCAGTTTTCCTTCTACCTTGTTCACCTTTCTGGTCTACATTATACAGAGCCTCATAATATTGTTTAAATACTTCCGCTATCTCCCTGGAGGTGTGAGCCAGTTTCCCGTTCTTATCCTGGATTTTCTCAATAAAATTACCCACTCTTTTGTTTTTCACCTGTCTCGCTAAGTATTTTCCTATTTTATTTTCCCCAAAATGTTTCTCTCTAGCTCTCCCCTCTCGTGACCTTCTTGCTTCCCGATCATATATGTCCTTCAATTCCTCCCTTCTTATGATCAATTGGTGAAAGAGGTCCAGTTGTTGTCCCCTTTGTTTCTTGTGTTCCTGTTCCAACCTAAAAACCTCTCTCACCAATTTCTCCTTTTCCTCAGTTTTTTCCCTTTTCTTTCCCGCCCCTATGGATACGAGGATACCTCTGACATATGCTTTATGCCCCTCCCAGAGAGAGGCACCCGACACCTCTCTGGTATCGTTTGTCTCAAAATAAAATTCTATTTCTTTTTGTATTACTTCCACAGTTTTTTTATCCTGTAAAAGGTCCTCGTTTAACCGCCAGGTGAATGGGTGCCTCTGTATTCCTGGTATCCTCATCTTCATTATAATCGGAGAGTGATCTGACAGGGATACAATTCCTATCTTTGTTTCCAAAATAGTCTCCAACATTCTATGTTCAACCAACATATAGTCTAATCTAGAGTACGTCCCATGTACTGGGGAGAAGAAGGTGTAGTCTTTTATTTTTTCATGTTGTATCCTCCATACATCTATCAATTGACTTTGTCTTAGTCTGGATTTGATCATTTTCAGACCCCTCCCCCTCCCCCCTCCTACACAGGACGTACTATCATATGCCGGGTCCATACAAAAATTAAGGTCCCCTGCCAGTATCACTTCTCCCATTCTAAAATCCGCGAGTCTCCTCAGGATTTGCTTCAAATATTCTATTGGATTTTTATTTGGACTATACACATTTGCTAAGGTAAACACTTTTTCCCCAAGGTACCCCTTCAGGAACAGGTATCTACCCTCTGGATTGGTCAATCTGTCTGTCACCTTAAATTTTATCTCTTTCCCGAACCCAATTGCCACTCCCTTAGCCCTCTTTATTGGCAAATCTCCATAAAACCAGTTCGGGTAGTTATCGGAGTACAGTTTAACATTCGTGTCTTGTGTTAGGTGGGTCTCTTGAAGAAACACTACTTCGGCTTTATATTGCTGTAATTCCTTTAAGAGCTTAAATCTCTTATCAAGAGAATTCAAGCCCCTTATGTTATATGACACAAACCTTATCTCTGTCATCCGAGACTACTTGGAAGAAACATTAATCTACACCTTCTATGATCTATTTGCATCCCCTCTTCTCTTTTTTTTATTTTCAGCTGCCAGAAATAAATTTTCCCCTTTCTTCTACCCAAATCCCCCCTCCCCTCCCCCCTCTTCCCTTCCCCCCCTCCAGCCCATTCCTGGCCTTTGCTTTGCATTGTGAGATATACCCCTTCTGCAAGCCCTATCTCTCAGGGTTTGACCCCGACTACGGCTAGAATTCAACCGCTGGGCATGTGGATGGCTGGGAGTGAACTTATTTCTACGGTCCAGCAGCTGGGCCAGGGAAATTTGCCTGCTACAATCTGACGTGGCTGTACTGCTAGCAGAGTGCCTGCAAGCACTTGGCTGTGACACACCTAATTCTAAACTTTCATTCCTCTCAGCGCAGGTTTTAGAGAGGACTGAAGGTCTAGTGGGGTTTGAGATCCCAGCTGATGAGGAGCAAGGAGAGGTCCGCTTTGTTATTTGGTGTGGGTCTTTGAGGTAAGCTTGCCAACGAGCTGCATGGCAGGTCAACATATGTCTGGTCAAGCATGTGTTGCCCAAGCGGCTGATGTTTTGGCCACGCGAGATACGCTTGAGACATATGTTGCAAATAGCAGCGGTGCGATCTGATGCACTCGTCTCAAAAAAGGGCCACACTAAAGAACTTTTAGAATAACGCGCAGAGGCAGCGCCCTGCATAGGCGGAGCTCTGCGGTGTGATTCAGTTGGTGTGCTGCCCCTAAGCTAGCCCCCGGAGGGCATCCTGCCTCATTGGAGATGTGCCTCCTCCTCCTCCTCTCTCTTACCAGGCACCCACGTGGAGTCAGTGTCCTCATCATCCCCTACCTCTTCATCGCTGGAGCAAACCTGGCAGTATGCTGCAGCTTGTGGAGCATGACTGCTAGATTACTGTACTTCTTGAGCATCCCCTCTCTCTGCGCTCACGCTACTGCCTTCCTCTAGCTGAGTATCATCATCAGAGCCTACAAAACACTGGGCATCCTCCTGGAGCATGTACCCAACACTGTGCTCAAACAGTTCGGGGGACTTGGTGGGTCTAGGGAAGGAGTCACTGATGATGACATTGAGACGAGGGAAGAGGATGCGTTGGCAGCTGCTTTGCTAGTACCCTGAGCCTGCGTGAGAGAGGATGAGGAGGATGAAGAGGGCTTGGTCATCCACTCTACCAAGTCTTCGGCCTGATGCGGCTCAACACATCCAGCTGCCAAAAATAAGGACAAGCTTGTCCCATGGCCACGTGCTGATGACGATGCACCGCGTCCGCGACCAACACTGTTGTCTCTAGACACAGAGCCTGCTTGCCCTCTTTTATCGGCTCATGCCTGTCTGCCTCTCCTTGTTGGCCTTCCAGACATGGTAATGGCCTGAAGGGAGATGGATAGACCAGCAATTGGATAGTGTATATTGTGCTGGAGGCACACAACACCCACTAACTCCTGCAGATGCCTTTATTATAGAAGACCAGCAATAAAGGGTAGATACAGGTGTATATCGTGCTGTGCTGGAGGCACACAACACCCCCTAACACTTGCAGATGCTTTTATTATAGAACAACAGGAATTAAAGGGTAGATACCTGTGTATACTGTGCTGTGCTGGAGGCACGCAACACCCACTAACTCCTGCAGATGCCTTTATTATAGAACAACAGCAATAAAGGGTGTATACAGGTGTATATTGTGCTGTGCTGGAGGCACACAACACCCACTAACTCCTGCAGATGCCTTTATTATAGAACAACAGGAATTAAAGGGTAGATACTGGTTTATACTGTGCTGTGCTGGAGGCACACAACATCCACTAACTCCTGCAGATGCCTTTATTATAGAACAACAGGAATTAAAGGGTAGATACCAGTGTATACTGTGCTGTTCTGGAGGCACACAACACCAATTAACTCCTGCTGATGGCAGATGGCTCAATTAGAGAAGAGCAATATAGGTAGATACAGGTGTATACTGCACTCAGGGCACACAGACAACATCCACAAACTCCAGCAGATGGCTCATATCTCAATTACAGAAGAGCAATATAGCTATATAGGTATATACAGGTTTATACTGGGCTCAGGGCACACAGACAACACCCACAAACTCCCGCAGATGGCTGATAGCTCAATTACAGAAGAGCAATAACGGAAAATGGGTAGATACAGGTGTATACTGTGCTGAAGGTACACAGACAACACCCACTAACTCCTGCAGACGCCAGAATACTACACAAGGCCACCGCGTTGGCGGCCTTATATAGTGTGGGGCGTGTACTACACAGCCTGAGCTTTGATTGGCCACAGGCATCCTGCCTGTGGCCAATCATGGCTCTCCTGCCGGCACTGTGATTGGCCAAGCATGCGGGGTCACAGTGCATGCTTGGCCAATCATGAGCCAGCAATGTACTGCGATGGCACAGTGCATTGTGGGCCGTGAGCGCCACACAAATTTGTCGCAAACGGCCCACAGAGTTCTGGCGTTCGATTCGAACACCAAGCTCATCCCTAGTGAGGAGCATCATGGGTGAGCAGAAAGTCTTGAAAAATTCCAGCCAGTTGAAGAACAATAATCACTTTATTACCATATAACATAAAACGTTGCAAACATGTTTTGGGGATTGGGGCTCAACCTTCTTCAGGGCTTTTATAGTGTTAAAACTGTCATGGACACAGCAGTCTGTGTTCTTATAGCATAAAAGGTTTTTACCACTACAGGAACAGCAGACACTCCAAAAATCCTTTATCATGTTAGGACAAAGACCGCAGTGCCCACAATGACCTAACACTACCAAAGCCCCGAAGAAGGGGGAGCTTAAATCTGTGCTATCAGTGTTATTCCTACTGAAATCTACTGAAAAGCCCTGCTATAACCAATTACACAGTACATACAGTTCATTCAATAATGCACCCTTCTATCGTTCTAAATGCTATGGTTTTTGCAAATTAATTTTTAAGGAGTCTTATTCAGTTTGTTATTCTAATGAGTTATTTGAGATAAATTAGCTTTCGGTTGAATCTTAGAATTTCAAAAGTGATGCATCATCGACTCATTTTTCCTGTATAACAACTTGAGAAATACTTCATTTCTAATCCAGTGTCATTAATGATCCTTTTATCAAATGTTTTGCTGTGTTGTGTTACTAGACAGATAGTCTGAGGAGAAATCTGAAATTATTCTTTCACTGCTTACAAAGAAAATGGTGCTCATACTAATAAAGTTAGATAAAGAAAAAAAAATGCTTAGCCTGACATATGTCCTTACTGGTTAATGTGACTTTGCTAGAGTTTACAAAAAGGAGAGTTTAGACACCATTTCCTGGGAAATACCATAAATGCAAATAACTGTCTAACAATATGGATGATGTTTGGGTTCATGATCTCCAGTAAACTTTTGTACAGATTCACCCATGAAAACTTTTTGAAGACTGTAACAAACCATTCAACCATAACTTTATGACCATCCACCTAATACGGAGTAGAACCTCCTTTTGCCACCAAAACAGTCTTCATCTGTCAAGGCATGAATGCCGCTAGACTTCTGAGGGTATGCTGTGGTATCTGGCATCAAGCCATCAGTAGCAGATTTTTAAGTCCTGTAGGTTGTGAGATAAAGCCTCCTTATCTCTTTCTTTATTTCCAGCACATCCCACAGGTGCCTGATTGGATTGACATCTGGAAAATTTGCAGGCCAACTCAACTCCTCAAACTCCTGTTCTGCAAACCATTCTTGATCCATTTTAGCAATGTGGCTGGATGCATTATCCTACTGAAAGAAGCCACTGCCATTAGAGAATACCAATTCCATGAAGGGGGGTACTTGGTCAGCAATGATGTTTAGGTAGGTGGTATGTGTCAAAGTAACATCCTCTTGAATAGCAGGACCCAAGGTTTCCCAGCAGAACATTGCCCAAAGCATCACACTGCCTCTGCCGGCTGGCCTTCTTCCCATAGTGCATCCTATCCAATCTCTTACCCAAGTAAGTGAAGCACACACACCTGACCCTCCACATGATGTAAAAAAAAAAAAAATGTGATTCATCAGACCATGCCACCTTCTTCTATTGCACTGTGGTCCACTTCTGAGGCTCACTTGTACATTGTATGCTTTGGCTGTGGACACAGCTCCTAGTAGGCACCCTGACCAGTCGCTAGCTACTGAGCTGATTACACAAGAAGCTACAACACCCATTTTTTCTGCTTTCAACATATCAAATTCAGAGACAACTTGCTGCCTATAATATCCAACCGACTTTTAGTTGTCTTTGTAACAAGATAATTAATGTTATTCACTTAACTTGTCAGTGGTTATTCAGTTATGGGTGATTGGTGTACACTGCTTAGAAGGACCATTAAAGAGGAAGTAAACCCTGATGAGTTTACTTCCTCTTTCATTCCCTGAAAAGGCAAAGCATAATGGACTACTATGCATCGCATAGTAGTCCATTATATGTCACTTACCTGACACAGGAGCCAGCGAAGTCGCCGCTGTCCCCTGTAGTCCGCCGCATCCATCTTCTTGGTGGGGTCTCGCAGCTCCGCTGCTGTCATTCGGCGAAGCCGCAATGACGTCACTCCCGCACATGCGCATGGGAGCCGGCACGCGCGGCAGCTCCGTCGTTGAGAATGCCGCGCTCAGTGCGCCTGCGCGCCGCTGTCTGTGCCTGTTTTCGGGCAAATATCTCCTAAACCATATAGGTTTAGGAGATATTTCTTGGACCTACAGGTAAGCCTTAATCTAGGCTTACCTGTAGGTCAAAGTGGTTTGTAAGGGTTTACAACCACTTTAAGAGGCTTTTGGATAAATCAGTCCCCTCACTATAAAAGGGATGGCACAGAGCATCTATAGTGTCAGTGAATTGAAAGCTATTGTAGGGAATGCATAGGGAAAGTTAACAAACTGCATAGAGTGAGATTGGGGTCAGTAAGGAAACTGCAGCTACTTCTGATTGCTAGCTGTTTGGCAATCAACCCCTTTGCTGCCCTTTTTTTATTCTTATTACTGGGGACTTATTTGTCTTACAATTTAGTTTTTGGTTGATTTGAGCTCAGCGGTAAATTATAGCTGTTGTCCATAGCATTTTTTGTTTGTTCGTTTTTTTTTCTGTTAAGCTTTTTATTTTATTTTTTTTTAAAGTGGACTTTTGTTTCAGGAGGTATATTTTGGGGCTTGTATTCATTTTATTATACAGTGCTTCTGAGAAATATTCACAGCGCTTCACATTTTCCACATTTTGCTATGTTACAGCCTTATTCCAAAATGGATTACATTCATTATTTTCCTCAAAATTCTACAAACAATACCCCATAATAGAAATGTGCAATGTTCGTATGAAATCTTTGCAAATTTATTAAATACAAAAAACTATAAAAAAATCACATATGCACACAGTAGGTATTCACAGCCTTGGCAGGGCACTCAAAATTTAGCTCAGGTTCATCCTGGTTCCACTGATAATCCTTGAGATGTGTCTACAACTTCATTGGAGTCTACCTGTGGTAAAATCAATTGATTGGACATGATTAAGAAAGGCACAGACCTGTCTATATAAGGTCACACAGTTAACAGTGTATGTCAGAGCACAAACCAAGCCATGAAATCCAATGAATTGTCTGTAGACCTCCAAGACAGGATTGTATTGAGGCACAGACTGGGGGAAGTGTACAGAAAATTCTGCAGCATTGAAGGTCCCAATGAGCACAGTGGCCTCCATCATCCATAAATGGAAGAATTTGAGACCATTAGGACTCTTCTTAAAGCGGGCCACCTGAGCGATCGAGGGAGAAGAGCCTTAGACAGGGAGGTGACCAAAAACATGATGGTCACTCGGACAGAGCTCCAGTGTTTCCCTGTGGAGAGAGGAGAACCAGAAGAACAACCATCTCTGCAGCACTCCACCAATCAGTCGTGTATGGTAGATGGGCCAGATAGAAGCCACTCCTCAGTAAAGGCACATGACAGTCCACCTGGAGTTTGCCAAAAGGCACCTGAAGGACTCTAAACCCATGAGAAACAAAATTCTCTGGTCTGATGAAACAAAGATTTAACTCTTTGGCCTGAATGGCAGTCATCATGACTGGAGGAAGCCAGGAACTGCTCATCACCTGGCTAATACCATCCCTACAGTAAAGAATGGTGGTGGCAGCATCATGCTGTGGGAATGTTTTTTTAGCAGCAGGAAATGGGAGACTAGTCAGGATCGAGGGAAAGACAAATGCAGCAATGTACAGAGACGTCCTTTATGAAAACCTGCTACAGAGCGCTCTGGACCTCATACTGGGGCGAAGGTTCATCTTCCAACAGCTAAATGCCAAGATAACAAAGGAGTGGCTTCCGGACAACTCTTGAACCTGATTAAACATCTCTGGAGAGATCTCAAAATGGCTGTGCACCGATGCTCCCCATCCAACCTGATGGAGCTTGAGAGATCCTGCAAATAAGAATGGGAGAAACTGTCCAAATAGGTGTGCCAAGCTTGTAACATCATACTCAAAAAGACTTCAGGCTGTAATTGGTGCGAAGCTTGCAGCGTCATACTCAAAAAGACTTGAGGCTGTAAAAGATGTTTCAACAAAGTATTGAGCAAAGACTGTAAATACTTATGTACATGTGATTTTTTATAAATTTTCAATTTCAAACAAACTTCTTTCACGTTGTCATTATGGGGTACTGTTTGTAGGGATAGGTGAATGGTTCTGCCCAAGCATAAGTTCGGACCAAACTTTGGTTGTTCATATGTTCTGCAAGCACTGAACAATTTGCGGTGTTCGGGGGAAATTCGGAGCACCATTAAATTATATGGGGCATTAACATAAAAAATCAAAAGTGTTCATTGTAAAGGCTTATATGTCAGTGAGGCCGCGTACACACACGGGGACTGTTCGCCCAACTTTGTCCGCTGAACAGTGTTTCGGCGGACAGTCCGCTCGTGTGTGGGCTTTCAGCGGACAGTTTCAGCGAACAGTCCGCTGAACAAGGTTTTTCGGAAATTCCGAAAAACTGTCCGCTGAAACTTTGTTTCAGCGAACAGTCCCCTCGTGTGTAGGCTTGTTCGTCAAACTAAGTTCCGCGCATGCTCAGAAAGGATTTACACACCGAAAGTTATAATGCAGTGTATAGGACGTCGTATTTTTCGTCCCGTCGTACGTGCCGTTCACGTCATCGCGCACGGTTTCAGCAAACTGTTCGTTCGTCGTGTGTGGCCATGTCCGTCCATGCTAATTTTGAGCGGACTGTTTGCCGAAACTGTTTGACGGACAAAGTTGGGCGAACAGTCCCCGCGTGTGTACGCGGCCTTATTGTCATAAAAAGTGTTTGGGGACCCGGGTCCTGCCCCAAGGGACATGTATCAATGACATTTTTTTTTTAAACTGACGATTTTTCGGGAGCAGTGATTTTAATAATGCTTAAAGTAAGAAAAAGTAATTTAAAACTACTCGCCGCTATAATGAATTATCTATGGGAGAAATCAAAAGTGCTAATTTTAAAGGCTTATATGAATGATATTGTCATAAAAAGTAATTGGGGACCTGGGTCCTGCCCCAGGGGACATGTATCAATGCAAAAAAAAAGTTTTAAAAACAGCCGTTGTTTCAGGAGCAGTGATTTTAATAATGCTTAACGTGAAACAATAAAAGTGAGATATTCCTTTAAATTTCGTACCTGGGGGTATCTATAGTATGCCTGTAAAGTGGCGCATTTTTCCCATGTTTAGAACAGTCCCTGCAAAAAATGACATTTCTAAAGGAAAAAAAGTAATTTAAAAGTACTAGTGGCTATAATGAATTGTCGGTCCCGGTAATACAGATAAAAGTAATTTAAAAAAATGGCACGAGATCCCCCACAGTCCATTACCAGGCCCTTTGAATCTGGTATGAATATTAAGGGGAACCCCGAACCAAAATGTATAAAAAAAAATTGCGTGGGGATCCCCCTTAATTCCATACCAGGCCCTTCAGGTCTGGTATGGCTATAATTGGAATCCTGCACCCAATTATTTTTAAAAAATGGCGTAGGGGTCCCCCGCAAAATCCATACCAGACCCTTCAGGTCTGATAAGGATTTTAAGGGGAACCCCGCACAATTTTTTTTTTAAATGGCGTGGGGATCCCCCCAAAAATCCATACCAGACCCTTATCCGAGCATGCAACCTGGCAGGACACTCTACAGGCATACTATAGACACCCCCAGGTATGAACTTTAAAGGAATATTTCACTTTTATTGCTTCACTTTAAGCATTATTAAAATCACTGCTCCCAAAAAAACGGCTGTTTTTAAAACATTGTACCTGTACCATTTCACAAAAAAGTGTCAAAATGTAAAAAAAAAAACACAAGACACACTTTTGGTGGCCACACCCCCCTCTCATGCCCCAGGAAAGCCATGGGGAAGTCCCCGTGCGTCAGAGGGGGGCGGGGTCATCCGAATATGTCACCATGTGGCTCTGCCCTCAGTTATAAAAGAACTGTCACCTGCAAGGATGCGTCACACGGCAGGTGCCTCCCATGGAGGCAGATCAGTGGCGGCTTGCAGGGCTTTTTTTTTTTCGGTCCGTCGTCGGAGCGAGAAAAGAAGATGAATGGACTTCGTGGGACATTTTTTTTTTTTAATAAAGAACACGTGTCGTGTGGTGTTTTAAAAAGTTAACACTTTTTTAGCGAAATGGTATGGGTACAATGTACCCGTTACCATATCAAACAGGGAGGGGCTGGGATCTGGGGTACCCTTGTTAAAGGGGGCTTCCATATTCCGATAAGCCCCCCACCCGCAGACCCCCACAACCACCAGGCAAGGGTTGTGGGGATGAGGCCATTGTCCCCATCAACATGGTTGAGGGCATGTGGCCTGGTTTCCCCTAATATCCATACCAGACTTGAAGGGCCTGGTATAGAATTTGGGGTGACCTCCATGAAATTTTTTAAAAATTTTGTTTAGGGGTTCCCCTTAAAAAATTTCATGGAGGTCACCCCAAATTCCATACCAGGCCTGGTGGTTGTGGGGGTCTGCGGGCGGGGGGCTTATCCGACGACGGACCGAAAAAAAAAGCCCTGCAAGCCGCCACTGATCTGCCTCCATGGGAGGCACCTGCCGTGTGACGCATCCTTGCAGGTGACAGTTCTTTTATAACTGAGGGCGGAGCCACATGGTGACATACTCGGATGACCCGCCCCCCTCTGACGCACGGGGACTTCCCCATGGCTTTCCTGGGGCATGAGAGGGGGGTGTGGCCACCAAAAGTGTGTCTTGTGTTTTTTTTTTTTACATTTTGACACTTTTTTGTGAAATGGTACAGGTACAATGTTTTAAAAACAGCCGTTTTTTTGGGAGCAGTGATTTTAATAATGCTTAAAGTGAAGCAATAAAAGTGAAATATTCCTTTATAGTTCATACCTGGGGGTGTCTATAGTATGCCTGTAAAGTGTCCTGCCAGGTTGCGTGCTCGGATAAGGGTCTGGTATGGATTTTTAAAAAGCGCCATTTAAAAAAAAAATTGTGCGGGGTTCCCCTTAAAATCCTTATCAGACCTGAAGGGTCTGGTATGGATTTTGCGGGGGACCCCTATGCCATTTTTTAAAAATAATTGGCGCAGGATTCCAATTATAGCCATACCAGACCTGAAGGGCCTGGTATGGAATTAAGGGGGATCCCCATGCAATTTTTTTTTTATACATTTTGTTTAGGGGTTCCCCTTAATATTCATACCAGACCCAAAGGGCCTGGTAATGGACTGTGGGGGATCCCATGCCATATTTTTTGTCTGTATAGCCACTGGTACTTTTAAATTACTTTTTTTTCTTTGGAAATGTCATTTTGTGTAGGGACTGTTCTAAATGGGAAAAATGTGCCACTTTACAGGCATACTATAGACACCCCCAGGTATGAAATTGAAAGGAATATTTCACTTTTATTGTTCCACATTAAGCATTATTAAAATCACTGCTCCTGAAAAAACGGCTGTATTTAAAACTTTTTTTTGTATTGATATATGTCCACTGGGGCAGGACCCAGGTCCCCAAACACTTTTTATGATAATACCATGCATATAAGCCTTTAAAATTAGCACTTTTGATCATTCATGTTCGTGTCCCATTGACTTTAATGGTATTCCTGTGTTCTGTCAAATTTTTTGCTTATTCGGCATGTTCTGGGGGGGTGTTCGGCCCATCCCTAATTGTTTGTAAAATTTTGAGGAAAATAATGAATTTAATACATTTTGGAATAAACATAACATAACAAAAGGTGGAAAAAGTGACGCATTGTGAATACTTTTCAGATGCACTGTATATATAAATTTTTTGTTGTTTTGTTTTTGTTTTTTAATTGTTTTTTTTATATGCTTTATTCCTTGCTGTAACTCTTCCCTTCCAAAAAAGTGAGCATTTAGGATTTTCATTTGTTTTGTGGACTTATTATATCATGTTGATAAGACATTTTTTAGTTTGGGGTGCCTAAAGGAGAAGTGTTAGCAAAAAACAAGCATACATACTCACCTATATGGCTTAAGAATTGGTCCAATGCTGCAGCTGTCCCCAGCTGGCTCTATCACTCAGTTCTTGGTCTTCATTGTGCAGAGAGAGGTGGCTGTTAATCGTTGCTCTCTGCTCAGCCCTCCAACGCTCCCTGGAGCGCTGGCCTGTGAAGGGAGCTGGGCAGCTTACTCAGGCTCTCAACGGCATGTTGAGAGGCTGTCACTTACCTGAGAGGAGACTAATGAAGAGCTCAGCCTCTCTTGTATCTTCAGCCTAGGCCCCACTGGAATTCGAACAGAGGGTACAGAGGGACAGGAGTAAAACGAGTGGCCGCAGGAGAATTTGCAACAGACTGGTGAACCAATGGAACAGGAACAGTAGCAATGTTCAGCAGTCTAGCCCAGGGGCACTCTGCTTGCACTGCTGGTTCGGGATGTGTGACTTGTCAGTTCTCAGCAGATTTAAGGCAGGATCACTCAGCGGTGCACAGAGCTGTTACAACAGACAGCCAGGCAGGCACTCGAACAGGACAGGAAGCCATAGTCAGAGACAGAAGCATGGTCACAGGAATTGCCAGGGTCAACAGGTGGGTAGCGACGTACCAAATCATGAGCAAAGCCGAAGTCAGGAACAGAACCGGGTCTGGAATTAGCAACAGATCAGAAGCAGAATCCAAGATCAGGTCAGGAACAAACCCAGTCAGCAACAAGGCAATCATACAGGATAAATGCAGGACACAGGAAACAGCTAAAGATCAGTCAGCACAGCACAGAACATGGGCATGAGCGTCCTTCAAATAGCCCATCTGGCACAAACAGGAATTGTGCATGTACACGCATTCTTGCATGCATGCACGCACCTGGTAACCGCTTCGTGGGAAATACCATGTGTATGCACATATCTGCGCACCAGACGTCTCACAGGGATTCCCTGAGAGGCTGAGCCAGCTGTCAGTCGGCCATCTGGGTGGATCCAGACATCAAGATCCCTTTAGTGCCTGGACCAGCTCTGTGATGTCAGCCAACAGCGGGCTTTAGGCTGCTGTCTGCTGAATCTGGGTACAGGTGTGCACAAAGTAAATCCACTACTGTGACCCAGAATAGACGTATGGCCAAAAAAGATTTGCCCATACTTCCCTTTTACTTTCAATATGTTTTTTATTTATAAATCAAGGTGAGACAGTAAGAAAATATCACAAGTAATACGGTCAATGAACAAGTAAGATCTGAAAAATATGACCCTTATCCCACACAGCAGTCGGGTCAATCAACAGTAAAACATGAGAGTGTAAAACTATAAGGCAAATAGGCTAAACGTAATCTATATAATGGTAGATTACGCATTACAAAGTAGCTCAAAAAAGTATGGTGTTCCACCAATCAAATATACAAACACATCCCACCCACTGTTAGACCCAATTGGATCTTGTCCAGAGAATCTTTAATACCCATATTGTCAAGAATAATAACAGAACAGAAAACGGAGCAGAACAGAGGGGGGAAAAGAAAAAAAAAAAAAAGAAAGAAAAACAAGGAGGGTGGGGAGAATTCCCCTACACCCCCCTTCCACTAGGAACGACCGCACAGAATGGTGTCTGACCTTTTTACAAATTATAAAATATCTTGTTAGACAGTAGGTATAGGGAAGAAGGAAAGAGAGAAGAAAAGAAGAGAAAAGGAAAAAAGAAAAGAGGAAAAGAGGGAGGGTCAGCCAGCGGCAAGTCACAGTGGAGAAATATATGTGATCCACGGATCCCAAATTACGTTAAATTTCTTGGAATTATTACGAAGGGTCCAGGTGAGTCTATCATTGACCATAATCCAGTTAAGCTTGAGTTTTACAGAATCAAGAGGAACCACCGACTGCTTCCAATATCTAGCTATAGTAATCCTAGCAGCTAGAATTATATATGTGATCAGTTTGAAAGATTTCTTGGGAACCCCATCTGGGAGCTTTTGAAAAAGCGCTACCTCCGGAGCTCTACGAATATTAACCCCAGTAACCGTGTATATAAGGTTAAATATACGAATCCAAAATCTGACTATGATCGGGCACTGCCACCAAATGTGGCACATTGTACCCAGCTGACCACACCGTCTAAAGCACATGGGGGATGCAGATGGATGCATCTTAGCTATCCTGGTTGGTACTAAATACCATCGTAGTAGAGTTTTGTAATTTGCTTCAATCAGTGCAGTATTAACAGATACTTTAGATAAAGCATAGGCTATATCCTGCCAATCAGACAGGTCAAAGGTAAGATTCAAGTCCCGTTCCCAATGGGTCATATAGGGAAGTTTAGTAAGTGGGTCCGTAATAGTAGCATAAATGGTAGATATACGTCCCCTTATTTGGTCCTGTGATTGGCAAGATAATTCAAAATTCGTAAGAGTAAACGGTCTATCAAGCATACCAAGTTTAGAATGTATAAAGGATACAATCTGATTGTACCGAAACAGCTCACTAGATGGCATCTGTATTGTCTCTACAAAGTACTGCAAGGAATGAGGTCGGCTTCCAGTTAAATAGTCACCTATCCGTAGGAGGCCCTTATTGAGCCACTACTGGAATACCTGTGGGGTCAAGCCAGGTGGAAACTCTGGGTTACAAAACACCGGAGCCAAGGGAGTATGTGAAGACACCAATGGTTTACGATGGCGCACCCTATCCCAAACCTCAAGGGAGTGAGACAGGGTGGGGCATAAGATAGGAGGGCGAAGGCGACTTGGCAGCCATATCAGGGAGCCAATAGCAAGAGGATGGCACGAAAGGGCTTCAATAGATACCCAAAGGGGCTGAGGCCCCCTGGCCGTGGTATAGGAAAGCTGTGTTATTTGAGCCGCCTGATAATAAGCTTGCAAATTAGGGAGGCCAAGCCCACCGCGCAATTTTGAGGTATATAACGTTGATTTACTCATACGGGGTTTCCCATTACCCCAAACAAAACGGAGAACATCTCCTTGTAACTGTTGCAATTCTCTCCTCGGGACTGCAATGGGTAAGGTCCTAAAGTAATAGAGTAGTCTGGGGAGAAACGTCATTTTGACGGAATTAATCCTACCAAACCAAGATAAGGAATAATCCGCCCAACACCGAAGGTCCTCACGTAAACGGCGAAAAAGTGGGGGATAATTGGCTTTGTATAAAGTGCTAATTGAGGATGTCAACTGGATACCTAAATAGGGAATAGAGGTTGAGGTCCATTGGAAATGAAAATCGCGTTGCAACTGTTGTTCTATTAAAGGGGGCAAAGAGACATTAAGGGCCATCGTTTTTTGAGTGTTTAAAGTAAGTCCGGAAAGTTGGGAAAATTGACGAAATAGGGATAACAAGTTAGGCAGGGTAATTGTGGGGTTGGTAATATACATAAGAACATCATCGGCAAACAAAGAACATTTATGTTCCTGCTGTCCACAACATATTCCATAAATTCGGGGATGTGATCGAATTGCTACCGCTAAAGGCTCTATTGCCAACGCAAAAAGTAATGGGGAAAGTGGACAGCCCTGCCTCGTGCCACGGCCAATGAGAAAGGAGGATGATCTATAACCCCGGATAGCAACCTGGGCCGACGGTTTGCTATAAAGTTTTCGTAATAATGAAATAAAAACAGGACCAAAACCAAAGGCCCCAAGAGTAGTAAATAAATAGTCCCAATTAAGGCTATCAAAGGCCTTGTGAAGGTCCAATGAGAGCAATAGCAGTTCCCGAGATCCAGGAGCATCCCATTGGGAGCGAACCGCAGAAATCAAAGCTATGGATCGGCGAATTTGGTCTAAAGTTTGGCGTTGATGTATAAAACCTGATTGGTCTTTATGTATATATTGTGGTAAAAAGGCACCCAATCGTAATGCTAATAATTTCGTAAGGATTTTGAGATCACAATCAATGATATAGGGCGATAATTAAGAATATCAGTAGTGTCTTTGTTTGGTTTAGGTATAACACTAATGTGGGCCCTGTTTTCATCTAAAGGTACTTCGCCACCGTCTCGTAAGGAATTAAAATAGAGAGCCATATGGGGGACCAGGTATTCAGAATTTTTTTTATAATAGCTATTAGGGAGTCCATCAGGACCAGGCGATTTATGCAAAGATAATAATTTAATGGTATGGTGTAACTCTTCACAAGTGATAGGTTGGTCCATAATTTCTCTATGAGGTTCCGTAAGAGACGGTAGCGATAAGGTGCTTAAGAAAGTGTTGATAGAAACAGACGTATTGTTGTGAGTTGGGGCATAAAGTGTAGTATAAAAATTCTGAAATTCGTCAAGGACACTCTGATTTTGAGAAAGATTACCTCCTGAAAGTCTAATTTTAGGGAGAGCTGTATGCATATGTTTAGGGGTAAGTTTGTGTGCCAGCAATGAGCCTGGACGATCACGCCACGTAAAGAACCTTTGGTTGGTCCAGCGAAGATATTTTTCGGCCCTCGTAGTAAGGCATATATTAAGTTCGGTGCGGGCCTGTTCAAGCTTAAGCAGTAAGTCCGGATGAGGGAGTCGTTTATGTTGGGCAGCTAGGGTTTCATATTCCTTAGTTTTGGTCATGATCAAGATGTTTCTAGCCTTATTAAGTCTGGACGTCAACTGAATTAGAGAGCCCCGAATGGAGGCTTTATGAGCCGCCCAATTAACAGCAGGGTTGGTATCCTCTGCTTTGTTAACCGCAAAATATGCTTTTAGGTGGGTGACAATCTCCGTACAGTGAGATTCATTGCCAAGGATAGACTCATTCAGCCTCCAGTGGGACTTCGCCAATTTAAACGTTAAATTCGAAAACAGTAATACTACTGGGTCGTGGTCTGACCAAGGTGTAGATACAATTTTAGCTGCAGTCAGTTTAGGCAACAGTCCCGAGGCAAGAAACACATGGTCAATGCGCGAATAGCGGTTGTGAGCCCTAGAAAAATGAGAATAATCGCGGGCGGTAGGGTTGGCCTCCCTCCAAGCATCGACTAAATCATAGCGATGTAATAACTGAGCAAAAATTCGGCTACATTTGGGAGGGGATCGAAGACCAGATAAATGTGATTTATCCAGGACATGATCTAATGCTAAATTAGAATCTCCGGCTAGGATCACATCACCCTCAAATTCCGACGCTAAGGACCGGAGCAAGGCTTTAAAAAATGCTACTTGATTCGTGTTGGGGGCATAATAAACCAGAATTGTCACCAAATTGCTCCCCAAATGACCTTTAACCAGTAGAAACCTCCCCTCTGGATCCCGCAGTACTTTAGTCTCTGTAAATGAAAGTCGCCGTGACAAACAGAGTGCTACCCCACGCTTTTTCTCTGTGGCATTAGCAAAGTAACACACAGGGTAATCTCTATGGATATAGCGGGGGGTAAAAGAAGAGGGAAAATGGGTTTCCTGAAGAGCTACAATATCTACATGCAGAGATTTATAATAGTTAAATACCTGGATTCGCTTAGATGGGGAGCCCAATCCCTGAACATTATGGGATAGCAGTCGAATGGTTCCAGTCGAGTCAGTTAACCGGGACATGGTAAAAAGCATAAATGTGCATGATAGACAGACTCACCTAACGATGGCAACACATGGACCTCTTTGATGAACCAGAATGCCGCTGGTCGATCCTCAAGGAAAAAAAAAAGAATTAATAGTGAAGACTGGAAGGAAAACAAAGAGAGAAAGAAGAAGAGAAAAAAAAATGATACATGGGTGCAACAACACCCAGTATCAACGGAAATAAAAAACATTAAGCAACAATAAGTAAACATAATATAACAACGTAGACCAGAATCTAAGTCTGGAAGTGTGGGAGTCTCCACCAAAGAAAATCAATGGGGAGAGTCCTATCAACAGGGAGAGCACATAGCCACCTCCCGGCACAATATGAGACAGCAAATGTTATGCCCATATATCCATACTTGAAAACTCTAAGTAATATAAGAAAAAAGGGGATACAATTATCCGAATAAGCGACAAAAATTATGCAAGCGGCAGCTAATGTCCTATATAAGGACCACAGAGAAGCTACCGCACAAAAAAAAGAAACATCCCCAGACCCCAGGAAGAAGGGGAAAAAACAACATAAAACATAAATCTACAACTCTTTATATTATCCCCCTCCCCCCAGAGTCCGGTGTACCTGTAAGATCAAAAAATCAAAAAAAAGAAAAAAATAGAGTCTTTCAAGTAACTTGACGCGATGTTGCGGATTTCTTCGAAGTCGGGGAAGACCAGAGCGGCAAAAGCGGGGGGGGGGAGATCAGTAGCTGTGGGCGGACCAGAGACTGGGGCCTGGGAAATGAACCCCAATTTCAGCAAGATTTTTTCCCCATCTGCGAATGTAGAAAAAGCATAGGATCGATTGTCATAAGTAAATTGTAGTCGGAAAGGATAGTTCCAGCGATAGCGAATATTGTGCTGAATCAAAGGGGATAGCAGCGGTTTAAATGCCCTCCTCTTCTGAATGGTAGCTTGCGATATATCCGCGAAAATTTGAATATGATGACCTTCAACCTCCAAATCAGGGTGATCCCTGGCATACCGCATAATGGCTTCTTTAATCCCAAAGAAATGGGGCTTTACAATCACATCACGGGGTGGTCCATCAGGCTTCAGGGGAACCAAAGCTCTATGAATGCGATCAATTTCCATATGAACGTCATCAATCTCTGGGACCGCCAAATGCATCAAAGAAGAAGTAAAGGAGGTGATATCTTTAACCGATTCCGGTAAACCGCGAATACGGAAATTATAACGTCTGGCACGGTTTTCCAGGTCGTCAATTCTATTATAGGCTTCCTCTAAACGATCATGGAGTTCGGTAATCATGTCAGAATTCTGTGACACTCTATGGACAGTCTCATCAACTTTAGATTCAATACTATCCAAACGACAACCCAAATTCTGGAAATCCTGCCGTAGATCAGAGGTTAATTTGGATGTAGCTTTCTCTAGCTCCTTCCTCAGCATGTCCGCAAAGCGAGCAAGCAAAACAGTATCAGGGGAATATGGCAATGGTGCAGGCAGAGGGTCAGGAGACCCCTCAGGACTATCAGGATCCATATCATGGCTGCTGGCCTGGCTAAGAAATATATCTGATAGGTCCTTTTCCAGAGCAGAGGAGTCCTGAGAAACAGGGCCCAGGGATGGAGCAGAGGCCTGAGAGAGAGATCTAACAGGGCTGGATGCAGGACAGGGATGATCCATCCGCTCACCTGAAGGTGGAGAAGCTGTGAGGGAGCCTTCATCAAAGGACCTGCAGCCAGCTAAACGTCTCCTGTCCCGCTGTAGTTGTGGCTGTTGCTCCGGTCCGGGCCCTGTGTATTTGCCGGCCGCCATCTTGGATTTGCGGCCGGATCCACGAGGCTGCTGAAAAGTGCCGCCGTGCGCCTTCCCCGACGACCTAGTAGGCATGGGGAAACGATCCACGTGTACAGTGCCCGCTGTCCCGTAGGTATATGGGGACGAGCGGGGCCGATGGGCAGCGTATTGTAGCTGAAAGTGCCGGGAGAGTGCGGAGCAGTCTAGCTTTGCATCCGCTCCGGCCGCCCGCGCATGCGCACTCCCCATACTTCCCTTTTAAAGTACATCATTCATTTGTTACTAACCATCTGTTCTTTAAGCTGCCTTTTGTTTTCAGCATGCTGCTATGTAATTTAAAAGGAATAAATGAAGAGCAGCATGCACCTAAACCACTTCACATTTTATCACTCACATTAATCACACCCTCGATCCTTAGGCTGGATTCACACCTATGCATTTTTAGTGCTTTTGATTTGCCCTACAGTCCATTTAACATGGTTTCCTATGGAACACGTTCTGTAGTGCAAATCTGCAAAATGCAAAAAGCACAAAAAGATGCAAAGGCGTGAATCCAGCCTTATAGATGTAGTAAATGTAAGGTATACACCAGTTATGCTTATTATCCCTAATTTAAACTCTCCTGCTGCTGGCCTGTATTCTCTGCTGTATTTTAATCCTTGTAGTAAAATTCTAGCCTATGCTCTTTGTCTCTGGTATATTTGGGCCTAACCTTTCTCATTAAAATTATTCTGCTGCTATCCAAATTTAATGCTGTTTCTTGTAGTAAAACACCTGCCTACTCTTTTTTCTTTAATACATTTTAATGAGAACTTGACAGAAAAAGTCCAGTAGTAAAAAAACATTTTGTATGAGCAAGAACTGCTAAAACCACCTGCCTGGCTGGACATTAAGCCACAGAAGACTTTATTGCAAGGCCATGATGGATCATGGGAGATGTAGTTTGTAAAGAGAACTTGTGAGAGCAGATGAGGACAGACTACAAGTGTAGAATTAAATAATAATCATTCCAGCTTTTCAGCTCTACTTTACTGCAACCAGATACTTCTACCACAGCTGCCTGTCCAAAGTCTATCTATCTATCTCTTCTTCTGTATGTGTGTTCTCATAAGAATTACAGTAACCAGGGCAGAAATTGGGGGAGGGGGGGTCAACTAGACAACCCCCCCCCCCCGGATTGAGAGGGGCTCCAGGATTAGGTGGCGGTGAACTAGACCTTTGCTACCAGCAGTACTAATAATATAAATTTCCTTGATGATGGTGTCGGTAGTGATCAGTATCATCCCTACTGCACCTCTGAGCTTTTTGAAGGTCCACTAGGACCTGCTGATAGTAGCAGATGATGGGAGACACTCCCCTGTTAGCCAGTCCTGATTGCAGGAGTAAGGCCATCTCCACCCCAAGTGCTGCTGTGCTGGGAAATGCAGGCCCAAGATTGCCAGTGACTAGGGATGAGCTTCGCGTTCGAGTCGAACATACGTTCGACTTGAACATTGGCTGTTCATCCGTTCGGCGAAGTCCGAACATTTTGGTCCGTTCGCGCCAAATTCGTGTGGCGCTCACGGCCCACAATGCACTGCGATGGCGCAGTGCATTGCTGGCTCATGATTGGCCAAGCATGCACTGTGACCCCGCATGCTTGGCCAATCGCAGCGCCAGCAGCGAGGAGAGCCATGATTGGCCACAGGCAGGATGCCTGTGGCCAATCATAGCTCAGGCTGTGTAGTGCACGCCCCACACTATATAAGGCGGCCAGCGCGGCAGCCTTGTGTAGTGTGTTGGCGTCTGAAGCAGTGGGTGTTCTGTCTACCTTCAACACAGTACACACTGATCGTTTTCGACCGATTTTCGATCTTGCTGTTGTGTAGTGGTTATTGTCTGCGTGCCCTGACCGCAGTATACACTGCTATATTCACCTCACCTATATAGCTAGTGATCTATCTTTTATAATAGAGCTTGCAGTCAGTAGTGTTAGGAGATAGTGCGTGCTGTCTGCATGCTCTGGACCCAGTACATACCGCTATATCCACCTACATAGCTGTTCTCTATTTGAGCCCACTTGCCATCTGCAGGAGTTATTGGAAGTTTTGTGTGCCTCCAGCACAGCACAGTATACATCTGTATATACCCCTTTATCTCTGGTGTTCTATAATAAAGGCATCTGCAGGAGTTAGTGGGTGTTCTGTGTACCTTCAACACAGTACACACTGATCGTTTTCGGACGATTTTCGATCTTGCTGTTGTGTAGTGGTTGTTGTCTGTGTGCCCTGACCGCAGTATACACCGCTATATTCACTTCACCTATATAGCTAGTGATCTATCTTTTATAATAGAGCTTGCAGTCAGTAGTGTTAGGAGCTTGTGCGTGCTGTCTGCGTGCTCTGTACCCAGTACATACTGCTATATCCACCTACATAGCTGTTCTCTATTTGAGCCCACTTGCCATCTGCAGGAGTTATTGGAAGTTGTGTGTGCCTCCAGCACAGCACAGTATACATCTGTATATACCCCTTTATCTCTGGTGTTCTATAATAAAGGCATCTGCAGGAGTTAGTGGGTGTTGTGTGCCTCTAGCACAATATACACTACCCAACTGCTTTTTTACCCAACTCCCTTCAGGCCATTACCATGTCTGGAAGGCCAGCAAGGAGAGGCAGACAGGCGCGAGCCGATAAAAGAGGGCAAGCAGGCTCTGTGTCTAGAGACAACAGTGCTGGTCGTGGACGCGGTGCATTGTCATCAGCACGTGGCCATGGGACACTCTTGTCCTTCTTTTCAACAGCAGGTCATGTTGAACCGCAACATGCCAACGACTTGGTAGAGTGGATGACCAAGCCCTCTTCATCCTCCTCATCCTCTCTCACCCAGTCTCAGGGTACTAGAAAAGCAGCTGCCAACGCATCGTCTTCCCTCCTCTCAATGTCATCATCAGTGACTCCTTCCCTAGACCCACCACGTCCTCCTGAGGAGTCTCCTGAACTCTTTGAGCACAGTGTTGGGTACATGCTCCAGGAGGATGCCCAGTGTTTTGTGGGCTCTGATGATGACACTCAGCTAGAGGAAGGCAGTAGCGTGAGCGCAGAGAGAGGGGATGCTCAAGAAGGACAGCAATCTGGCAGTCATGTTCCACAAGCTGCAGCATACTGCCAGGTTTGCTACAGCGATGAAGAGGCAGGGGATGATGAGGGCACTGACTCCACGTGGGTGCCTGGAAGGAGAGAGGAGGAGGAGGAGGAGGAGGAGGAGGAGGCACATGTCCAATGAGGCAGGATGCCCTCCGGGGGCTAGCTTAGGGGCAGCACACCGACTGAATCACACCGCAGAGCTCCGCCTGTGCAGAGTTCTTTGGTGTGGGCCTTTTTTGAGACGAGTGCATCAGATCGCACCGCTGCTATTTGCAACATATGTCTCAAGCGTATCTCACGTGGCCAAAACATCAGCCGCTTGGGCACCACATGCTTGACCAGACATATGTTGACCTGCCATGCAGCTCGTTGGCAAGCGTACCTGAAAGACCCACACCAAAGAACAAAGCGGACCTCTCCTTGCTCCTCATCAGCTGGCATCTCCAACCCCACTAGACCTTCTGTCCTCTCTGAAACCTGCTCTGAGAGGAATGAAGGTGTAGAATTAGGTGTGTCACAGCCAAGTCCTTCCAGGAACTCTGCTAGCGGTACACCCACGTCCGATTATAGCAGGCAAATGTCCCTGCCCCAGCTGCTGGACCGGCGAAAGAAGTTCACTCCCAGCCATCCACATGCCCAGCGGTTGAATGCTAGCTTGGCTAAATTGCTAGCACTTCAACTGCTGCCTTTTCAGTTGGTAGACTCGGCCCCCTTCCGTGAGTTTGTACAATGTGCGGTTCCTCAGTGGCAGGTCCCCAAAAGCCACGTTTTCTCACGGAAGGCGATTCCGGCTCTCTACCGGCATGTGGAAGGCAATGTCCTTGCCTCGCTGGACAGGGCGGTCAGCGGTAAGGTGCATATTACCGCTGACTCATGGTCCAGCAGGCATGGACAGGGACGTTACCTGTCTTTCACGGCCCTTTGGGTCACTCTTCTGGCAGATGGGAAGGATGCAGAACAAGGTGCAGTAGTTTTGGAGGTTGTTCCGCCACCACGCCTCCAAAATGCTACTATTGGTTGTGACACACCTCTCTCCTCCACCCCCTCCTCTTCTTCTTCCTCCATGGCCTCTTCCAGTGCTCTGTCCTCAGAACCAGCGGTGCTCCGTAGGTGTTCCAGGGGCTACGCAAGTACGCAGGCAAAACGATGCCATGCCGTGCTTGCGCTGGTTTGTTTGGGGGACAGGAGCCACACTGGGGCAGATGTTTTGTCAGCTCTGCAGGGGCAGGCCGAGAGGTAGTTGACGCCATGCCTGCTTAAGCCAGGAATGGTGGTTTGCGACAATGGCACCAACCTCCTCTCCGCCCTCCGACAGGGACAACTGACCCATGTGCCCTGTGTAGCTCACGTCCTTAACCTGGTGGTGCAGCGGTTCTTGGGCAGGTACCCCGGCTTACAGGATGTCCTGAAGCAGGCCAGGAAAGTCTGTGTGCATTTCCGCCGATCATTTAATGCCTGTGCTCGGCTGGCTGAGCTCCAAAAAGGAGTTGAACCTGCCCAAGAACCGCCTTATATGTGACATGCCCACCAGATGGAACTCAACATTGGCCATGCTGTAGCGGCTGCACACGCAGCAGAGGGCCATCAATGAGTACCTGTGCGACTACGGCACCAGGACAGGGTCAGGGGAGCTTGTTTTTTTCTCACCACGCCAGTGGGGCATGATCAGGGATGCATGCACTGTCCTGTCACCGTTTGAGGAGGCCATAAGGATGGTGAGCAGTGACAGTGCATGCATCAGTGACACTGTACCTCTTGTCCACCTCTTGGAGCATACGCTGCGTGGAATAATGGACAGGGCACTTGAGGCAGAACAGAGGCAGGAAGAGGACTTCCTTGCCTCTCAAGGCCCCCTTTATCCAGACAGTGTTCCTGCTGTGCCACCCATCACACAGGAAGAGGATGAGGAGGAGGAAGAGGAGGAGGAAGATGATTGTGTCAGCATGGAGGTGGAGGCTGGCATTCAGCAGCAGCAGCAGCAGCAGCAGCAGTCTTGTAGGGATGATTTACAGTCCCAAGAAACACGTGGACTTGTACGTGGCTGGGAGGAGGTAGCTGCGGATCATGTTGTCCTTAGTGACCCAGAGGACTCCGGACCAAATGCCTCAGCTAACCTACGCTGCATGGCCTCCCTGATCCTGCAAAGCCTGCAGAAGGATCCTCGTATTCTTCGGATCAAGGAGAGGGACCATTACTGGCTGGCACTCTCCTTGATCCACGGTACAAGGGTAAGGTTGCCGACCTTATCTTGCCATCGCAGAGGGAGCAGAGGATGAGACATCTTCGGGAGGCCTTGCAGAAAGGTCTGTGCAACGCGTTCCCAGAGACTGGGAGATTACAAACTCCTGGTCCTGGACAACGTGTTGCTGAGGCATCGGTCAGAAGGAGCGGTGGAGAAGGTGGCCGTCTGACTGATGCTTTCAGACAATTTTTTAGTCCGCAGCCCCAAGGTATGATCGGTTCCAGCACCCATCGCCAGCGTCTGATTTACATGGTGCAGGAATACCTAGGGGCAAGGTCAGACTTGGACACCTTTCCCACCGAAAATCCTCTGGCTTACTGGGTCTTGAGGATGGATCACTGGCCAGAGCTTGCACAGTATGCAATTGAGCTACTGGCCTGTCCTGCATCCAGCGTTCTTTCGGAACGCACCTTCAGTGCTGCTGGTGGCTTTGTTACCGATCACAGGGTGCGCCTGTCCACCGAATCAGTTGATCGACTGACCTTCATCAAGATGAATCAGTCTTGGATCACCCACAGCTACCAAGCACCTGAAGCTGATGTAACAGAATAATTTTTTTTGAAATATCACATCCCTTCAAGACTGCCTATGCTGATGCTGATTGACTGTCCTGTTATGTTGATTTTCTATCCTCTTCCTCCTCCGCTGATATGTTGGAAGAACATTTCTGGTTCTGGTTGATGCCATCAGCCCAATTTTTCTGCCCCTGTTTAACAGGGGCGTTTAAGTACAATTTTTGATGCAATGCTTTGCAGCAGGGCTAATTTCTGCAATCAAACAAGAGTATATGGGAGAGGTTGCAGTGTGGTGGCACCAGCACCAGTGCCTAAGGCCCAATTTTTCTGCCCCTGTTTAACAGGGGCGTTTAATTACAATTTTTGATGCAATGCTTTGCAGCAGGGCTAATTTCTGCAATAAAACTAGAGTATATGGCAGAGGTTGCAGTGTGGTGGCACCAGCACCAGTGCCTAAGGCCCAATTTTTCTGCCCCTGTTTAACAGGGGCGTTTAATTACAATTTTTGATGCAATGCTTTGCAGCAGGGCTAATTCCTGCAATAAAACTAGAGTATATGGCAGAGGCTGCAGTGTGGTGGCACCAGCACCAGTGCCTAAGGCCCAATTTTTCTGCCCCTGTTTAACAGGGGCGTTTAATTACAATTTTTGATGCAATGCTTTGCAGCAGGGCTAATTCCTGCAATAAAACTAGAGTATATGGCAGAGGTTGCAGTGTGGTGGCACCAGCACCAGTGCCTAAGGCCCAATTTTTTTGCCCCTGTTTAACAGGGACATGTAATTACAATTCTTGATATAATATTTCACAGGAGGGCCCCTTCCTGTGCCCACCCAGAGTAACTGTGAGGACTTATAGTGTTGTGGCACCAGCACCACAACCACCAAAGGTCAATTTTTCTACCACTGTTCAACAATGGCATGTAATGACAATTCTTGATATAATCGTTCACAGCAGGGCGCTCCAGCGCCCACCAAGAGTCACTTTGAGGGCTTACAATGTTGTGGCAAAACCAACACCTTGTTCCGCCATTTCTGCAGAGCATATAGGGCAGGCCCCTACTTTCAAACATCCAATTTACAAACATCTCCTACTTGCAAACGGAAGGAGACAACAGCAAGTGAGATGAAAAAAGATGGACGACAAAACAAATTATACAGGGGTGATAACCCTTCCCTATGTTTTCCAAAAAGCTTAAAAATAGTTTTTTTGACTGGAGCTACACTTTAAAAATGTACCAGTTGAAAATTACAAACAGATTTAACTTAACACAACAAACCTACACAGTCCCTGTCTTGTTTGCACCGCCTGTATACTGCTGTTCTGAGTATATAGGGCCTGGGGGCCACACGCATTTCCTTTTTTTAATATGGGTACGGGGTTCCCCTTAATATGCGTACAAGACCTAAAGGGGCTGGTAATGGGCAGGGAGGGCTACCCGTGCCATTTTTCTCAATGATTTTCAACCATATTGCAGGAACCAGATATAACATTAAAACCGCAAGCAGTTTTAAATGGTGTTACTTCCGTTTAATGTCATTTTGTGCAGGGACTGTTCTAAACACGGGAAACACGTGGCACTTCACAGGCATACTACAGACACCCCCCAGGCACCATATTTAAAGGAATATTTCACTTTTTTTTTCACTTTAATCGTCATTAACCAGTTGCCGACCGCCGCACGCCGATGTACGTCGGTACAATGGCACGGGCAGGCATAAGGACATACATGTACGTCCCTTGCCTCCCGCGGGTCGGGGGCCCGATCGGGCCCCCGCCCGGTGCCTGCGGCGGTCGGTATTCGTTCGGGAGCGATCCCGGACGAGGGGACGGCCATTCATTCATGGCCACCCCCTCGCGATCGCTCCCGACGAATAGAAATCCCCGGTGACATCACTTCCTCTCCTGTAATGTAAACACAGGAGAGGAAGTGATGTATTCTCTCCTCCGTGTCGGTATTTTTCGTTCCGACACGGAGGAGAGCGGATCAGTAAGTTGCACCAACACTCACACACACAGTAGAACATGCCAGGCACACTCACACCCCCCCTTTACCCCCCGATCACCCCCCCAATTACCCCTGCCCCCCCCAGTCACAGTGACACCAATGTCATTTTTTTTTTTTTTTTTTTTTTTTTGCATTGGTGTCATTTGTGACTGTAATAACTGTTAGGGCAGTTAGAGTTAGCCCCCTTTAGTTCTAATGTACCCCCCTAACCCCCCCAATAAAGGTTTAACCCCGTGATCACCCCCCGTCGCCAGTGTCACTAAGGCTGGGTTCACATTGCAGCGGTTTATGAGAACGAATGTGATTCGCACCGCACTGCAGTGCAAATCACATCCGATCTCTGTGCGATTCGAGTTCTGCCATTCGCCGCACCCGCCGCACCCGCCACACCCGCCGCACCCGCCGCAAATTCGCACGGGACCCTTTTTTTGGCCCGCAGCAGAATCGGATCGCATGGGTGTTCACACCATGCGATCCGAGTTTGCAGATCGCACTGCGATATGCGAACTGATCTGGGGGTGTCAGTAACATTTCACTGACACTCCCAGCAGTTCGCATAGGGCAGTGTGAACTGCCGCCGGGAGGCATGCGATGCGGGAACCCGCCGCGGATTCGCGGCGTTTCCGCATCGCTCCAGTGTGAACCCAGCCTAATAAGCGATCATTTTTCTGATCGCCGTATTAGTGTCACAGGTGACGCTAGTTAGGCAGGTAGGTATTTAGGTTCGCCGCAGCTTTTTATAGCGCCAGGGACCCCCATATACTACCGCATAAAGCCCCCTGATTGCCCCCTAGTTAACCCTTTCACCAGTGATCACCATATAACTGTTACAGGTGACGCTGGTTGGTTAGTTATTTTTTTATAGTTTCAGGGCACCCGCCATTTATTACCTAATAAAGGTTTAACCCCCTGATCACCCGGCGGGTGTCATTTGTGACTAATAACTGTTAGGGCAGTTAGGGTTAGCCCCCTTTAGTTCTAAGGTACCCCCCTAACCCCCCCAATAAAGGTTTAACCCCGTGATCACCCCCCGTCGCCAGTGTCACTAAGGCTGGGTTCACATTGCAGCGGTTTATGAGAACGGATGTGATTCGCACCGCACTGCAGTGCAAATCACATCCGATCTCTGTGCGATTCGAGTTCAGCCATTCGCCGCACCCGCCGCACCCGCCGCAAATTCGCACGGGACCCTTTTTTTGGCCCGCAGCAGAATCGGATCGCATGGGTGTTCACACCATGCGATCCGAGTTTGCAGATCGCACTGCGATATGCGAACTGATCTGGGGGTGTCAGTAACATTTCACTGACACTCCCAGCAGTTCGCATAGGGCAGTGTGAACTGCCGCCGGGAGGCATGCGATGCGGGAACCCGCCGCGCATTCGTGGCGTTCCCGCATCGCTCCAGTGTGAACCCAGCCTAATAAGCGATCGTTTTTCTGATCGCTGTATTAGTGTCACAGGTGACGCTAGTTAGGCAGGTAGGTATTTAGGTTCGCTGCAGCTTTTTATAGCGCCAGGGACCCCCATATACTACCGCATAAAGCCCCCTAATTGCCCCCTAGTTAACCCTTTCACCAGTGATCACCATATAACTGTTACAGGTGACGCTGGTTGGTTAGTTATTTTTTTATAGTTTCAGGGCACCCGCCATTTATTACCTAGTCTCACTAGTGTACCCCTAAATTTAGGGGTGTCTACTTTCCAAAATGGGGTCATTTGGGGGGGGTTTGTGCCATCTTGGCATTTTATGGCCTTCAAAACTGTAACGCCCTTAGAAAGCCTGAAGGCGGTGCTTGGTTTTCGGGGCCCCGTACGCGGCTAGGCTCCCAAAAAGTCCCACATATGTGGTATCCCCATACTCAGGAGAAGCAGCAGAATTTATTTTGGGGTGTCATTTCACATATGCCCATGGCATGCGTGAGCAATATATAATTTAGTGACAACTTTGTGAAAAAAAAAAAAAAAAAAAAAAGTTTGTAATTTTCCCGCAACTTGTGGCAAAATATAAAATATTCCATGGACTCAACATGCCTCTCAGCAAATAGCTTGGGGTGTCTACTTTCTAAAATGGGGTCATTTGTGGGGGTTTTGTGCCATCTTGGCATTTTATGGCCTTCAAAACTGTAATAGGTAGTGAGGAGTGAAATCAAAAAATTACGCCCTTAGAAAGCCTGAAGGCGGTGCTTGGTTTTCGGGGCCCCGTACGCGGCTAGGCTCCCAAAAAGTCCCACATATGTGGTATCCCCGTACTCAGAAGAAGCAGCAGAATTTATTTTGGGGTGTCATTTCACATATGCCCATGGCATGCATGAGCAATATATCATTTAGTGACAACTTTGTTAAAAAAAAAATAAAAAAAAAAAAGTTTGTAATTTTCCCGCAACTTGTGGCAAAATATAAAATATTCCATGGACTCAACATGCCTCTCAGCAAATAGCTTGGGGTGTCTACTTTCTAAAATGGGGTCATTTGTGGGGGTTTTGTGCCATCTTGGCATTTTATGGCCTTCAAAACTGTAATAGGTAGTGAGAAGTGAACTCAAAAATTTACGCCCTTAGAAAGCCTGAAGGCGGTGCTTGGTTTTCGGGGCCCCGTACGCGGCTAGGCTCCCAAAAAGTCCCACATATGTGGTATCCCCATACTCAGGAGAAGCAGCAGAATTTATTTTGGGGTGTCATTTCACATACGCCCATAGCATGTGTGAGCAATATATCATTTAGTGACAACTTTGTGTAAAAAAAAAAAAAAATTTTTTTTTTTGTCATTATTCAATCGCTTGAGGCAAAAAAATAAAATATTCAATGGGCTCAACATGCCTCTTATCAATTTCCTTAGGGGGTCTACTTTCCAAAATGGGGTCATTTGGGGGGGTTTTGTACTGCCCTGCCATTTTAGCACCTCAAGAAATGAGATAGGCAGTCGTAAACTAAAAGCTGCGTAAATTCCAGAAAACGTACCTTAGTTTGTAGATGTGACAACTTTTGCGCAAACCAATAAATATACAATTATTGACTTTTTTTTTACCAAAGACATGTGGCTGAATACATTTTGGCCTAAATGTATGACTAAAATTGAGTTTATTGGATTTTTCTAATAACAAAAAGTAGAAAATATCATTTTTTTTCAAAATTTGCGGTCTTTTTACGTTTATATCGCAAAAAATAAAAATCGCAGAGGCAATCAAATACCATCAAAAGAAAGCTCTATTTGTGGGAAGAAAAGGACGCAAATTTTGTTTGGGTACAACATTGCATGACCGCGCAATTACCAGTTAAAGCAGCGCAGTGCCAAAGTGTAAAAAGACCTCTGGTCATTTACCAGCAAAATGGTCCGGTCTGAAAGTGGTTAAAATCAGTGCTCCCGCCAAAACTGCCATTTTTAAAAACATTTTAGGCATTGACCCATGTCCCCTGGGGCAGGAGCCAGGTCCCCAAACCCTTTTTAGGACAGTATCTTGCATATTAGCCGTTAAAATTAGCACTTTTAATTTCGAACGTTCGAGTCCCATAGACTTCAATGGGGTTCTAAAGTTCGTTCGAATTTGGGGTCCGTTCGAAAGTTCTGGTCGGGGGGTGTTCGGCTCATCCCTACCAGTGACTAATCGTGCAATGCGGGCAGCCTGTACTGGGTAGAGATCATGCAGGTGCAAGAACTGGAGAAGGATATACGCTGTTTGGAGTCGGGGACTGAGATACAGAGGTAGCAGATGAGAGAACATCAACACCAATTGCTGTGCACATCACTGACCCTCACATACTGTCTGTCCTCTCCTCATCACCGACTGACACATCAGCACCTGCTCCAATCAATGACTGACTGACACATCAGTGCCTGACTGATACTGCCTTTATGACAAGGTCCACTGTCCTACTGACTTCATCCACTGCCCTTCTGACACTGTCCTCTGCCCTTCTGACACCGTCCTCTGCTATACTGACACCATCCACTGCCCTACTGACGTCATCCACTTCTCTACTGACACCGTCCACTGTCCTACTGACTTGTTCACTGCTCTACCGACACCATCCACTGCCCTACTAATGTCATCCACTGCTCCACTGGCACATCCACTGCTCTACTGACACCATCCACTGCCCTACTGACATTGTCCACTGATCTACTGACACTATCCGCTGCTCTACTGACACCATCCACTGCCCTTCTGACACTGTTTACTGCTCCACTGATGTCATCCACTGACTCTGTCCACTGCCCTACTGACACATCCACTGCTCTACTGAAACTGTCCACTGCCCTACTGACTGACACTGTCCACTTTTAAGGTAGACTAAGTTTATATTTTTACATTGACATTTGTTTTATTATATATTTTTAAGTTTTCCCTATAGCTAGGCCTTGCTAGATATTTTTTTTTTTAAAAAGGCGCCAAACTCCAGGTATCTTTGATCTCTTTCAGGTTGTCTAGGTAGATCCAATGGCATCGCTATGGGGGTCTGTACTGACGGAGGAGGGTCTATACTTAGTGGAAATGAGGGTCTCTACTGTGGCGGGGTCTATGTTTAGTGGAGAGCTGGGTCTGTGGTGAGGAGGCGACTGCAATGACGGGGACTATGCTTGGTGGAGGGGGGGTCAATACTTAGTGGAGAGGGGGTCTGTACTGAGGGAGGGGAGTCTGTACTGAGGGGGGACTATAATTAGTGGAGGTAAGTGATACCATGTTTTACTGTACACCAACCCCAGTGATGCCACTGGGTAGATCTCCATTTCTCAAAGGTTGATCTAAATGCAACAGGCTCAACCTCCAGCAGGTGTGAGTGAACTGTGATGCAACCCAAAAAAGTATGCATTCCCCTTGAAATTTTCCACATTTTGTCCTGTTACAATCAAAAACGTAATTGTGTTTTATTGGGATTTTATGTAATAGACCAACACAAAGTGGCATATATTGTGAAGTGGAAGGAAAATGATAAATGGCTTTCCACATTTTTTAGAAATAAATATGTGATAAGTGTGGCGTTCATTTGTATTCAGCCCCCTTTACTCTGATAATCCTAACTAAAATCTAGTGGAACCAATTGCCTTTAGAAGACACCGAATTAGTAAATATAGTCCACCTGTGTGTAATTTAATCTCAGTATAAATACAGCTGTTCTGTGAAGCCCTTTACAGGTTTGTTAGAGAACCTTAGTGAACAAATAGCATCATGAAAGCCAAGGAACACATCAGACAGGTCAGAGATAAAGTTGTAGAGAAGTTTAAAGCAGGATTAAGTTATAAAGAAATATCCCAAGTTTTTAACCTTTACAGAGTACTGTTCAACCCATCATAAACTGACAGGCCGGGCAAGGAGAGCATTAATCAGAGAAGCAGCCAAAAGGCCCATGGTAACTGTGGAGGAGGCTGCAGAGATCCACTGCTCAGATGGGAGAATCTGTCCATAGGATAACTATTAGTCATTCACGCCACAAATCTGGCCTTTATGGAAGAGTGGCAAGAAGAAAGCCATTGCTGAAAGAAAGCTATAAGATGTCCCGTTTGCAGTTTGCGAGAAGCCACGCGGGGCACACAGCAAACACGTGGAAGAAGGTGCTCTGGTCAGATGAAACCAAAATTTTACTTTTTGGCCTAAAAGCAAAACACTAAGTGTGGCGAAAAACTAACTACACATCACCCTGAATACCCCATCCCCACTGTGAAATGTAATGATGGCAACATCGTGTTGTGGGGATGCGTTTCTTCAGCAGGGACAGGGAAGCTGGTCAGAGTTGACGGGAAACTGATTGGAACCAAACACAGGGCATTCTTAGAAGAAAACCTGTTAGGCCGCGTAAACACGCGGGGACTGTTCGCTCAACTTTGTCCGCTGAACAGTGTTTCAGCGGACAGTCCGCTCGTGTGTGGGCTTTCAGCGGACAGTTTCAGCGAACAGTCTGCTGAACAAAGTTTTTCGGAATTTCCGAAAAACTGTCCGCTGAAACTTTGTTTCAGCGAACAGTCCGCTCGTGTGTAGGCTTGTTCGTCAAACTAAGTTCCGCGCATACTCAGAAAGAATTTACAGGGCGGAAGCGCTCGGTCTTGTAAAACTAGTGTTCGTATTGAAGCTAGCATATTCGTCATGCTGCTAATTTTGTGTTTTTTTAATATAGCCCGTTCTTTTCTTCTTCGTAATGCAAGAAAGGTGAAGTAGCTGTGCTGCTTATATTCACACAGAGTTATACTACATGTTTTTATTCATCCTCATCCTATGATTAATCTTCCAATTATAGAAAAAATATATTCCAAATTTAAAAAAAAAACCAAAAAAAAAAAACCCTATGAAAAAAAAATATATATATATATATATATATATATATATATATATATATATATATATATATATATATATATATATATATATATATATATATATATATATATATATATATATATATATATATATATATATATATATATATATATATGTGTCTATCTTAAAAAAAAAAAAAAAATATTTATATATATATATATATATATATATATATATATATATATATATATATATATATATATATATATATATATATATATATATATATTTATTTCAGAAAAAAAATAGAATTTATCTATTACTATATATTTTTGGAACTACTATTGTCATATTTTTTTTTTTTTTTGGTGGGGGGTTTGAAACAAGATGGACTTGCATTTTTTTTGGGCCAAGCAGGACTATGCAAGTAGAGATAGATAGATAGATAGATAGATAGATAGATAGATACCCAAACCAGCATTTTAGCTTACACATGATTGCATGTTCAAAATCAGCAGAGCTTCCCCTCATTTCAAATGTTAAGCCTCAAATTTACAGGGACTGCACTTCCAAGTGCACTTGCAGTGCTTTAAAAATTGCACTTGAAGTTAGCATATTTACATGAACGTGTGTTTTGTAAATAACCCCCAGAGTCTTTTGACATGTATCTGCCTACTCACAAATAAAGTTTGTTTTTTAAGCCAAAATTATACAAAAATATTGAAAAAAAAATAAAATCCAAAAAATAACATACAAGATTTTTTGTAAATAATAAATTTTTATTTTTCCTCAGAACCAAAATAAATCAAGAGGGAGGCAACACTAGAGACAATTTTGACGTTTGTGAAGCCTTTTTTCCCCCAGGCACACATCAAGTGAGTGGACACCAAAATTCCGAACCTGCGTAGCATGTACATAGGGAGCACAACCAGGTCCTAGAATCCCAAAGACCAGGAACAGCAGCAGATGAGATCTATGTCCCCAGACTGTGGTACTACAACAGCCTGCGTCTTCTTTCAGAGCAGACTGAAGCCAGGCAGTCACTTGTGACTCTTCCGTCTAGCCTTCCCTCCACGCGTCGCTGGAGGCTGTGCCTCTGGTGGTGGAGTTGTGGTAGGAGGAGGAGGAGGAGGAGGAGGAGGAGGAGCAGTAGGGTCTGTGTTGTAAAGCTTAGTGGTGGGTGTGAGCTCACCCTTCAGACCCCGTTGGATGGCATCAAAAAAGATTGCCTCACACAAGTTTCGTTGTGGTTTGTCCATTTCTTGTAGCTTGCTAGCCAGATAAGTGGCATAGGCCTCCTCCGGATTGGGGGGTTTTGACAAAATTTGTGTGGCTTGCCGTATCAGCACCAAGGACTCCTCCTCTGTACGGCCCATCCTCCTGGGCCTTTTGCTGGCTAGGCGGAGGGGAGGGACCTGGCTTTCAGTCCGGCTCCTGCTGGGCCCAGCTAGCTCTTGTGTGTGGCTGGTCCTGGCCTCCTCCTCCATACCACTGGTCCCGGCCTCCTCCTGGGTGAGCTCATCCTGTGTAAAAAAACAAAGCAATCAATAACTAAAATATGTCTATATTTTGAAATCATCAATCACTAACAATTTTACAGTTCTCACTTGCAAATACATTTGTCTTGAAATACAAAAGGCTATCATTTTGACACCATCATTTTTCCATCAGTTCACCAAGATTTGAGCCACATTTGTGTAAACTACTGTATCCTTCTATCTAATTTAATTTGTGATGAAATCCTAGATTTGGAAGCAATTCAAACATTGAACTTGACATCATTAATATTTGAGCAATCCAGACTTTAGAAACTAAAATATACCTGGCTCCAGCTGGGCGCATCAACTTCGTCCAGCAAGGAAGGGTCTGGATCTTCCAGGGATGGCTCACCTGAGGTGGAGGGAAGGGTGGAGGGACGGGTAGACGGAAGAGTCGAAAGTGACTGCCTGGCTTCTGACGTGTCATCCAGAAAACGCAGCCTGTCATAATACCACAGCCTAGGTACATAGACCTGACCTGCTGCTGATCCTGATGTTTGGGACTCTAGGATCTTTCTTTGCTCCCGCCTATACACGCTACGCAGGTTCTTAATTTTGGCGTTCACAAAGTCAGTGTCTGCCTGGGGGACTCGGGTTCTCACAAACGCCAAAACTGTCTCCAGTGTCTTCTTCCGGGCAGCACGGATTGGATATTGGGGGTGTTTTGTATCCCACAGATTGCTGTGCGACTCCACTAAATCGATAAAGGTTGAGAGGAAGGCCTCCTCCTTAAAGGGGTCTGCAGTATACTTTTGCATTTTCTGAAAAAAAATAAAAAAAAAAAATAAAAAAAATAAATAAAAAAAAAGTCAGACCAAATGCACACTATATTGTGACAATGTAGGCGAGGCACACACTACTACACACGCTACCCCCCACACACACACACTACCCCCCCCACATACACACACACACACACTACCCCCCCCACACACACACACACACACACACTACCCCCCCCCACATACACACACACACACACACACACTACCCCCCCCCCCCCACACACACACACACACACACACTACCCCCCACATACACACACACACACACACACTACCCCCCCCCCCACACACACACACACACACACTACCCCCCCCCCCCACACACACACACACACACTACCCCTCCCACACACACACACTACCCCTCCCACACACACAAACACTCCCCCCCACACACACACACACACACACTCTACACACACTACTGCCCCATACACATACACACACACACACACACACTACCCCCCCCCCCACACACACACACTACCCCTCCCACACGCACACTACCCCTCCCACACACACACACACACTACCCCTCCCACACACACACACTACCCCTCCCACACACACAAACACTCCCACCCCACACACACACACACACACACACTCTACACACACTACTGCCCCATACACACACCCACCCCCACACACACACACACACACACACACACACTACCCCCCCCCACACACACACACACACACTAGCCCCACCCCCTATACACCCACCCCCACCCCCACACTACCACACAAAACACCAAGCCCACTCAACCACCAACCCACATAAAAATCAATAAAACATCAATAAGAATAAAATTCAATATGCACATCCCTAACGCAGGCTTTAAATTAAACGAAAATAAAATGATAACTATCTTACCGTCGCGTGTAGCACTCGCTGCTTCCGTTCGGACAAGCGTACGGCCTCGTGGTAACGCTTTATATACAGCGCATGCGCTCAGGCTCCGCCTGCGTCGCCCGCCCCTGACGTTCCTTGCGACCGTGTTTCCCCGCCCCTTTTACCCTCCTTCCGCTGTGGGTGAATGAGAGGAGAAAATGGCGGACGCAAATTCTAGGAGCAGCGTGAGCAGCGCGGAGGAAAGCCATGGGCCCCATGCTTCAGGAGCAAGGAGGAGATATAAGGCCACCAATATGGCCTTCGAAGAGATGGTGGAGATGGTGGCTATCTTAAAAAGGGAGGATTATGATGGGGAACATGGCCCTTACCCAAAACCTAATGTCCGGAAAAGCGCCATCTTGGATGAGGTAGTCACAGCCTTGGAGACGAAATTTGGGGTACGAAGAGGAAAGGACCAGCTGCGGAAACGATGGTCGGACATCAAGTCCAGGGAGCCGGACCAATATTACCGCATCAAAAAGGTCCTGAAAAAAAGTGAGTAAACTCTGCGTTTCTCGTGACTGTCGGACATAATCGTTCGTGTAGTTAGTGTATGTAAATCTGGCGGAATTGTTCGCAATCGTTCGTGTAGGTAGTGTATGTAAATCTGCCGGATTTGTTCGTAATCGTTCGTGTAGATAGCGTATGTAAATCTGGCGGATTTTATAGTAATCGTTCGTGTAGGCGGTGTATGTAAATCTGGCGGATTAGATCGTAATCGTTCGTGTAGGTAGTTTATGGTTGTTCGTATATGTGGGCGTAAATAGCATGAATTTGTGTATGGTGTAAATTTATCTGGTGTTGGATTAGATTTTAATTAGTTATTATTTTTTTTTGTATTGTTCATGATAAACTGAATTGTCACGCTCAGTTTATAGGATATAAATTTTTACTAAAGTTTCATAAATTTATTCAGTGCAATGTAGACTCAATTAAAAAAATGAGATAGATAGATAAAATGCTGGTTCAACATCTGGACTAGGAAACTTTTATAAGTGTAGTTTGGGCCTTCATAGAACATTTTTGACATAATCACACACAGGTACTCCAGGGGATGATTCGAGTGTGTCCGTCTGTGAAACTTGGACAAAAGATATACAGTATCACAGTTTGGTTAAAGGCTAGGTTCACATTGCTGCAATGTACGAGATCAAATGTGATTTGCACCGCACTGCAGTGCAAATCACATGTGATCTCTGTGTGATGCAATTTCAGCCATGCATATAGTATGGCTGAATTTGCATCGCATCTGGACCAAACTTGTACATGGCCCTTTTTTTAGTCCACAGCCGAATCGGATCACATGGGTGTTCACACCATGTGGTCCGATTCCTGTACGAGTTTAAAGATTGCACTGTGAAATGAGAACTAATTTGGAGGTGTCAATAAAACTTTACACTGATACTCCCAGCAGGTCACATAGGGCAGTGCGAACTGCGCATGCGATGCGTGAAACCACAGTAGATTTGCAGCGTTCACACATCGCAGCAGTCTGAACACAGCCTAACTAAAAAAAAGTCATTTTAAGGATGTATTAAACTAGGATCTTGTAATAACCAGCTAATAATTTTACACCACTTCAAACCAATGTTTCATATTCAAATTTCTGAACTCAAATATCACTATGCTTAAAAGTATTTTTTTATTTTTTATTTTTTTTTTCATTCTCATAGGGGAACAAAGACTCAGACAAGAGGCGGAGCAGCCCAGGACCCCCCGACCTCGCCAGCCTGATTGGGCACTTAGCCCCAGCCCCGTGTCGGTGATGGAGCCATCCAGCCCCGCATCAGTATTGGAGCTGCCCAGCCCAGTGTCCTCGAGGGAGCAGCCAAGCTCGGTATCCTCCGCTGGACCAAGCTCCGTAGCTCCACTGGATGAGCCCAGCCCAGGGCTAGATGTGGAGGAGGAAGAGCAGGTGGAGTTACACACCCCACAAAGTGAAAGTGAGTGTCTGACAACCCAGCTTAAGGTAAACAATTAATGGCTGTATATGTTAACCAATTTTTTATCTACACATGTTTTTAGGTGATGATCTGGTTGTGGAAGGACAAGCCGAGCCATTTACCTCGGACAGTGCCCACAGGCTGATTAGGCAGGTCATGGCCTGGAATGCAAGAATGGATTTGATGGAGAGCAACATCCAGGCCATGCTACACCAAATCCAGGCTCTACAACAACAGCTGGTCCCTATGAGGCAGGAAATGAAGGACATGATCGATGTTTTAGGGAGAATCTAAGCCCCTTTTCCCTAAAACACAATCGATCATGTTCTTCATTTCCTTGCCAAAAAGTTTTTAAGGTTTTTACTTGATTTTTAGAGGCCAAATTTTGAAGATGCACACGGTGTGTCAACATGTGCTATGTGCCATCAGAGGATCGCAATGGACGCATTTGGTGTTTGCAAACCCTTCCTCATTCTAGTATGTGAGAGGAAGGGATTGCACACACCAAACACGTCCATTGATCACTCATGATGGTACATAGCACCTGTTGACATTACCAATTTTTGGTGTGCATCTTCAAAATTTGGCTTTACCCCTTGTTTTATGTAAATAGTTAAAAATCTGATTTTATTTTTTTATTTTTGTGATAATTGCATTTTTGATATATTTATATATTTCTATGTTTACCAAAAAAGAAAAAAAAAAAAAAAAAAAAAAAAGAATTTATAAAAACAAAAAAAATTATAAAAAAAAAATGTTTAAAAACAATTTCCCCCAAAAAAAAAAAAAAAGAATTTATTAAAAAAAAAAAAAAAGACACAAAAAAAGATCTAAATAAGAGGCACTGGTTGGAATGTGCACTATTAAAAAATCCCCCAAAAAAAGGTGTGTGTGTGTGTGTGTGTCTACTTCTTTCAATACTCAATACCAGTTTGGGAAGTCATTTTGTGTTTTCTGTCACAAAGGGCCTTATTTCCTATTGTCAAAAAACACTTTGCTATACAAATGCACTAGGACAGGAATATGCAATTAGTGGAAATCCAGCTGTTGCAGAACTACAAGTCCCATGAAGCATAGCAAGACTGACAGCCACAAGCATGAGACCCAGAGGCATGATTGACTTGTAGTTTTGCACCAGCCGGAGGTTGGCCAATTGCATATCCCTGAATTAGGACAATGTAGGATACAAGCAACGTGAAAAGCAAACAAGAACCAAACTTCAAAATTTGAACAGACAAGACATATTTCAAGAAAAAGATTTTTTTATTGGTCAGCTGGCATTGGAATAGCCCCCCTACCATTAAAATAGCTGACATAGCGGTCACGCACCTCACGTGCTGTTTGGGGGGCTAAGCCAGGAAGGGCATGATCCAGCCCTGTCAGTTCTGGAAGCCTGAGTCCGGCCTCAGGCCCAATAGGCTGCAGGTACTGGTTACCTGAAAATTTCCTTAGAAAATTGTGCAGAATGCAGCAGCACAGAATAACATAGTTCAGTTTATATTCTGCCAGGTTGATGGCTGTCAGTAACAGACGGAACCAGCTGGCCATAATGCCAAAGGCACTCTCCACAACCCTTCTTGCTCTGGCCAGCCGGTAATTAAAAATCCTCCTCTCCGGGGTGAGGGTCCTTTGGGGGAAGGGTCTCATGAGATGTTCACTCAGACCGAACGCTTCATCAGCCAGAAAAACAAACGGGAGCCCCTCCACATTTTCGGCATCTGGTGGCAAGTCCAGGCCACCAGTGGTAAGACGGTGGCAGAACTCGGTCTGCCTAAAGACTCCTCCGTCAGACATCCGGCCGTTCTTCCCCACATCCACATAAAGAAAGTCACATTGTGCTGACACCACCGCCATTAGCACCACACTATGGAACCCCTTATAATTCCAATAGTAGGACCCTGAATGGGGTGGGGGCACAATCCTCACATGTTTCCCGTCGATGGCCCCTCCGCAGTTGGGGAAGTCCCAACGGGCAGCGAACTGGGAAGCCACAGTCTGCCATTCCTGTGGCGTTGAAGGAAGCTGGGGAGTCAAACACATGAAACAAACAAAAAAATGAGTCATTAAATAAAAACAATTCATAACAAATAAAATTCAAAAACATTTTGGAACAACAGTTAAAAAGAAATCTTGCAAATTTGTTTTCTGCCAAAAAAAAAAAAAAGTAGGCGGACCAATTCACAGATTAATCAGCCCTCTGATGGACCAGGGGACATAAATTAGGTGGGTAAGTGGGGTGGGGGGGGGACTAATTACTAAGTATACAACACATGCAACCAATTTGAGTGGGGTGGGGGGGGGACTAATTACTAAGTATACCAACACATGCAACCAATTTGAGTGGGGTGGGGGACTAATTACTAAGTATACAACACATGCAACCAATTTGAGTGGGGGGAATAATTAATGAGTTGACAATCCATATCTATATCTCTATATATCTATATATCTATATATATATATATCTATCTATCTATATCTATATCTATATATCTATCTATATCTATATCTATCTATCTATATCTATATCTATATTATATCTATCTATCTATCTATCTCTCTCTCTCTCTCTCTCTCTCTCCCCCCCACACACAGGGTGTATACACAAAAAAGGTAAAAAGCTAAAAAAAAAATGACACAAAAAAAAAAATGCATGCATTCATATAAAGGGGACATTCACATCATATTCCTGTCATGGATATTAAAAGTCATGATGAAATTAATACAAACATACAATGCAATATTAAAAGAACAAACTTACCTTCATATATTCCTTCTGCAGGACCCGAATAATGGCAGAACAGGTCTCTGGAATAATGATCCCCAGAGCCTGGGGGGAGATGCCTGTCGAGAACTTGAGGTCCTGAAGGCTTCTCCCTGTCGCCAAGTAGCGCAACGTGGCGACGAGCCTCTGCTCCGGAGTGATGGCTTGCCGCATGCAGGTATCCTGCCTGCTGATATAAGGGGTCAGCAAAGCCAGCAGACGGTGAAAAACGGGGTCCGTCATCCTGAGATAATTCCTGAAATCATCAGGATTATTCTCACGGATCTCACGGAGTAAAGGCATATGCGAGAATTGGTCACGCTGGCGCAACCAATTCTTTGTCCATGAACTCCTCCTCACCCTGTTCACAGACTGGGCTCGGGTCAAAGTATTAACCCCAACACCAAGCCCCCATATAGCACGAACTCGTTCCCGAGTACGTCCACACTCCATGGCTTTGAAACGGTCGGCTGGACAGACAAGCTCAACTGAACGCACTGAAGAACAGCCAGACCTATGAAGAACGACCTGAAACCCAGAAACGAGCGGACCAGAAGCGCCTAATAACAGGTACAACTGATCCACGCGTACTGAAAGACAGATACAAACCTCACAGGTAGACTGCGCCGCAGCGAACGGACAAATTAAGCTGAAGTCTGAAAAGCGCGAATCGTCTCTAACCAAACTTCTACTAACGCAAAGTCAGCAGAAGGAGCCCAAAGGGTGCTTTGCTGTGTCTTGGACTTCCTATTTCTAGTCCCGACGTACGTGACGTACGTCATCGCGCACGGTTTCAGCGGACTGTTCGTTCGTCGTGTGTGGCCAAGTCCGTCCATGCTAATTTTGAGCGGACTGTCCGCTGAAACTGTTTGACGGACAAAGTTGAGCGAACAGTCCCCGCGTGTGTACGCGGCCTTAGAGTTTACAAAAGACTTAAGACTGGGGCAGAGGTTCACCTGCCAGCAGGACAACAACCCTAAACATACAGCCAGAGCTACAATGTAATGGTTTAGCTCAGGGGTGTCCAAACTTTTTTCAAAGAGGGCCAGATTTGATGAAGTGAACATGCACGAGGGCCGACCATTGAACCATTAAAATTCTGTCTGCGTGTTCGTTCAAGCACTAATACACTGCCCAGCAAGAATTATCTTGCCTCTGCTCTTTAGGGGTACCATTACCACACATTGGAAATTGTGGGGTTCTTTTGGTGCAGTTCAATAAAAAAAAGAAAAAAAAGATTGGGGACTTCTTTCCCTGCATTTTTGTGAGTAGGGAAGTCCATTGAAATGAATGGGCTTCCCTACACGCAGTATGCAGCCACACAGATGTGAACCAAGGGCTTGTTCACATGTCAGGTTGGAGGGGCAGTAAAACTACATGGTTAAGTTGTTTTTACCACCCCCAACTTCTCCCCTTTTAGCTGCAGAGGGAACAGCTGGGGGTGTACACATGATATGGCTGCAGCTGGAGGTATACCCAGGGTGAATGGGCCTGCACTGCAACTACCCCGCAACTGTGTGCATTGCACAGTTGCGGTATAGTGATGCTGCATTTACGGGCTTAAAACAGGTGGTGAGGAGGCAACATAATGCCTCTTTACCGCCTTTCAAATGCCTCTGAAAAGCGATCTGTGTATGGATTGCTTTGCAGAGGAGCAGCAGTCCTGGCTGCTATCACACACAAGCCCTACAAAAGCAGTTCTGATAGTACAGGAATGGGGGGGGGGGTGTAACATACATACAAACAGACACACAGACAGACACATACAGACAGACAGACAGACACACATACATGAATAAAGCACTTTTAAAACGAATGTAACTTCTAGCATAGTACAGTACCTCTCCAGCTTCCTCATTCAGCCGGGTACTGCACTGTAGGGGGAAGCAGAGAGCACAGCACACTTCCCTGCATTTTACTTTCACTTTTGAGGCTGAGGAGCTTCTCACAGTGCCGATGTACAGCTCGGCAGGGGATCGCACATCTGACAGCCCTGATAGCCAAGCGGGCCATTCAAAACTGGGCTGCGGGCCGCGATGGGCCCGCGGGCCGGACTTTGGACATGCCTGGTTTAGCTCAAAGCATATTCATGTGTTAGAATGGCCCAGTCAAAGTCCAGACCAAAATCCAGTTGAGAATATGTGGCAAGACTTGAAATTTGCTGTCCACAGACGCACTCCATCCACTCTGACAGAGCTTGAGCTATTTTGCAAAGAAGAAAAGGCAAAAATCGAATTCTCTAGATGTGCAAAGCTAGTAGAGACATCCCAAAAAGACTTGCAACTGTAATTGCAGCAAAAGGTGGTTCTACAAAGTATAGACTTAGGGGGGCTGAAAATAAATGCATGTCACATTTTTTTTTTCCTTTCACAATTATGTGCCACTTTGTGTTGGTCTATCACATAAAATCCCAATAAAATACATCTACGTTTTTGGTTGTAACAGGACAAAATGTGAAAAAAGTTAAGGGGTGTGAATACTTTTTCAAGGCACTGTAGCTCAATATTTATCCCAGTGTGGTATAAAATGGTAAAAGCTTGCTGCACACTTAAACAAAATTAGCCGGTTTGATGAATATTATCACCGACAGACAATGCTACAAATGCAGAACTGAACCATAATGACTGAAGCAATAATGTACCAGCTACATTTAGTGCCAATCAGAAAAACTAACAATGCTATCTCTGGTGGCATATAATATGCTTAGCTAGTATATTTGGTGCTGAAGTATAATTACTGACCATTATACTCAATATTCTCAGCAGTATCTTGAGCCAGCCAAATTAATTAATCCTGTGCTCTTCATTATATGCATTAGTTATAATTCATATATGAGTTTTATCTAGCAATAACAGTAGCCCATGAAGTCAAACTTTTAAAATGCAGTGTATGTAAAGCTCAACAATAAACTTCAATCATTTTGGTCTGTTAAAATATACCAATGGAAGCATTCATAGGAATTCAAAGCCGTTCTGTGCCCTCCCCCATACGTCTTGTGTTATCTCAAAGATTCCTCCTAGTTCTTACCTTGGACTACAGAATCATCATTCTTTATGTGTTAGATCTAAGAGTATTTGAATCGTTTAGCAAAAATAGGTGTGTTGTCAGTTCACAACAGCACTTAAAGCAGACTGCATTTCTGGCAAATCAACACAGGCTTTTTCCATACTTGCAGTGCCCTTGGAAGGATAAAGCATAGGGGAATATACAAGTATTGTAGAGGCATGCTGCATTTTTTTTGCTTTGATATACACTTTAAGGAACCATGTTCTGCTAACATTGGTAAATCCACTTCTTGGAAGAATATGCTGAGCATAAAATAAGGTGAAAATAGAAAAAAAATGCTGACCAGCTTTATTTTACAAGGTCTGTTCTATGGTCCTTTTAGACATGTAATTTGGCTATAGTTGCCTGAACATCAGCTCTCCCATTACTAACCTTACTGCTGCCCCAGTTGTGTTGAATGCTTGAATAGTGTGCTTAACTATAGCACTTGTCAGGAGCCAGTAAGAAAGCTGTACCTTCTAACATTATACAAATAGCAGCAGGTATTGTCCCACAAAGGGAATTACAATGTACAAATTCCAGTCTTCTATGTTAAGGTTGCTGCTTTGGGGCCTTAGAAGCAGTAAGCAAAAAGACTTGGCATGCTTAAGTCTGTCCAGCTGCCAACACATTTTCCTCTTGGGCACTACCTGAGGCAAAGTGCTCACTTCACTTCATATTTGATGCTTTCAAGCATGCCCTGTTGTGGTATATATTGCTGCTTAGTTTTAAAAAAAATACCTATAATATACAATGTTTACAACATATTTGTTACCTGCAAAAAAATATAGCAACATAAATAAGGAAACAGAGTTAACTACTTTTAAATGACCGTATTTGTGATTATATTGTGCTGGGATACTATTCTTCACAAATTATGGATAGAATGTCTTTATAACCTGGTTGCCCTCTGCTCACCTCTTCTATTACATTGTTGTGTATATTTCCTGGCTGTACAAAAACTCTAACCTGCCACATCCCTTGAAAAGAGTGACATTTAACTAATTGACCTAAATGCAGGTTGGAACAGGCAGCACATGGGACAAATGCTATTACAGGGTCTTGGAAATACTGGGCCTGGTCATTTTTGCTGCTGATAACAGAATTTAATGATATACTTGCTGTTGTATTTTGGAGTCAAACTGTTTATTCTGTGAGGGGAATGTTCTGCAGAGATACACTCGCAGCAAAATCACTAGAGCGTACTACTAATAACACTACATTAAATACATCTACCCTGCATATTTCTAATAATGTGTCACATGCTTCAGCTTTAGATCTACACTGACTGCAATTTTGTGCGGTAAATATATTTAGGAATTTACTTTATGGTGAAATGATTGTTATGGATGATGGACAAATTGGAAACTGTTTGTATTTAAGAATTTTTTCTCAACAGAAAAATGAATTTCTATAAAAAGTAGTGCTGAGCCGACACATGTTACAAATAGCAAATATGAAGAATTGGCTTTGCTTGTCTTCTATATACAGTATGCTCTCCAACTATGTTTACATATGCATCCTGAATTTGCTTTTGAAAGTGTAAGTAAGGGATTTTTTTTTTTTTTTACAATTACAACAATTAAACATGCAGGGACCAGAAGACCAGCAAAGAATCAGGCCGGGTGAGAACGACACTGGATTCCTGGATAGCTACTGTAAGTGTCCTTTTATTAAAAGTCAGCAACTACAGCATTTGTTGCTGCTGACCTTTGCTTTTTTCTTTCTAGGTGAAGATCCTCTTTAAATTGGTTATAAACCCTTACAAACCACTTTGACCTACAGGTAAGCCTAGATTAAGGCTTACCTGTAGGTTCAAGAAATATCTCCTCAACCTATACGGTTTAGGAGATATTTACCCGAAGATAGCCACCTCTGTCTACGGCGCATGCGCCGTAGACAGCGGCGCGCAGGCGCATTGGGCAGGCTGCAGATCGCGGCGATATGCTGTGAGTGTCGGCTCCCGTGCGCATGACAATCACAGCGCCGGAGCAGCAAGACCCACCAAGAAGATGGATGCTCAGAACTACAGGGGACAGCGGTGACTTCGCTGGCTCCTGTGTCAGGTAAGTGACACATAATGGACTACTATGCAATGCATAGTAGTCCATTATGCTTTACCTTTGCAGGGAATCAAAGAGGAAGTAAACCTATCAGGGTTTAGTTCCTCTTTAAGTTGCTAATAGTACCACCATTATGCCAAAACATTTAGACAAAAGATTTGTTTTACCATTATTTTATATTCAAGATACTCAAATTTTTTGTTTTTGTTGTTTATTTGCTGACCAAATTTTGTAATGCTGTCCCTGGCCCCTTTGGGGAGACTTCACCTCACTTCCAGTCTCTATAACAGAAAACTGTTCAGGAGGGGCTGATCATAGTCTCATTCCTGGGAGACAAAACATGCAGGGCTCTCACTGTGTCAAAAGCTGTGGCATGGCGGTCCCATCCCTACATCAAATGCAAAAAAGAGACCCCCTTAGTGGGACTTTAATAGACCACCAATGCCACCAAAATTAGAGGTAAAACTTATATTTTTATTCGAGAAATAAATTGGTCCACACTGTCCCAGAGACACATTAGTATAATAGGTACCACATCCCCCAATAATTCTAATATTATGGTATTCCAAGATAGGAAAAAGGGGGAAAAAGGGGATTTTTTTTACGGTACAATATATGAAGAGACAAAAATTGTTTTTTAAGAAAAAAATCTTTCATAACTTTATTATAGAAATATTAAAAAAGCTGTATTTAAAGACAGAGAAAACACAAGTACATTCATAGTACAAAGAAGTACATAGCTATAAAAAATATAGGGGATCCTGAAATTAATAGTTGCTGGGACTGATCATGCTTCCTCCCGACATGTTTCGCATTTGTGCTTCTTCAGGGGAGTATACAACTAATAATTTAATAAAAGAGAAATTTAAGAATACAGAGTATATATGCATACTATTTATACAGATATAATGCAAATTTGTTTATAAAGTAGTTTCATATTTTGCTTAGTCCAAAGAGGAGCAATGCTTACCCAAAGATGGAAAGTCCAAGTCTCACAGCACATAAGCCAATAGATGTAAGAGTAAATGGCAAAATATTATGGGACAGGATCAAGTGATAAAAACACCCTAGCCCTATGCAGGGCATAGATGGAGGAAAACAAACGCTGAAGAGACAAGATGAAAAAATAGGAATAAAAAATAGATACTATGTTTTCAAATGTTATGAAAAATGTTATAATATAGTAAATAAGATAGAAAGAATTAATCCTACAATTATATGTAGGAATGGGGCTAAAAGAAAGTGCCTCCACATTAGAACATAATTATTCATTCATTAAGAATGCAGTAATTAATTGTAAATCGGATTAGATCAAGTTTATATGTAGGTTATAAATAATTGTATAGAATATATAATTAATACACTTAAAATAAATAGAATTCTTTTTACCTGCGGTAATGGTAAAGGATGAGAAGATTCGTTCCATAGAGTAATATTAATGCAATATAAAAGCAGCAGATCCCATTGAACAAATCAGTAAGCTCAGTACAGTGTATGTTCTGAAGGAACTGCAGCGTGCAGCATTAGGCTGCTACTATAAGCTTATTGCACCTACAGACAGATAATCAAGAAAGGGTAAATGAGTATGTGTAATGACTAAAGAATGACAGCAGTGTAATTTAAGAGTGAGAAGGTATGTTTACCATAACGGAAGAAAATCCAGCGTGGCGACAGTATCTATGTCAAACCTGCAGTGTTTGATGGAATGACAGCGCCGGTTTTTAAATCCCCCATCCATCGAGCCGGCGTCTGACGTCACCGGCTCGATGAGGACAGCCATTGGGAGAGACAGTGAGCACGTGCGAGGCCCGTCGAACCGATGCCCTGAACTACCATACCCATAATGCTTCAGTGCTGACACGAGATGGTTGAGAGTGGCAGCAGATGTTAATGAAGCTGAGCTGACTCTCCGCCCAGAGGGGGCGGAAAGAGAACAGGCTATAGTGGAGGCAGACAGAACGGCGGTTATCATGGTCTCTAACCCATAAGGGATACATGCTCATGTTCATCCCGGATCGGGCGCCACCTGGAACGAAAGCCAAACGGCGCCCTTGGGTGTCCATATGCCCGTGCGTACTTGGTGCCAGGGGGGAAGAAACCAAATGAACCCGTCCCATGCCTCAAATTAATGAGGCTAAAAATTGTGGTGCGGGAAGGAAAGGAAAAGACATACTCCTCACTGTGGGTGGAAATCATAGAGAGCAACAGAGATCCCCAAATATACAATCCATGATATCCATCTCTGGACCAAGCAAAATAGGACAATTACAAATGATACAAATCATGTGAAACAATAATAATAGTAAACTAACTGGGTTAATTTTGCAATAATATTTTTTATATAAATATATCAAGTGTGTAAGAGAACAAAAAATGAGATGAAAATAAAAATAAAAAATAAAAGATAAAAAATAAAAAATAAAAAGAGTAATGACAGTGGGGGAGGGGAATAGGGAAGAAAAGAGAGAAGATAAGTGTGAAGGAAGGAATAGAAAGAGAGAGGGAGAATACAGGGAGGAAGAAATGATAGATATTACTTATCTCTCTAATAACCTGGGTCCATGGAGGTCCGCAGCCAAGGAAGGAGGATTCCATGCAAAAAGCAAGAAAAAATTGACTATAAAAAAGGCCTGTAACTTATACTTTCGTTAAAGCCGGGATATTTTGTGGCTTTTAAAGTATAAATCCACTTAGCTTCTGTTTGTAAAAGGAGCTTATCCACTGAGCCCCCTCGAGAGTTTAGAGGTATATGGGCCAGGGCAATAAATCGGATCCAATTAGGATCAAATGCGTGATGGATCCCAATATGTCTGCTTATGGCTGTAATTATTTTTTTATTAAGGATAGGTTTAATGTGATCTTTTATGCGGATAGAGAAAAGTCTTTTTGTTTTACCAACGTAAAAACCTCCGCAACGGCATTGGGCTAGATATACAACGCCCGGAGTGGAACATGTCACATGGAATTTTGGAGCAAATGAATTGCCATTTGGTAATTTAATCTTACGAGAACTATGTATGTAGGGACACATGTCACATTGCCCACAAGGGTAAGTGCCTGGTTGTTTAAGTGTGATATCCCCTATAGGATCCTGAAAGTGGCTTCTAACCAGACTATCTTTGAGTGATTGAGGTCTCATGTAAGTGATGGATGGTACATCATTTATGTACTGGTTGACAATAGGGTCAGCTTTTAATAGCGGCCAAAACTTTTGAATTATGGCGCGAAAAGAGTAATGTTGATTGGAATATTTTGTTATAATACGTACTTTATTGTCCAAATTTTTTTGTTTATTGGAAAAGAGGAGGGAAGTTCTATCTATATTTTTGACTCTATTATATGACTTCTTCAAAGATATATGACTATAGCCACGTGCTCTCAGTCTTTTGTATAGGTCATTAGCTGCGTTCTTAAAGTCCGAATCAGTACTGCAATTTCGTTTGGCCCTTAAGTATTGGCTGTATGGAATGCTCTTAAGGAGCGGTTTTGGGTGAAAGCTGGTCGCATGCAGAACCGTGTTGCCAGCAGTGGGCTTTCTATATAAAGTAGAACATAAATGTCCAGTGGTATTGATTTTAATGGTCAGATCTAGGAATTCAATAGAGTTTTGACTGTAATTTAAAGTAAATTTTAGATTAAATGAGTTCAATGAAAGTAGATTGAAAAACGATAATAGATCTGATTCTGATCCTGACCAGAAAAATAAAATATCATCAATATACCTGTACCAGGCTATGATGTTACTTAGAAAAGGGGCAAGGTCTTCACGCGCGAAAGTGTCTTTTTCCCACCCCCCCAGGTACAGGTTCGCATACGATGGGGCACATTTAGTCCCCATCGCAACCCCCTGCACCTGGAGGTAGTGGGATTGATTAAATTGGAACACATTATGTTTTAGAATAAAATCCAGCAGCTTCAAAACAAAATCATTATAGGCAAAAAAGGTGGAGCCTCTTTCTTGTAGATAAGAGCGTATTACTTGTAAGCCTTTGGTATGTGGTATGGCATTATACAGACATTCCACGTCTATAGAGACCAGCCAGGATTGTGCCGGTAAGCTGATACCCTCAAGTGTCTTTAAAAGATCAATGGTGTCCTTCACATACGAAAAAAGGGAAATAACATGCGGTATGAGGTGTTTATCTACGAGGCTACTCGCATTTTCTGTTAAACTTTCAATACTGGAAATAATAGGACGTCCTGGGGGGTTGGTTATTGATTTGTGCACCTTTGGAAGGGCATAGAAGGTAGCAATTTTAGGGTCTTTGATGTTTAAAAAGTCCCATGTACCTTTATCTATGATACCTGATTTGTATGCGTTAAAAATAATCAAACGATATTGTGTATCAAAATGTGAAATTAAAGAAACAGAAATTGGTCGATACCAGTCGGAGTTGTGAAGGATCTTATTACACATAGTAAGATATTGCGAAGTATTCATGATAACAATGTTACCACCTTTATCCGCTGGTTTTATGACTATATCTGGATTAGTTTTAAGCTGTTTTAATGCCATCAATTGATCTTTCGTTAAATTATGTTTATTGATTGGTGGGAATTGAGTTTGTTCAATTTCCTGACATACTTGTCGGGTAAATGCCCAAATGTTAGGATTCGTGTTTAAGAGTGGAAAATTTTTTGATTTAGGTTTGAACGTTTCTAGAGGGGGGAAAGAAACTGACTGTACCGACAAGCCAGTGAGGGAGATAGTCGTTTCGTCGTCAGAGGGAATTTGGCCCTCTTCCCATAGATCCATCAGATTGGAAAGGGCTTGTTGGTCGGCCCTATTTGCCTCATTCGTGAGATTAGAAATGTTTACTTGTGGAGTAGGTGGATTAGATTTATGAAATAGGGTTCTATATGTCAATTTTCGTGCGAATAGATGTATGTCTTTTATTAAAGAAAATTTGTCCGAGCTGGAATCAGGGCAGAAAGTCAGTCCTAGTTTAAGAACATCCAGTTCATGGCTTGTAAGAGTATAAGAAGACAAGTTAACAATGGAGAGTTCAGTATATGAACTAAATTTTGAATTGATAGAAGGAGATTTAATTAGTTGTTGGGTAATTGGGGAGGTTCTTTCCCTAAAAAAATAGGGGCGATTCGGAGGTCCGCCGGTAGGGGTGCACCACTGGGTGATATAATGATGTCATTAATATTAGTGGTGGATGAAGGTAATGTGAGGGGAGCTGATTTGGTGGAAGAGGACGTGAGGGTAGTTGACAGAGAAGTGTTACTGGAAGTGGAAGTGGATAGGGAAGTGTTAATGGAGATGGGAGTGATGAGGGATGGAAGTGATGGTGGGTGATGGAACATAGTGAGAGGGCGAACAGGAACCTGTTTAGAAATAGGATGTGTACGAGAAGGTAGGGGAGTGCTAAGGTGTTGATTGGGTGCTGCCATAGCGGCGCCCTCCGAATCGCTTTTTCTCCTTTTTGGATGTCTATCTCCAGATAGATCCCTATAAATTGTAGAGTGATTGGAAGGAAAAGATGTAGACGAAGCACTGGATCTAGTTTCGTCGTCATTATAGCCCCTCCTATTGGAGGCTCGTGATGTTCTAAAGAATCTATTTTTGTTTTGACCATCTGCTGGCCATTTATATGCCGAGCCATTCACATAAGAGTTACTGTCACGTGTGAATTTGTTTTGTTTTGAACGAATTATCTCGAGAGTATAAGTCTCAATGTGTTTAGATAATTCAGCTTCCTTACGTTTAAATTTGGAAGTCAAAATTATTTTGGCATATTCCTCATACCATTTTTTAATTGAATTATCTATCGTATCAATATCATGCGAGTATTGGATAATTAATAAAGTCATCATTGCTGTAGAGCATGTTTGCAAATTTTCTTCCCATTTTTGTTTAACCACTTTCAGACCGGACCATTTTGCTGGTAAATGACCAGAGGTCTTTTTACACTTTGGCACTGCGCTGCTTTAACTGGTAATTGCGCGGTCATGCAATGTTGTACCCAAACAAAATTTGCGTCCTTTTCTTCCCACAAATAGAGCTTTCTTTTGATGGTATTTGATTGCCTCTGCGATTTTTATTTTTTGCGATATAAACGTAAAAAGACCGCAAATTTTGAAAAAAAATGATATTTTCTACTTTTTGTTATTAGAAAAATCCAATAAACTCAATTTTAGTCATACATTTAGGCCAAAATGTATTCAGCCACATGTCTTTGGTAAAAAAAAAGTCAATAATTGTATATTTATTGGTTTGCGCAAAAGTTGTCACATCTACAAACTAAGGTACGTTTTCTGGAATTTACGCAGCTTTTAGTTTACGACTGCCTATCTCATTTCTTGAGGTGCTAAAATGGCAGGGCAGTACAAAACCCCCCCAAATGACCCCATTTTGGAAAGTAGACCCCCTAAGGAAATTGATAAGAGGCATGTTGAGCCCATTGAATATTTTATTTTTTTGCCTCAAGCGATTGAATAATGACAAAAAAAAAATTTTTTTTTTTTTTTTACACAAAGTTGTCACTAAATGATATATTGCTCACACATGCTATGGGCGTATGTGAAATGACACCCCAAAATAAATTCTGCTGCTTCTCCTGAGTACGGGGATACCACATATGTGGGACTTTTTGGGAGCCTAGCCGCGTACGGGGCCCCGAAAACCAAGCACCGCCTTCAGGCTTTCTAAGGGCGTACATTTTTGAGTTCACTTCTCACTACCTATTACAGTTTTGAAGGCCATAAAATGCCAAGATGGCACAAAACCCCCACAAATGACCCCATTTTAGAAAGTAGACACCCCAAGCTATTTGCTGAGAGGCATGTTGAGTTCATGGAATATTTTATATTTTGCCACAAGTTGCGGGAAAATTACAAACTTTTTATTTTTTTTTTTTTTTTTCACAAAGTTGTCACTAAATGATATATTGCTCACACATGCCATGGGCATATGTGAAATGACACCCCAAAATAAATTCTGCTGCTTCTCCTGAGTACGGGGATACCACATATGTGGGACTTTTTGGGAGCCTAGCCGCGTACGGGGCCCCGAAAACCAAGCACCGCCTTCAGGCTTTCTAAGGGCGTAAATTTTTGAGTTCACTTCTCACTACCTATTACAGTTTTGAAGGCCATAAAATGCCAAGATGGCACAAAACCCCCACAAATGACCCCATTTTAGAAAGTAGACACCCCAAGCTATTTGCTGAGAGGCATGTTGAGTCCATGGAATATTTTATATTTTGCCACAAGTTGCGGGAAAATTACAAACTTTTTTTTTTTTTTTTTTTTTTCACAAAGTTGTCACTAAATGATATATTGCTCACGCATGCCATGGGCATATGTGAAATGACACCCCAAAATAAATTCTGCTGCTTCTCCTGAGTACGGGGATACCACATATGTGGGACTTTTTGGGAGCCTAGCCGCGTACGGGGCCCCGAAAACCAAGCACCGCCTTCAGGCTTTCTAAGGGCGTTACAGTTTTGAAGGCCATAAAATGCCAAGATGGCACAAACCCCCCCCAAATGACCCCATTTTGGAAAGTAGACACCCCTAAATTTAGGGGTACACTAGTGAGACTAGGTAATAAATGGCGGGTGCCCTGAAACTATAAAAAAAATAACTAACCAATCAGCGTCACCTGTAACAGTTATATGGTGATCACTGGTGAAAGGGTTAACTAGGGGGCAATCAGGGGGCTTTATGCGGTAGTATATGGGGGTCCCTGGCGCTATAAAAAGCTGCGGCGAACCTAAATACCTACCTGCCTAACTAGCGTCACCTGTGACACTAATACAGCGATCAGAAAAACGATCGCTTATTAGGCTGGGTTCACACTGGAGCGATGCGGGAACGCCACGAATGCGCGGCGGGTTCCCGCATCGCATGCCTCCCGGCGGCAGTTCACACTGCCCTATGCGAACTGCTGGGAGTGTCAGTGAAATGTTACTGACACCCCCAGATCAGTTCGCATATCGCAGTGCGATCTGCAAACTCGGATCGCATGGTGTGAACACCCATGCGATCCGATTCTGCTGCGGGCCAAAAAAAGGGTCCCGTGCGAATTTGCGGCGGGTGCGGCGGGTGTGGCGGGTGCGGCGAATGGCTGAACTCGAATCGCACAGAGATCGGATGTGATTTGCACTGCAGTGCGGTGCGAATCACATCCGTTCTCAAACCGCTGCAATGTGAACCCAGCCTTAGTGACACTGGCGACGGGGGGTGATCACGGGGTTAAACCTTTATTGGGGGGGTTAGGGGGGTACCTTAGAACTAAAGGGGGCTAACCCTAACTGCCCTAACAGTTATTAGTCACAAATGACACCCGCCGGGTGATCAGGGGGTTAAACCTTTATTAGGTAATAAATGGCGGGTGCCCTGAAACTATAAAAAAATAACTAACCAACCAGCGTCACCTGTAACAGTTATATGGTGATCACAGGTGAAAGGGTTAACTAGGGGGCAATCAGGGGGCTTTATGCGGTAGTATATGGGGGTCCCTGGCGCTATAAAAAGCTGCGGCGAACCTAAATACCTACCTGCCTAACTAGCGTCACCTGTGACACTAATACGGCGATCAGAAAAATGATCGCTTATTAGGCTGGGTTCACACTGGAGCGATGCGGAAACGCCACGAATGCGCGGCGGGTTCCCGCATCGCATGCCTCCCGGCGGCAGTTCACACTGCCCTATGCGAACTGCTGGGAGTGTCAGTGAAATGTTACTGACACCCCCAGATCAGTTCGCATATCGCAGTGCGATCTGCAAACTCGGATCGCATGGTGTGAACACCCATGCGATCCGATTCTGCTGCGGGCCAAAAAAAGGGTCCCGTGCGAATTTGCGGCGGGTGCGGCGGGTGTGGCGGGTGCGGCGGGTGCGGCGAATGGCTGAACTCGAATCGCACAGAGATCGGATGTGATTTGCACTGCAGTGCGGTGCGAATCACATTCGTTCTCATAAACCGCTGCAATGTGAACCCAGCCTTAGTGACACTGGCGACGGGGGGTGATCACGGGGTTAAACCTTTATTGGGGGGGTTAGGGGGGTACATTAGAACTAAAGGGGGCTAACTCTAACTGCCCTAACAGTTATTACAGTCACAAATGACACCAATGCAAAAAAAAAAAAAAAAAAAAAAAAAATGACATTGGTGTCACTGTGACTGGGGGGCAGGGGTAATTGGGGGGGTGATCGGGGGGTAAAGGGGGGGTGTGAGTGTGCCTGGCATGTTCTACTGTGTGTGTAGAGTGTTGGTGCAACTTACTGATCCGCTCTCCTCCGTGTCGGAACGAAAAATACCGACACGGAGGAGAGAATACATCACTTCCTCTCCTGTGTTTACATTACAGGAGAGGAAGTGATGTCACCGGGGATTTCTATTCGTCGGGAGCGATCGCGAGGGGGTGGCCATGAATGAATGGCCGTCCCCTCGTCCGGGATCGCTCCCGTACGAATACCGACCGCCGCAGGCACCGGGCGGGGGCCCGATCGGGCCCCCGACCCGCGGGAGGCAAGGGACGTACATGTATGTCCTTATGCCTGCCCGTGCCATTGTACCGACGTACATCGGCGTGCGGCGGTCGGCAACTGGTTAATGAGGTTGTCAATTTTATTAAGATTGGGGAATATTTGTACTCTAAGGCCAAAAGGAACGATTTGTTGATCTATGTATTTTTGAAAAAACTTTCTGTGCCAGAAAATTCTAACCTTGCGTTCCAAAAGTCGTTGCAAATATTGCAATGCTAGATCCAGATCTTTATCTGATGGTTCACTGTTCTTTTGAAAATCTGAGGCCTTGTTCATTAGGCCTTCCCAGGCCTCGCCGCTGAAAGCCGCCATGGACCCGAAAACGAGAGGGAAAAATAAAAGAAAAACAAAAGGGGGGGGAAAAGGGAAAGAGAAAAAAAAAAAAAAAAAAAAAAAACACAATATTTTAAATTAGTAGAGATAAGTACAAAATTTCATTGCATACAGTTACCGTGTCACAGGGAGGTGGGCCTATGGACAAAAAGCGTATTGAAACGCATAAATACAGTAGAAATAAATTGGTCCACACTGTCCCAGAGACACATTAGTATAATAGGTACCACATCCCCCAATAATTCTAATATTATGGTATTCCAAGATAGGAAAAAGGGGGAAAAAGGGGATTTTTTTACGGTACAATATATGAAGAGACAAAAATTGTTTTTTAAGAAAAAAATCTTTCATAACTTTATTATAGAAATATTAAAAAAGCTGTATTTAAAGACAGAGAAAACACAAGTACATTCATAGTACAAAGAAGTACATAGCTATAAAAAATATAGGGGATCCTGAAATTAATAGTTGCTGGGACTGATCATGCTTCCTCCCGACATGTTTCGCATTTGTGCTTCTTCAGGGGAGTATACAACTAATAATTTAATAAAAGAGAAATTTAAGAATACAGAGTATATATGCATACTATTTATACAGATATAATGCAAATTTGTTTATAAAGTAGTTTCATATTTTGCTTAGTCCAAAGAGGAGCAATGCTTACCCAAAGATGGAAAGTCCAAGTCTCACAGCACATAAGCCAATAGATGTAAGAGTAAATGGCAAAATATTATGGGACAGGATCAAGTGATAAAAACACCCTAGCCCTATGCAGGGCATAGATGGAGGAAAACAAACGCTGAAGAGACATAATTCAAAAGTTTTGGCCGCTATTAAAAGCTGACCCTATTGTCAACCAGTACATAAATGATGTACCATCCATCACTTACATGAGACCTCAATCACTCAAAGATAGTCTGGTTAGAAGCCACTTTCAGGATCCTATAGGGGATATCACACTTAAACAACCAGGCACTTACCCTTGTGGGCAATGTGACATGTGTCCCTACATACATAGTTCTCGTAAGATTAAATTACCAAATGGCAATTCATTTGCTCCAAAATTCCATGTGACATGTTCCACTCCGGGCGTTGTATATCTAGCCCAATGCCGTTGCGGAGGTTTTTACGTTGGTAAAACAAAAAGACTTTTCTCTATCCGCATAAAAGATCACATTAAACCTATCCTTAATAAAAAAATAATTACAGCCATAAGCAGACATATTGGGATCCATCACGCATTTGATCCTAATTGGATCCGATTTATTGCCCTGGCCCATATACCTCTAAACTCTCGAGGGGGCTCAGTGGATAAGCTCCTTTTACAAACAGAAGCTAAGTGGATTTATACTTTAAAAGCCACAAAATATCCCGGCTTTAACGAAAGTATAAGTTACAGGCCTTTTTTATAGTCAATTTTTTCTTGCTTTTTGCATGGAATCCTCCTTCCTTGGCTGCGGACCTCCATGGACCCAGGTTATTAGAGAGATAAGTAATATCTATCATTTCTTCCTCCCTGTATTCTCCCTCTCTCTTTCTATTCCTTCCTTCACACTTATCTTCTCTCTTTTCTTCCCTATTCCCCTCCCCCACTGTCATTACTCTTTTTATTTTTTATTTTTTATCTTTTATTTTTTATTTTTATTTTCATCTCATTTTTTGTTCTCTTACACACTTGATATATTTATATAAAAAATATTATTGCAAAATTAACCCAGTTAGTTTACTATTATTATTGTTTCACATGATTTGTATCATTTGTAATTGTCCTATTTTGCTTGGTCCAGAGATGGATATCATGGATTGTATATTTGGGGATCTCTGTTGCTCTCTATGATTTCCACCCACAGTGAGGAGTATGTCTTTTCCTTTCCTTCCCGCACCACAATTTTTAGCCTCATTAATTTGAGGCATGGGACGGGTTCATTTGGTTTCTTCCCCCCTGGCACCAAGTACGCACGGGCATATGGACACCCAAGGGCGCCGTTTGGCTTTCGTTCCAGGTGGCGCCCGATCCGGGATGAACATGAGCATGTATCCCTTATGGGTTAGAGACCATGATAACCGCCGTTCTGTCTGCCTCCACTATAGCCTGTTCTCTTTCCGCCCCCTCTGGGCGGAGAGTCAGCTCAGCTTCATTAACATCTGCTGCCACTCTCAACCATCTCGTGTCAGCACTGAAGCATTATGGGTATGGTAGTTCAGGGCATCGGTTCGACGGGCCTCGCACGTGCTCACTGTCTCTCCCAATGGCTGTCCTCATCGAGCCGGTGACGTCAGACGCCGGCTCGATGGATGGGGGATTTAAAAACCGGCGCTGTCATTCCATCAAACACTGCAGGTTTGACATAGATACTGTCGCCACGCTGGATTTTCTTCCGTTATGGTAAACATACCTTCTCACTCTTAAATTACACTGCTGTCATTCTTTAGTCATTACACATACTCATTTACCCTTTCTTGATTATCTGTCTGTAGGTGCAATAAGCTTATAGTAGCAGCCTAATGCTGCACGCTGCAGTTCCTTCAGAACATACACTGTACTGAGCTTACTGATTTGTTCAATGGGATCTGCTGCTTTTATATTGCATTAATATTACTCTATGGAACGAATCTTCTCATCCTTTACCATTACCGCAGGTAAAAAGAATTCTATTTATTTTAAGTGTATTAATTATATATTCTATACAATTATTTATAACCTACATATAAACTTGATCTAATCCGATTTACAATTAATTACTGCATTCTTAATGAATGAATAATTATGTTCTAATGTGGAGGCACTTTCTTTTAGCCCCATTCCTACATATAATTGTAGGATTAATTCTTTCTATCTTATTTACTATATTATAACATTTTTCATAACATTTGAAAACATAGTATCTATTTTTTATTCCTATTTTTTCATCTTGTCTCTTCAGCGTTTGTTTTCCTCCATCTATGCCCTGCATAGGGCTAGGGTGTTTTTATCACTTGATCCTGTCCCATAATATTTTGCCATTTACTCTTACATCTATTGGCTTATGTGCTGTGAGACTTGGACTTTCCATCTTTGGGTAAGCATTGCTCCTCTTTGGACTAAGCAAAATATGAAACTACTTTATAAACAAATTTGCATTATATCTGTATAAATAGTATGCATATATACTCTGTATTCTTAAATTTCTCTTTTATTAAATTATTAGTTGTATACTCCCCTGAAGAAGCACAAATGCGAAACATGTCGGGAGGAAGCATGATCAGTCCCAGCAACTATTAATTTCAGGATCCCCTATATTTTTTATAGCTATGTACTTCTTTGTACTATGAATGTACTTGTGTTTTCTCTGTCTTTAAATACAGCTTTTTTAATATTTCTATAATAAAGTTATGAAAGATTTTTTTCTTAAAAAACAATTTTTGTCTCTTCATATATTGTACCGTAAAAAAATCCCCTTTTTCCCCCTTTTTCCTATCTTGGAATACCATAATATTATATTTTTATTCATTACACAATAAAATAAAAAGAGACACCCAGACACAAAGTGTCTCCAATAAAATATACAGTCAGAGAAATATACAGAAAAAAACATCTATACAAAAAACCACTGATACTCTCGTTGATGTCCCAAGCCAAATGCGTTTCCAGTCTCCGCTATTGCAGAACTTTCATCGGGGTAGAGAGCAGGAAATAGCAATATCGTGGCAATTATTAGTAACAGCACTCCTCCATATATATATATATATATATATATATATATATATATATATATATATATATATATAAGGTAGGAACACTTAATAATGTCGGGGACATATGGCCATACTTTAAAGATATTGCAGTGGAATTGTAACACACGGTATAATCCATAAATGTTTCGGAATGAGGGATGTAAAATATACATCCACTTCCCCAAAGGTCAGTTGGTGGGGTTTATTATAATAAATAAACCCTTAAAAACATGTTAGTGGGTCCCAAAATGGGATTTCCCAAATTGACTGTGGGTATGAATACTGGAAAAACAGGGGTGTACGCTGCAATCTAATACTTAATACATTCCTGTGGTCCCCCCCCCCCCCCCCCAACGTCCTAATACTTCTCAAGTGAAGACAATGGTAATCTCAGGCATCAAAAAACAACTCCATATAAATACTGTATACATATGAAATCTTCTTTTCATACGTATGAAAAGAAAATTTTGTATTTACACAGTATTTATTTGGACTTGTTTTTTGATGCCTGAGATTGCCATTGCCTTCACTTGAGAAGTATTAGGATAGCACGTGATAACTTTTCCTTTCTATATACCCTTTGTTTCTATCAACAACTAAAGGACGCTTATGGTCGATTTTCTACAGGAATCGCCTCTTTTTATGTGTATTTAGCACTGTGCCCTTGGTCACTTTATTTTCCACATTTGCACTATTTTATTGTATTGTTTTATTACAGCGCAGCACTATTTTTATTTCATATTTATACTAGGGTTCTGAAATTACGTTCAGTGTTTGCAGCAGTATACATCTCATTTATTGGGTTGGCTCGAGGAAATCATTTATTTCATTTCTCCCCCCCCCCCACTGCTGCCAAAAGCTAACCAGGAGTGAGAGTTCCCAGAGAGGCAACGCTCTTGTGGTCATTGCTGGATTGAGATGGGGCTTGGGTAAGTATTAGGGGAGGCTGGAGGGGGCTGCTCCACACAGAAGATTTTTTCTGGAATCCATGAAGGTAAAAAACTTTGTGCCTGTACAACCACTTTAAAGGGGGAATGTCTCCACTCAGGGCCACAGCCCAAAAAATGTTGTTAGTGCTGGCCAATTCTCCAATTCTCCAATTCCAATTCTCCCTGGCACCAAAGTCCAGTTTATGAGAGATTTGGATTCATTTCAGTATTTTCTTTTAGCTTAGCCGGCAGCTTGGGTTTCTGTAAATATGGGAAAACACATATTTTATGTATTAAAGCCTAACTTCCACCCTAAAGGTTATAGCTGTAGTAGTGGAGGATATGCTGTCTTTAAATTGTCTGCTGTTATTCAACACTCCCTTACTTCCCCTCATTAACACTTTCAATACCTAGAGCTGGGCTTCAATTCTTTTTTTGTCCAGGAGTTTACACTGGGGTTGATTTACTAAAGACAAATCCACTTTGCACTACAAGTGCACAGCAAGTGCTGTCACTGTAGATCTGAGGTGACGATCTGAAATGAGGGGGAATCTCTGCTGATTTCTCCCATCCAATCATGTACAAGCAAAAACGCTGTTTTTTATTTTTCTTGCATGTCCCCCTCAGATCTACAGCGACTGCACTTCCAAGTGCACTTGCAGTGCAAAGTGGATTTTCCTTTAGTAAATAAACCCCACTGTGCTTAAAATTCTTTGTGCTAAACAATGTCTATCGTTCTTGTTTCAAAAAGTCGGGAGGCATGCAGACAGGCTCCATTTCTTGCTGCAAAAAAATGTATGGAACTTTAATTTTTTTTGTTCAAACCATGCATGCTAAAACACAAGTCAGACATAGGTAAACAGCTTTTCCCTTTGCATATTTATTACTGAGTTTTGTGCCTTCAGCTCTCATTTATTAAAGAACAGGGTATATCTACGCTTAGAAGCTTATCAGCCTGGAACTTTATTTGTAGATATTAGAAGTGAACAGTTTCATAAATGAAGTAGAAGGGAGGAAACAACAACAAGAAAATGTATTAGTAAATTAAACAAATATTGTATTGTACATATGCTATTGCCTTATAAAAAATGTATGTTTTGCGGTAGCACATGTGGACAAATCCTTTACAGAATCTACATTAAGTGTTCTAAAGTGTCAGATGGGAAGATAGTGGTTGGTCAGGCAGTTTGCATTAAAATCAGGAATAACTGAAGTTACTCAGTGGTTAATGCTTAGAGAACTTTTATAAGTATACAGTAGGTCAAAATCAGCTGGGCACAGATGGTTCCACTCGAGGAGGCAGGCATAGCCTCAACTGGAGTGAAGCCAATTAGCTTTTACATTTTAATTTTCTAAGCTGTGTGGGAAAAAAATTAAAGACATTCGACGATTCCCCCAACGTGTCAAACCCCAAAGAAAGAAACCAATCCATTTGGCATGCAGATGCAGTGAGTCCCGTTCTATGGATATCTGCCTATTTACAGATTTTCCAAGATGGTGGCCTGAGACTCGACTTGCTTGCATCTGACATCAAAGCGATGTGACGTTTGCACTTGCGCAGTGGTACCATTGGTGTCTGCGATCCACTGGTGACATCATATGCTGGCTGATAAGGGTGGGCCCATTTAAACAGGGCTGTTGGTGGCTCCACCACAGCTCCTGTTGAGAGCAGAGGGACGATGTCTGGATTTTCCTAGTGGGTTGCCTGATAAGTGACTTTCAAGTTCCCATTTGTTTAGAGATTTACTCCTCGATTCTCTTTATTCAGCCTTTCCAATTGGAGATGGGAATTTCTCCCTTACTATTTCCTTTCCTTTATAGATTGGGCTTTTCATCTTTCTGTGAGCCTGAATGTACTCTGGGCTACATTGTCTGGAAGTATACGTCCCCTCCAGATTTGGAAGTTAAACTTCTCCCCTACATACAGTACCTGTGATAGGATGCTACACTTTTTCGTTTGGACATCTTTACAGAGCTTGATTTAAGGTAACCCTTTTTTTCCCCATTTCTTTTCCCCCTCCCTCCTCCCCTCTTTCCCTCCCTCCCCTCCCTTTTTCTTTTAACCTCCTCTTCCCTCCCCCCTCCTTTTCTCTTTATTTACCCACCCTCCCTCCTCCCTTTCCCAGTCCCCTCACCCCCCCATTTTTTTTCTCCCCTGCTCCTATCTATCTATCTATCTATAGATATATCTGTATATCTATATAGATATACACATTCAGGGATCTCTGATACATGGTCCAGTTCGGGCCTTGGTCCTCTACCCCAGGCCAATTTAAACTCGCCTGAGACAAACAGCCAGTGCTCTTGGCCTGGGAACCTCAGACAACTTCTGTCTAGGAGAGAAAAAAGGTTGGTAAAAGCTATTACGTGGAAGGCCTGATAGTTAGGACCTGTAAATATTTTATAGTTTGTGCCGAGACAAGACTAGGTTTTTGTTTGGCTCACTTTGTTCCTATTTGTTTTCTGGAACACTGTACAGCAGCTGTATATAGACTTGTATACATCACAAATAAACACAACACCGTTTGTCACTACCTCACTGGATTTGGTATCTGTGCCTGAAAGACTGCTTATCCCAGGGAGCTTTGTACCTGCTACCTGTCCACCCAGGTTACAAAATATATATATATATATATATATATATATATATATATATACATACTGTACATACATACAGTATCTCACGAAAGTGAGTACACCCCTCACATTTTTGTAAATATTTTATTATATCTTTTCATGTGACAACACTGAAGAAATTACACTTTGCTATGTAAAGTAGTGAGTGTACAGCTTGTATAACAGTGTAAATTTGCTGTCCCCTCAAAATAATTCAACACACAGCCATTGATACCTAAATTGCTGGCAACGAAAGCGAGTACACCCCTAAGTGAAAATGTTCAAATTGGGCCCAATTAGCCATTTTCCCTCCCCTGTGTCATGTGACTCATGAGTGTTACAAGGTCTCAGGTGTGAAGGGGAAGCAGGTATGTTAACTTTGGTGTTATCGCGCTCACTCATACTGGTCACTGGAGGTTCAACATAGCAACTCATGGCAAAAAAGATTTGTAGCTCTACATAAAGATGGCATGGGCTATGTGGAGATTGCCAAATCCATGAAACTGAGCTGCAGCACGGTGGCCAAGACCATACAGCAGTTTAACAGGACAGGTTACACTCAGAACAGGCCTCGCCATGGTCAACCAAAGAAGTCATATCCAGAGATTGTGTTTGTGAAATAGACGTATGAGTGCTGACAGCATTGCTTCAGAGGGTGAAGGGGTGGGGGTCAACCTGTCAGTGCTCAGACCATACGCCACATACTGCATTATATTGGTCTGCATGGGTCCCAGAAAAAAGCCTCTTCTAAAGATGATGCACAATAATGCCCACAAACAGTTTACTGAAGACATGCAGACTAAGGACATGGATTACTGAAACCATGTCCTGTGGTCTGATGAGACCAAGATAAACTTATTCGGTCCAGATGATGTAAAGCTTGTGTGGCGGCAACCAGGTGAGAAGTACAGAAACAAGTATGTCTTGCCTACAGTCAAGCATGGTGGTGGGTGTGTCATGGTCTGGGGCTGCACGAGTGCTGCCAGCACTGGGGAGCAAGAGATGATTGAGGGAACCATGAATGCCAACATGTACTGTGACATACTGAAGCAGAGCATGATCCCCTCCCTTCGAAGACTGAGCCACAGGGCAGTATTCCAACATGATAACGACCCCAAACACACCTCCAAGACAACCACTGCCTTGCTAAAGATGCTGAGGATAAAGGTGATGGACTGGCCAAGCAAGTTGAACATCTGTGGGGCATACTCAAATGGAAGGTGGAGGAGCACAAGGTCTCTAACATCCACCAGCTCCATGATGTCATCATGGAGGAGTGGAAGAGGACTCCAGTGGAAACCTGTGAAGCTCTGGTGAACGCCATGCCCAAGAGTAGTCATTGCTGAAAAATAATGGTGGCCACACAATAGATTGACACTTTGATCCCAATTTGGACATTTTCACTTAGGGGTGTACTCACTTTTGTTTCCAGCGGTTTAGACATTAATGGCTGCGTGTTGAGTTATTTTGAGGGGACAGCAAATGTACACTGTTATACAAGCTGTACACTCTCTACTTTACTCTGTAGCAAAGTGTCATTTCTTCAGTGTTGTCACACGAAAAAATATAATAAAATATTTACAAAAATGTGAGGGGTGTACTCTTTTTGTGAGATTATATTATATATATATACACACATTTTTTTACCTTAACTGAGTTATTTTTTGCATCTATATAGAACGGATAAACCCTTATTTTGTCATATATATTTATTTAGGAATCATTTCAATACTTTTTTTGGTGCTCACCCTATGATTCTCAATACTGACTTTTGATTGACCCCTATCTGCGGTTCTCATTTGAACAACTGGAGTTTAATAAATCTATTTATCATACATATGATGGGTATGTTTTAATGGCATCACACACATTTTTGACTTTGAGAGCCATACAGCCATAGACCATGGAATGGGGCCCTGTGGGTTATTATTTGTTGTTGCATTTTTGTATACAGTATTTATGTTCACTTTAAGATATTCACATGCACATTATTATTCTGTGCTTGATTGTTGTATATGTTATGCATCTTATATTTCTTTCTTGTATCTTTTGTAGCCAATATATGACTTACATCTCCTGAAGAAGTACTATAGTGTAACATAGTGAAACATGTAGAGCCCAACAGGCATTTATACAGCTACTATAGCTTTATATGCACATTATTATTCAATATTATGTCTTGATAAAACGTTTTTTTTATGTATTTCTGCATTTTTGAGTTAACTTTGTTCACTCTTTTTAATATTTTGATATTAATAATTTTTATTAAAAAAAATAGATTTTTGGTTTATACCTGTGGCACCATTAAAATCCCCCTTTCCATTTAAATTCCACAAAAAAGAGACTGGTAGGCAAACAGAAATTAGGGTGAGGAAAACCAGTGTCGTGAGCTAGGTCAGTCTAAAGTAAAAACAGAGTCATTCCCTAAAGCTAACAAATGCTACATTGAGCAACATGATTGTGGAATGAGCCAAACTCAAAAGAGCCTGAGCCAATCAAGATATGCTCCAATATCTTCCTCTTAACTGCACAGTGAGTCTGAGTGCATTCATTATGTGCTGATAAATGTACCCAAAGCATTGGCCTATGGGAGGGCTGTAGGCGCACCTTCTGCTTTCACAAATGTGGTCGTCTGATTGTCGGGTGCATTCGATGATTCAAATTGTCTAGATGACCATGGCCCTCACTCACTTTTGTGACTACAGTGCAATGAGGTATATCCCCCCCCCCCCCCCCCCACAGATGTTGCACTGCAGTGTGGCATCGGCAGTCAGGACTGGAGCACATTTAATTACAGCACCTAACACTGCAGAAAGAGTAATTGAAATGGGGACAGGAGTGAGTGGAGCTTAACTTCAGTGAGGAGCCCAGGAATGATACAAACTACTGAGCTAAAATTCTAGATGCTTGGTGCAGTATGTATTGGGAATGCATAGAAAGGTGTGCATGGTGCAGTGTGCCAAATGTATGTTGCTGCATATATTGAGGTGTATGCTGCTGTATGTATTGGGGTGCTTGGAGCTGTATGCATTGGGGTGCTTGGAGCTGTATGCATTGGGGTGCAAGGTGCAATGTGTTAAAGTGATTGTATTGGATTTTCCTATAAAAATAACAAACATGTAATACTTATCTGCTTTGTTGCAATGGATTTGCACAGAACAGCCCAGATATTCTTCTCGGACACCTATTCTGTGCTTCTGGCCCCTATTCTGAAATAGACTATTTCACCAAGACAGAGTGAGGGTCTCGAAAAATGTCTCTCAACGCCAAATAACTATAAGTTTGGCACTGAGCAGTTTAATGTGTACCAAGATGGCCGTTACCACCTACTAAATGCAGGTTTGTTGCTACTTTTCAAATGCAACATCAAAACAGTGTCACAGATTTAAAAAAAATGTATTTCAGTATATAAGGTGAGTTTAAGGCTAAAATAAGTGTGAAATTGAAGACTTGCCCTGGGTGTAAGAAGATGTCCACTGCTGCCTTCGTGTTCTGTCAAATTAGAAAACTTATTGGAACGCATGGCGCATGTGCAGTAAGCATTTTCTAGTTGACTTCACTTGACAGCAGCAGCAGCAGCCAATGGCGGCGCTGCTGTGTCTCAGCCAATCAGGAGGGAGAATCTACCTTTACAACCACTTTAAGTGCATGGTACTGTGTGTATTGGGGCATATGGTGCAGTGTTTATTGGGGTGCATGATGGTGTGTGTATTGGGGTGCTTGGAGCTGTATGTACAGTGCCTTATAAAAGTATTTGTACCGCTTGAGATTGTCCACATTTTGTCATGTTACAACCAAAAACATAAATGTAATGTATAATTTTATTGAAATTTTATGTTATAGACCAACACAAAGTGGCACATAATTGTCAAGTGGAAGGAAATTGATAAATTGTTTTCAACATTTTTTACAAATACATTTCTGAAAAGTGTGGCATGCATTTGTATTCAGCCCCCTTTTGTCTGATACGCCTAACTAAAATCTAGTGGAACTAATTGCCTTCAGAAGTCACTTAATTAGTAAATAGAGTCCACATGTGTGTAATTTAATCTCAGTATAAATACAGTTGTTCTGTGAAGTCCTCAGAGGTTTGTTAGAGAACCAGGTCAAGGATAAAGTCATGGAGAAGTTTAAAGCAGGGTTAGGTTATAAAATAATATCCCAATATCAAAGAAGCAGCCAAGAGCCCCGTAGTAACTCTGGAGGAGCTGCAGAGATCCATAGCTCAGGTGGGAGAATCTGTCCACCAAACTATTAGTTGTGCAGTAGGGATGGGCAAAGGGTTCGGGCTGAAGTTTGGTTGTTCTGCAGAACACTGAACAATGTGCGGTGTTCGGGGCAAATTCGAAAGCCGCCGGAACACCATTAAAGTCTATGGGACATTATCATGAAAAATCAAAAGTGTTCATATCAAAGGCTTATATGCAAGTTATTGTCATAAAAAGTGTTTGGGGACCTGGGTCCTGCCCCAGGAGACATGTATCAATGCAAAAAAAAGTATTAAAAATGGCTGTTTTTTCGGGAGCAGTGATTTTAATAATGCTTAAAGTGAAACAATTAAAGTGAAATATTCCTTTAAATTTCATACCTGGGGGTATCTGTAGTATGTCTATAAAGGGGCACATTTTTCCCTTCAGGTCTGGTATCGATTTTAAGGGGAACCCCATGCCAAAATAAAAAAAAAATGGTGTGGGAGCCCCCCAAAAAAATCCATACCAGACCCTTATCCAAGCACGCAACCTGGCAAGCCACAGGAAAAGAGGGGGGGGGATGAGAGAGCGACCCCCCCTCCTGAACTGTATCAGGCCATATGCCCTCAACATGGGGAGGGTGCTTTGGGGTAGCCCCCCAAAAGCATCTTGTCCCAATGTTGATGGGAACAAGGGCCTCATCCCCATAACCCCTCTCTTACCTCCCCTTATTTGTGCCACTTTGCAGGCATACTATAGACACCCCCCAGGCACGATATTTAAAGGAATATTTCATTATTATTGTTTCACTTTAAGTATAAAAAATAAATAAAATCACTGCTCCCGAAAAAATGTCCGTTTAAAAAAAAAAAAATTTAAATTGATACATGTCCCCTGTGGCAGGACCCAGGTCCCCAAACACTTTTTAATAACTTGCATATAAGCCTTTAAAGTTAGCACTTGATTTTTCATGTTAGTGTCACATAGACTTTAACGGTGTTCCGGCGGCTTTCGAATTTGCCAAGAACACCACATATTATTCGCTGTTCGGCGAACACCTGGTGTTTGAGTCAAATTTACATTCGACTTAAACATCGGACTCATCTCTATTCTTTACTACATATTCCAGCCAGCACTGGGCAATTAAAAGAATTAAGAGACATTGGCCGGTCATTAAGAACGATCGTGTCTTAGCCCTTGTACACACGGTCGGAGAATCTGTCGGAATGTGTCCCATCGGACCGTTTTGTCGGATAATCCGACTTGTGTGGTATGCATCGGACTATTTCCGTCGGAATATCCGTCGGACCAAATTTTCCAACTTGCTGGAAATATTTTCCGACAAACTGGTCCGATCGGACATACTCCGATCATGTGTAGAGAATTCCGATCGGACAAAGTGCCACGCATGCTCAGATCAAATTCCTACATCAAAGCTATTGGCTACTAGCCTGAAGGTTGTCCCACCGTAACGAAATTACGTCACCACGTTCTGAAAGATCGGATTTTCCGACAACTTTGCCCGACCGTGTGTACGCAACAGTTTCAGACACAATCCGCCAGACAAAATCCGTCGGACAAAATCCGACGGATTTGGTTGTTGAAATGTCCGACCGTGTGTACAAGGGCTAAGGCCCGCTACTGTCGGACCAACCCCGAGTTATCTTTTTTATAGGTGCTTCCAACTTGAGGCACTCTATAGCACCTAACATTCCCAATTCACCAGTTAGACCAACTTTCTTTAGAGATCTAAAGGGGTACTACCTATGTGGAAAATACTAAGTGTGAAAAATTAATGCTCAGCATCACGTACCTGGTCGGAGTCTGAAGCGACGAGGTCAGCCTCTCTTGTCTCTCCAACCCGGGTCCCGCTGAGGATGGAGACAGAAGGACCCAAGGAAAAGGAGGAACACGAGTGCCTGCAGATGGATCTCAAGATGCTTGAGACAGATGATGCAACTGTAGGAATGCAGGAAGTCTCAGCATGTCGCAGGAGTGGAGTTGCAGAAACACGGCAGGCAGCTCGGAGCCAAACAGGAGACAGAAGCAGAGTCACAGGGATAGCCAGGCTCGGAAGCAGATGGGCAGCGAGGTACTAAATCAGACAGGAGCAGAGTCAGATAGGAGGCCGGAATCAGGAACCAGTAATCAGCAAAGTGGGGGAGTCTGAAAGCAAGGTCAAGGAAAGCCAGGGGTACGGCAGCGGTTATCAATCAGGCAAAGAAGAGGTCACATGGCATGGGTACAGGAACAGCTAAAGATCAGTCAGCATCTGCTACAAGTCAGCGCGCCCCCTAAGTAGGCCGTCTGGCGCCAAAAGGTGCGTGGATGCGCACCTACGAACACGCGCACCATGGCGCGCAGTGGCACGCACGTTCGCGCGCCCATGATTTGTACAGTCCCTTGTGCGCGCATGCGTGCACAAATGCGCCCAGAGCGCAACAGCAGTTCTCTTACACCCACAGTGGTACAGTGGTAGAAAAAGGACAGAATTCACCTCAGTTGGCACAGGAGTCACATACCCCATTAGATCTTTTATTATATGCACAACAAAATGTGTTGTTTACCTCTTCAGGTGTCCCTGTGGGCTTGAATACGTGGAGCGCACCATTTGGATGCTACATGTTAGCTTGAGAGAACATATAGCTAATATTCTAAAAGGTTTTCATAAGCATAATGTTTCAAAGCATTATGACCTAAAGCACAACAGAGACCCTAGGGGTACTACATTCATTGCACTTGAGAAATATATACCGCAATAAAAGACATACCATATCCAGATCTGAAACAAATTGGATATACAAACTGGGGTCCAATGTGCCGAATGCCTTGAATGTGGAGTGGGACATCAACTGTTTTATGAATAACAGTTGATGTCCCCTCCACTGTTTTTATAAATCTCCCAATTTTATACTCCTTTAAAAAAATAAATCCTTTGTTTGTTTTTTTTTGTAAATTATCAAATAATTGATATAAAGAGTTTTTCTCTAAGGGCTGTACTTTATATCCCTCAGGTCTATTAAACAGCAATGAATATGTTTTCTATTGTGATTCTGATTATAAGTATTGTTGAATTTATACACCTTTATAATTTATTTTATGGTCATTCATATGCCAATTTCTCTTGAATATATTACTTTGGTTTGCAGCATGTATCGGTTGTTTTTAATTAAACCTGTGGCAACACGGGCAGCTGGCTATTACACATTATATATATTATATATATATAATGTGTATATATATATATATATATATATATAATGTGTATATATATATATTTTAGGTACAAATTTTACTTGGATTACTATGTTTCTCCACAAGATGGCATTATGCACCATTTTGCCTTTTGGTAACTGATTGGGGTGTGTATTTTCACACTCCAGTAGTTATATTTTTTTAATTAAACATTTTTTCCACCTGGCGTGTTAATACACCCAACGAGCTCTCATGCACCAATTTGTGCAACCTATGGCAGCACTTCCCCATTTTGCGAGTGAGGTACTTAATGCGCAGGTGCAGACGTGTGCGCGTACCCCTAATGGCGTCACATTTGACAAAACGATCGTCCTATGCACACATTTTTCCTTGCAAGAACTGTTATTGCAATTTTGATATATTTGCCTTGGAGTTTTTGTACTGCAACTCCTTCCTTTTAACTGCTTACCAACCAGCGCATGTACATCGTCAGAATGGTGCCAGTAGGCAAAAGGGTGTACAGGTGCGTCCCCTTTAAGAAGCGGTGTCACGTGCGCGAGCCCGCTGCAGTCTCTGTGACCATGGATCCCGCGGAGTCAGTGTCTGCCGGGTGCTCGCGATTGTGTCACAGAGAGGAAGAACGGGGAGATGCTTTTATAAACAAAGCTTTTCCCCGTTCTGCCTAGTGATAGGACAGTGATCACAGCTCTCTCTCATCGAGAGCTGTGATCACTGTCCTGTGTGTTGAAGTCCAGCTCCCTAACAGTTAAGGCCCATACACACGGTCAGACTTTTTGATAACAAACATGCAAATGAGCTGTTTTGGAGCAACATCCGACCGCGTGTACGCTCCATCGGACAAACTTTTTTGGTTTTTATCTGACTTTTGTTGGCTGTGCGAACGGACAAACTTTCTGGCAACAAAAGTCAGATGGAGCAAAGTCTGATCGTGTGTACAGAAAACCATAGGACTTTTGTACAAAGTACAAACAGGCATGCTCAGAACCAATGCAAAAGATCAGACAACAATACAGAAGTTGACCAAAGGTGGCGGTAAAGAGCAGAAAAAACACATGATTTGGTGAAAGTTGGCTGAAAAAGTCCTGCCGTGTGTATGCAATACAAGTTCAGGGCCGACGCCCTTTGTACAAAAATCCAAGGGAAAGTTTGTACAAAGTCCTATCGTGTGTATGAGGCTTTTGAATCACTCCCTAAGACAAACTTAACCCCTTCACGGCCCCCTAGTGGTTAACCCCTTCACTGCTAGTGTCATTTACACAGTAATCAATGCATTTTTATAGCATAGATCGCTGTATAAATGACAATGGTCCCAAAATAATGTCAAAAATGTCTGATGTGTACGCCATAATGTCATAGTCCCGAAAAAAAAAAAATTGCAGATCGCCGCCATTACTAATAAATAAATAAAAATGCCATAAAACAATCCCCTATTTTGTAGATGCTATAAATTGTGCACAAACCAATATACACTTAATTTTTTACCAAAAATATTTAGAAGAATACATATCTGCCTAAACTGAGGAAAAAAATAGTTTATATGTAGCACTACTATTTATTTTTATATATGTTTTCATACACAGGGTCATCTTGTGTTTAAACCTAGCGCTGCACTTTATATTTTGCATGGTAAAGTATGTATTCAGTTGCATGGTGTAGTTTGCTTTGAGTTTCATGGTGTACTTCGGTGTAGCATATACAATTTAGGCATAAGACCTGCCTTAATTTATATGGATGGTTAAAGGGATTGTAAAGGCTTGTGTTTTTTTCACCTTAATGCATATAGATATAAATATACTTTATTGTCATTGTATACATACAACATTTTTCCGGGTACTCTTTACAGCAGCAATAAAAACACTTCTCAACAAAACCACACATACATACTCCTAGAACATGCACACATATCTATTTAAATATAAAGCATCTTATGCATTAAGGTAAAAAAACACCTTGCAGTGGCCAGCCCACCCCCCCTCCGTTTTACTTACCTGAGCCCTGAATTTCCGCAGGCACGATCCCGCGTCGCTCGGTCCACGGCTTCTCGGCACTACATTGGATAGATTGATAGCAACATAGCCATTGGCTCCTGTTGCTGTCAATCAAATCCAATGACGCCGTGGGTGGGGGCCGAGTTATACACTCGGCAGCTATGGACGCCGAGTGTACGACACAGGAGCATGCCTGAAAAGTAACCCCCTTGGGATAGAGCTTCCCAGAGGGGGTTATCTTTTGCGGGGAGGAGCTCGAGAGCCACCGTGGGACCCCAGAACAGGTGGATCAGGGCCACTCTGTGCAAAATTAACTGCACAGTGGAGGGAAGTATGACATGTTTGTTCTTTAAACAAAACAAACAAAAAAATAAAAATAACCTTTAGTGTCACTTTAACCGCTTAAGGATCGCCTCACGCCGATGTACGTTGGCAGAATGGCATGGCTGGGCACAATTACTTACCTGTATATTGCTTGTTTTTTCATATATTTTTGGGGGATATTTACCATAGCAAAATAATGTGTTTTTTTTTTCAAAATTTACGCGCTTTTTTTGTTTATAGCGCAAAAAATAAAAACCGCAGGGGTGATCAAATCCCACCAAAAGAAAGCCCTATTTGTGGGAGAAAAAGTGTTTCGGAGCCACGTCGCACAACCAGCCAATTGTCAGTTATATCGACACAGTTCCAAATCACAAAAAGGGGCTTGGTCCTTTAGCTGGAAAATGGTCCGGGGCTTAAGTGGTTAAAGGGGTGCCCCTTTATTCATGTGAACACCTGCCCATGAAGAGTTCTCTGCACATCCCTGGTTCGATAGCAGGAAGGTAATCTGCATTATAAGAAAACCCAGAGAAGGCAAGCAGGGGGTGGAAGCATAATCAGTATTAACAAATGTATTGAAATCAGCAACAGCAGCTGGAGAAGAAACAACAGAAGACAAGCAGAAAAATGCAGTAGCCGACTCCTTGATGCTTGATTGTGTTACAGGCAATTGATCTTGCTGCGGCCAACCACTTGGCTGGATGAAACCTCTGTATGTAGCTCCCCGACATAAAGTATGTGGATATTACATTATCATACACGACTCTGTTCTGATATGGTTTGTGACAGAGGAAAAGAGAAAGCAATGGTTAACAGACAGAAATCAGAAACACACATGCATAAAACACTCATAACCTTGCAGAGAGAAGAGGAATTGGAGATGGATATTCTTAAAATATAGATTAGATTATGAGCCTGTGAGTTTGCAGCAATGAAAACGGCACAACAAGGTAAAAAACAACAAAAATGGCAAAGGACAAAATTAAGATAAACCCAAAAAAGAATTATGCATTGAAAGCAGAAAAAAGGTGAGCTGAGAGAGGAAAGGAAAAGAGATCGGCCCGTGCTGAGGTAAACAGTTTCAAAGGCAATTATCCCAGCAGAATTTCTGCACTGAAGAACAGGTTGGCCAAATAAAAGAGATTAAAAAGAAACAATATTTAACAAGCCCCAGGAAACAGTAAAAAGTTATATGGTTGCAGCCTGAATGCACCCCTGTGTGCAACCGCAATGTACCAGGCCGTGCACGTGACTGTTTCCGATGAGCCTTCCTAGTTTTTATCGATTAGCAAACGCTGGCCCAGCTTCTCCAAAAATAAACTTTTAACTGACTGTTTGATCTGTATGATAGGCTTGTTGTGAGAACAATAGAGAGCTTGGGGACCAGGCCACCTTTAGATAACCTGTTAATAGGTGTCTTGGGCATGGCAACTCCCTCCGCAGCCGGATAATTGCATTTTCTTCTCTTCCTCTCATTTTTCACCCATCCACAGTGATGTGTGGGGAGTGAAGGTCCCAAGAGGGTCACGCGGTTCTCGGCTTTCTGGTGATAAGGGGGAGAGATGCTTTGTCCTGTGTCTCCTCACCCAGCCAAGTGGAAATTTCATTACTCTGAATAAAATGGCACAAAACACAAATCTTCCGTGTCAGAAAATCATGTGTGTACTGACACACTAGGAAGGTTTCCTAATGGTAGGGATTACTCTTTTGGCTTGCATGTCACATAGTGAGTGCACTTTGTACGTGAATGTCATATAGGGGCACTGTCATTAATCAATATATCAAAAGCAGACTATAGTTCATGTGAGTGCTTTTATTACATTGTGGATGTCCTTGGAGTAATCTCACAATATTACATTTATAAGGGTTACTGCAAATTACTCAAATGATTCACATATTAAGTCTCATGAGAGATTGTGGAATTTAAACCTATTAATGTGAGACAAGAACATCAGCAATTTGTAAAGGTGCAATAATAATTTTGAACATTAAACAAGAAAACTTTTTATATACATTGCAAAACACTGTATAAAAAAAATTGAATTGATTTCTCGTGTCATTTTATAAAATGTCTGTACTTCACCGCGCGGCATACGCCACGTGCAGAACCCGTCAGGAAGTCGGCGTGGCACTGCGCTAATCACAGGCAGTGAGACATTGCCCCGATGCGCGGCTGCAGAGATCGGGCAATGTCTCACTGCCTGTGACTAGCGCAGCGCTGCGCCGATTTCCAGGCGGGCTCTGCACGTGGTGTATGCGAACATGCCTGTGCTCATCCCTAGTCACCACCAAGGATGAGCTCCGGCGTGTTCGCATGCTCCACGTGCTGAGCCCGCCAGGAAGTCAGCACAGTGCTGAGCTAATCACAGGCAGTGAGACATTGCCCTGATGCGCGGCTGCAGAGATCGGCAATGTTTCACTGCCTGTGATTAGCACAGCGCTGTGCCAACTTCCTGGCGCGTTCTGCATGTGGAGTATGCGAACACGCCTGAGCTCATTCTTAGTTACCACCAAGGATCAGCTCCGACGTGCTCACACACTCCACGTGCAAAGCCCGCCAGGAAGTCAGCGCAGCGCTGCGCTAATCACAGGCACTGAGACATTGCCCCGGTGCGTGGCTGCAGAGATCAGGAAAAGTCTCACTGCCTGTGATTAGCGCAGCGCTGCGCCGACTTCCTGGTGGGCTCTGCACGTGGAGCAAGTGAGCATGCCTGAGCTCATCCCTAGTCACCACACCGCAGGGCATCACAATGTGCTGTTGTATAGAGCTAAGAGTTTTACACATTATCATTGTTACTGTACAATCTCCATTCAATCTACTTGTATGACACTTTTTTATACTTAATTTCATAAATAAAAACATTTATGGAAAAAAAGAAAAGAAGGTAAACACTGAAGTATTGCTACTGTCCCTCACTGCCTACAAGACAGACACTAGCATGCACGTGTATAGTGTGGGCATGGGTGTGAACCAACCCCCTCCATCTCAAGCCATTATAATGTCACAATCAGTGAGCTAAAATCAAATCTACCACAAATGTATTTATTTATTTTTTTAAATTACTTGCCCCCACTTGCCTGCTATCTACACTAACTATAAGAACCAAAGAACAGAGATAAGCAAAATGATTTGTGAACTATTAACAGGAAACAGGTGAACACAATCAGACAGCTATCAAGAAAACACTGCAAGGCTTACTGTTGGGAGGAGGTAATACAGACGAATGAGCTGCATTTTTACTGCTCACCAACTGCCCCCTTAAACTACTAATGCTGGCCATACACTATATGAAAAATCGGGCAAAATTTCAGTTTTTGAGCCGAAAAAACTAAGGACAAGTTTGAAAATGTTCTGCCAAACGAACGATAGATTGAAAGGTTAATGTGTTTCCAGTCCGACCTGTCTGCACTAGGTATATGTAAAAAAAACAAAACATAAAATGTACTTCTTTATGTCCACTGAACGATTTATCAGTCATTACATGACGGCACCATCGTTTGCGCTCGCGGCCGAACATTCGTTTTTGGAAATTGGGTTCGCCTGATTTTTCATATTGTGTATGGCCAGCAAAAGCTAGGTTTACACATGCCACTATGCACAGCAAAAATTATCTCCTCCATCATGTTGTGTGGGCAGTACTGCCTGCCAATCACAACTCATTTAAGTGAATTTTCTTGCATTGGGACTTATTTGGGAGTGCAGCACAATGTTGTTGGTGTGAATAAGTCCTTATCCCTCCTGTAGTGAAAGCACTACAAGTATCATTCCTGGATTTCCTTTGACTCCCTGGAGTAAAGTGATTCTCAGTTTGCAAGAATAAGGAAGTGATAATAAGCCTTATGTGCAGTAGGATCCCCCCAGCCCCCCTTTTTTTCCTTACCTGAGCCTGATCCAATCCAGCGATGTGCATGAGAGCAGTGGCTCTCACCACTGTTTCCCTCCTCACTGAGCAGACTGATAGCAGTGGGAGCCAATGGCTGTCAATTAAATGCTGCGCCAAATGGGGGGTGGGGCTGAGTCGTCTGCTCTGTGTCAATAGATGCAGACAGCGTGGCTCGGCAGCGAGCATGCAGGGGTGCCCCAATGGAAAGCGGCTTTACAAGGGGGCAATGGTCAGGGGACATGCATGGAGTGCTGACAGGGGACACCAGAAGAAGAGGATTGGGGCTGCTCTGTGCAAAACCATTGCACAGAGCTGGTAAGTATAGCATGTCTGTTATTTTAATAAAAAATAAAAATAAAGCTTTAATGTTGCTGTAAAGCAGTAGTAAACCGGATTTGAAGATAAAAAAAATCCCCTGCAAAACAATGTCATAATATGCTAGTATGCATTGCATACTAGCACATTATGAGAGACTTGCCTCAAAACAAAGTCCTCCATCCTCCGATCTTCCTTCCGAGTTTGCAGCCTACATGAGTGGCCACGGGCACTATGACGTCACTGCTGCGCATGTGCGCGGGAGCCGCTGTTTACAGCACGGGCCCTGAAGGTCCTGCACTGTATGCCGGACCTTCAGAAAGCATGTGCCGGCTGCATGCACTCTGAATATCTTCTAAACAGTGCAAGTTTAGGACATATTCACAGTACCTACGTGTAAGCTTTATTATAGGCGTACCTATAGGTATAAGTGGTATAAAAGAGTTTACTACCACTTTAAATACTTTATCTATTAATAAATACTACATACCATCCCCATAACCACTCGACTCTATTTTCAAATGAAAAGGTCAGTCACCATTTTCTTTGGAGCAAATTCAAAATATAAGTTTTGGATCAGTGGGATCCAAAATGATGAATAATGTATGTCCAGACCAATACTATTTAATATTTTTGATGTAAACCACTAAATTGTAGTTTAAACACGTTTAGGTTGTGACTGTGGTCTTTATTGAACAGAGTTGTAAAAAAGAAAATGCTTGCATGTTGGACATAGACATCTTTAAAGTCTTTTTTTTTTATTATTATGTGGACTTTTATGATTTCCTAACTCTGGGCATATGTATTATCTTCTGTGTAAACCCCATCAAATGCATAGTCTCAACACTTTGCAGCAGATTTTTTTTTCATCGATAGATGTTCGCTAACAGAATGAATGCGTTAATGTGTTAATGAGTGGCTGCACTCCACTGCATTTTGCACTTTGTAAATGCCCTTATTTGACTTTGCTTTTTGTCAGCCTAAATTTACCTTTCTGAAACTGTAAAAATGCATTTTTTTTTTTTTGTGCTTATAAACCAAGGCAATCAGGTACGTGCATAGAATGATGAGAGCCTTGAAATACCCATATATATTCTTTATGTTGAGCTAGCAGAGAGCTAATAGTACAGACGGTACAGGTGCAAGGGAGTGGTCAGAGCTTAATAACGGTGTCTGGAACTGTCCAGCATGCTGAAATAATCTGACACAAAGACAGCTATGCGACTTTAGAGAGTCCAGTGTGCAAGCAGATAGGAGGGGTTGTCTAAGACTCTGATTCAAATACACACACCGCTGCTGGTCCATAAGAAATCTAAGCAATTACTCAGCCTGCAGGCATTTGTCATGTTTCCAGAAAAGGGGAAAATAAGATTTCACTTGTTTAGCTTTGGGTCTGTGCATTTAAATTCCATTCACTTACAAAAGAGTCAGCAGATACAACCCTTTAACCTTTCACTGGGCAGCACATTTAAGAAACTGTCCTACTTTATGACATATTTATAAATATGTATGAAACAGCTTCCCTCTTTTAAGGCTCCGCTCAGGTTTAACCGTTTCCTCTGGGCAGCAGCCTTTCAGGACGCAATGAGGCCTTATGCAGCGCCTTATGAATTTTTTTAGCCGCTTACTGTAAGTAGCCACAATATTTTTTGCAAAACATAAATACAATTAGTGCTGCGCTTAAAGGCACCTATTTAAATAGGTGAAAAAGGTGAATAATGTGCATAACTGACACTACAAGCAAGTGAATGCAAAAGTTCATGAAATGTTTAAGAACAGTCCCAAAAATTATTCGCTCTGGAGCGTCCAAGGCTAAATTACAAGTCCGCAGATGGCATTCAGGGTGAATTATCCTACTACGCTCTCCGCCCTTGGTGACTCTTGGAACTGGATTGTAAGCAAGTAGAAAGAATAAGTACCCTTACCAGATGGGTTGGACACATCCACCTTATAGTAGTGTGTCTTGCGAGCTTATGGGGGGGCTCCAGCCACTCACCCCAGTACACCGACCCGATGTGTCTTCCTCTCAGGGTTCCTCACGGTCCACGGACAGGAAAGGTGAATGGAACCTCCGCGCCACACACTACGATCGAACTCGATGCCAGATGTCCGGTAGGGGTTCACCATAAAAGAAATAGAGCATAGAAGACGCTTCGCATGGTGAAATACAACCAATGAAGGTTTATTGAAAAAAAATTTGATGAACAGAACTAAAAATATAAAATCACGTGATACGTAAAAAATAGCAATGTGGGGAGCAGACAACTGCTATCCCTACGCGTTTCGACCTCAAAGTCTTCAACAGGGGCTTTTTGTTTTGTTTTGCAAAAATAATACTCTGCCAACCTGGTGCAGGGTCTAAACCCCAGGTAACAACACAAGCTGGTTATATTCTTACATGTATGCTCAGATCCTTGGTGCACTCTCAAATTTTTAGTTCAGTTATATCCTATATCCTTATAATCCAAATTTCAGTCCAGCTGTCTATGTTCTGCATATACCATATACTATCATGTTGAGGGGAAGGAGGGACGCTGATATATCAGAGCAATATGAGTAGCTACAGTTGGCTCTTTTGGGTGGCAGTCAGTGACCATTCTGACCAATGTTTCTATGACACTGATTAAAAAACATCTTCAAATATTACAGTCAAGCTAGCTTTCACCCATAGCAAAATGTTCTTACTGGCCTATATTAATTTTTAGGATCTTAAAGAGGAAGTAAACCCTGATGGGTTTACTTCCTCTTTCATTCCCTGCAAAGGTAAAGCATAATGGACTACTATGCACTAGTGGCATATCGCCGTTGACCGCGGCACGCTCAGTGCGCCTGCGCGCCGCTGTCTACGGCGCATGCGCCATAGACAGCGGTGCCTGTCTTTCGCCAAATATCTCCAAAATCGTGTAGGTTTAGGAGATATTTCTTGGACCTACAGGTAAGCCTTAATCTAGGCTTACCTGTAGGTCAAAGTGTGTTGTAAGGGTTTACAACCACTTTAAGAACTTTGAGACCTCTATAGCTCAAAGGAAACAATAGCAGCACTGTAAACATATATGGGGAGCTACCTCTGTAGGAGCCACTTGTTAGAACGGGTCCTCTGTTCCTTGCCAAGACCTCCTCAAGAACTTCAGCCCCTCTGATGCACTAGATTGAGTACACAAACCATGCAATATCACAGAAATTTACTGAAGGCAATATTGGATACCCGATAGCAGTACTATTTAAATTAACAGGCAATAACCAAATTAGCAAAGGCAAGTCTTAATATATAATCACACAATATGGATAATTATGAAAGAAAGTATAAAATGGCTTGGCAATAGTAATGACACAATTTGACATTAATGGAAGTCAATAGCAAGCACTAGGCATAAGATGACGCTTTGCGCCAGATCAGCGTAAATAAAAAAGTAATTGAAAAGCTGCACTGAACAGTAATGTAGCATAATTAACTGTGTTCAGGAGACTATACTGCCAAAGTGCCTTGCTGCTTACTATGCTAGGCCTAGTCTCACAGGGTGGAGGTATAATAATGAGTAAGAGCTAGGAAAATGGTTAGGTAAGGGGAAGTCCTGTATGATGTTCTTCTGCCGGATATAATTGGGGCTCTTTGAGAAGTGTTGCAGCACTTAACCACAGTCTTGATAAATCAACATGCAGTATAGGTGATATTGATGTGATTGCTGTGATCCCTACTGCACATCTCCTGGCATGGCAGTACTTGGGCATCAGGCTCTGGTCCCTGTTGGATTGACCTCTTGTTGATATGTGAGCACACAGGTACACTATATTACCATTTCCCCTTCGCCTTAGGGTTCTCTGGGAACTGTCGTTTAAAATGATTCATGAGTCCCATTCAATGTTTGCCGCCCTGGATTTAAATTCCTGTGATCCTCAGCATCCAGCATAGAAGTCTATAGGCTTTTCTCACTATAGTTCTACCCTTGCTGGCTGGAAGGGATAGTGTAACACAACGCCCAGTATAACAGTAAAAGTGAAAGCAAAGAGGGCAATGTCTCCTTCTCCATGATTCTGTAGTCTAGTGAATAAAAAAAAACTCCTATCGCAATCAGAGAATGGGTTAATAACCTTATTGTGCCATAAGTCTATATGTGGGAAAGCTCCATGTAAATCTGTTTACTTACAGATGGTTGCAGCTCTTCTTAATGCTGGTATTGGTTTCTTCTGTGCACTATGGAATTAAATAAAAGGGAGAAGGCGCTGCCATCCAAGTGTATCCGTTTATTAAAAGATTAAAGACATAGATCATCTTTATCAGCAGGGATGCCTGTGGTACTATGGAATGTCATAAAATAGTGTGGGTTTCTATCTCCTCTTTGAGTCATATAGGGATTAGAGTATTTAAGGAGAAAATCCAGAACGTTCCCTGTTCACATAGTTTTTTGTACCATTCTGTTTTTTGGAAGGTACCGGGAATCTTTTCGATGATCCTCACTTGTAAACCCTCATTGGATTGGGCATTTACTTCTCTAAAGTGTTTAGGTACACTAAATTTCTTGTTTTTCTCTTTATCCTACTGAGCTCCTGCCAAGCCTCATCCACCAAGCAACACCATCTTTCCACAAGCAGGAATCACAGACACCTCTACCCTCAGTGAGAGCTTTGGACTCTCCCCCCAACCTCCACTGGAATTCCCCCAGATGAAATCGGCAAGCCAGCTGGGACTGATGATGATTGATGTTTACTCTTGCCCTGTGAATGCAATCCTTTATATTTGTCTTTACTCTTTCAACTGATACACTAAGATGGGGTGCCTCCTCACTTTTATTTATTTCTGTAGTCCAGCACCTGTCTACATACAATTACAGTTATGTTCACGGAACAGGAAATTATTAAATAAAGCTACTTCATTTTCCATGATGCACTTAAAATGTATCTTTTTCAATTGGCTCCTTATAAGTAAAATGAAGCTACAATACTTCATTCCTAATTTACAGGTCTGTTGTCATTACCCTAAAAGGTAATGGGGTTGATTTACAAATGGTGTAGAGGCTTTTTACTTGGCGTGAAGAGAATGTTGGTAAATAGGGTTAACCTGTGTGCACATTGTATTCCCAATCATGTGCTAGCAAAATCTCTTTTTTATTACATTGGGTATTTAAAGTGACCATAGGCACATCTTTTGTATCAACGTTAATTTTGCTAAGATAACAGCCTCCACTCTTTTACTAAAAAAAAGTTGTACTGATATGACATTAATTGGGTTGATTTACATAAAGAATAAGGACTGCTCATTTTAGCAAAATTAATGTTCACATCAGTCCCTGCCATCAAGAATCTTACAATCTAAGGTTTATTAACTAACCAGTGGCGGTGCGTCTATAGAGGGCGCAGGAGCGCTGCCCCCTCTCTCCTGCACCTCTCTATCACCAATAGATAGATTCCTGCCGCCCTCTATTCAGGTGTCTGGCCCCTTGTCGGGTGCCGGGCATCTGAATTACAGCAGCGAGTATGTTTTTGGAAGTGCCAGATTAGAGCTGTCAGCTCTAATAAACATCCTGATTAGAGCCATGGGCTCTAATAGGCTTCCAAATTGGTAAACAGCGGGCGCACTGCTGTGCGTTCGCTGTTTACACAGTGTTGAGTTAGAGAAGCGATTACATCGCTTCCCTAACACTGACCCACTTCTCAGCCAATCAGGTGCTTGGGTTTGGTTATCCTGTCACCTGATTGGCTGAAGCGACAGGCGCTCTGATTGGATGCCTATCAGGCTTCCAATCATAGCAGAGATGAGAGAAAGAAGATGGGAGAAGACATGGAGGACTCGGAGCGTGGAGGACAGTGCCGAGCCAGGTAAGTGTCGGGTGGAGGCACACTGGCAGTCTGGCACACTGGCACACTGGCAGTCTCCTATACATAGTGCCCACTGTCATACTCTCCACACTTCTCTCCTGTACATACTGCTCACTGTCATAACCTCCACACTTCTCTCCTATACATAACGCCTGCTGTCATATCCTACACACTCCTCACCTGTACATAGTGCCCACTGTCATACACTTCTCTTCTGTACATAGTGTCCACTGTCGTACCCTTCACACTCCTCTCCTATACAGTGCCCTCCGACATACCCTCCATACTCCTCTCCTATACATAGTGCCCACCGCCATACCCTCCATACGCCTCTCCTATACATAGTGCCCACCGCTATACCCTCCATACTCCTCTCCTGTACATACTACTCACTGTCATACCCTCCACACTCCTCTCCTATACATAGTGCCCACTGTCATACCTCCAACACTTCTCTCCTATATATAGTGCCCACTGCCATACCTCCAACACTTCTCTCCTATACATAGTGCCCACTGTCATACCCTCCACACTCCTCTCCTGTACATACTAGTCACTATCATACCCTCCATACTCCTCTCATATACATAGTGCCCACTGTCATACCCTCCACTCCTGTACATACTACTAACTTTCATACCCTCCATACTCCTCTCCTATACATAGTGCCCACTGTCATACCCTCCCTCCACACTCCTCTCCTGTAATTACTGCTTACTGTCCTACTCTCCTGTACATAGTGCCCACTGTCATACCCTCCACACTCTTCTCTTATACATAGTGCCCAATTTCATACCCTCTACACGCCTCTGCTGTGCATACTGCCCACTGTCTTACCCATCACAATCCTCTCCTGTACATAGTGCCTTCTGCCATACCCTCTGCACTCCTCTCATGTACATAGTGCCCACTGTTAGACCCTCCACATTCCTCTCCCTCACCTGCACATACTTCCCACTTTTATACCATCCACACTCCTCCCCTATGCCTCTTACCCACAAAAACTGTTCTTTAAAATTATATGTTAAAATTATATGTTCCTCAATGTTACCAGCTCTAGAATGGGAACTTTTGTCAGTTCAACTAAAGGAAATCTCACAGTCCTCATATTTGTTCTGCCCCATTATTAGTACTTATTTTATTTTGTAATTACTATTGTGATGTATAGAGGAACATGGGGGGTGTCAGCTACTCTAAATATAGCACTTGTAAAAAAAAAGCGTCCCTGAAAATATTTTTGAAATGTTGACACCCATGTACTTAGGCACTGCCCAAGGGCCACAGGGTCAGTAGGGGCCCCATGAGAGGCTCCGGTGATAGTAAAGCGGTAGTAAACTTTTCTAACATTACTACTTTTTAGAGGCCCTGAGGTAGGTTATGCCATAATGTACAAGCGTGCCCAGCATAATTAGCCCATTAGGGTACACTTAAATTGTCAGACTGAGCCCTCCAGTGCTGTGCTGTGATCAGTCTGGCGGAGCCCGGGCACTTCCATCTTCACCCGGACTTCCTTCTGGGTTCTGTGCCTTCCGTCATTTGCCTTGGCCAGGCTGCGTTGATGTCATTCCCTCTTTCTCCCATCCCCCCCTTTCTCTCTCATCCTCCCTCCCTTACTCCTCACACCTCTTTCATCCCCTTTCTCTCTCTCTCTCTCTTCCTCCCTCTCTCTCTTTAATTTAATTTGTTATAACAAAAAATAGTTAGCATTTTTATTTATTTATTGTTTATAAAAGGCCCCATCAAAATCCTCAGCACCAGGCCCACGATGTTCTTAATCTGGCCCTGCACACTGCCAGCATGTAATAGGGAACAGTGGCGTCAATTGATGGGGCACACTGGCGTCAATTGATGGGGCACACTGGCGTCAATTGATGGGGCACATCTGCAGCAATTGATGGGGCACACCTGCGTCAATTGATGGGCACACTGGCAGCAATTGATGGGACACACAGCAATTTATGGGGCACACTGACAGCAATTGATGGGCACACTGGCAGCAATTTATTGGGCATAGTGGTGGCAATTGATTGGGCACACTGGCAGCAATTTATTGGGCACACTGGCAGCAATTTATTGGGCACACTGGCAGCAATTGATGGGGCACACTGGCAGCATTTGATTGGGCATAGTGGTGGCAATTGATGGGCACAGTGGCGGCAATTGATGAGCACACTGACAGCAATTGATGGGTACTGTAGCTGTGTTTGATGGCACAGTATCGACAATTTATGAGTACAGTGGCTGTGTTTGATGGGCACAGTGGCTGCACTTGATGGGGTTTTATTTTTCAGTTTGTTTGCAACCCCCAAAAATTTTGAGCACCAGCCACCACTGTAACTAACATGTATACATATACATTCTGGGTCCAATTTAGTTAAGATAATTAACCACTTGCTGAGGTGGTGGCAGCTGTGCACCAGAAAGCTCTATTTGTGAGGAAAAAATTACATAAATTTTATTTGGGTGCAACATTGCATGACCACACAATTGTCAGTTAAAGTAACACAATGTTGCATTGCAAAAAGTGGCCTGGTAATGAAGGGGGGCAATCTTCTGGAGGTCAAGTGGTTAACATACCAATATGTCTTCAGAGTATGGGAGAAAACTGGAAGAAACCCACACAAACACAGGGAGAACATACAAACTCCATATAGGTAGTGTCATGGTTGGTAACCATTAAGCCAATCATGCTGCCATAGTTTAACAACACTTTAAGTGAAATTCTCTGAAACTGTACCTAGGTAACATTGCAGCCAATATATACCTAAGTTATATTAAAACCACAAATATTATTACAGATTTTTAGACTCCTCTATAATGAGAAGTGTCTATAAAGATACAATAAAGTTAGATTTAGATTTTTAGAACTATTGGATGAAATATTTGGTTTGTTGACCAACATTATGAAATAACATTGGTCAATAAAAAATAGCGGCACTGTACCGCCGATGCCCCCACCGCCTCAGTGGGAAAATGCCCTTAGTGTTAGGGATTAGGTTAAGACCCCTTTCACACTGTGCTGCGGGCAGCGTTAGCGGTAAAGTGACACTAGTTATAGCAGCGCTTTACCGCTGTTTTAGCGGAGCTATTTGGCCGCTAGCGGGGCACTTTTAACCCCCACTAGCAGCTGAGGAAAGGGTAAATGTGCCTATGTAGTGCCACTAGCAAAGCGATTTACAGGCACTTTGGCAGCGGCGCCCAATTATTTCAATGGACAGGGGCGGTGGAGGAGCAGTGAATATACCACTTCTCCAACGCTCCAAAGATGCTGCTTGCAGGACTTTTTTTAACGTGCTGCCAGCACAGCCCCCCAGTGTGAAAGCACTCAGGCTTTCATATTGGGGTGGCATTTTTTAGGTGCTTTATAGACACTATTTTTAGCCCTTTAGTGCCTGAAAAACGCCTTAGTGTGAAAAAGGGTCTTATGTTCAGTTAGGCTTAGGGGTTATAGCTAAAAAACAAAAACAAAAAACTGTGCTCATAGAAATATGTAGGCTGTTGCTCACTTATTCTCCTGAAAATGTTAGTTGTATGATTGTCACACTGGTTGACTGGTTTCAGAAATTTTTAAATCAATGAATCAATGCCACTATGCAGACCAGAAGTTCAATGTTTACTGTGACTTTGATGGCTGCACACTTATTCCATGTCAGTGAGACAGGATGATCAGCAGTAACTTTATATTTCTCCCAGTACAGGATTACTTCAAGAGTCAGAAAGTGATTATTGCTTTCTTAGGTGTGATAGATTCATTTACGGGTTTCTTAAAATAATTTGTCAGGTGTGATAAGTGTATAACGTGGTAAAATTATTTGTGCCAAAAATTTGTGTGCAGTAAAATTATTGCTCATTTTGAAATGATTGAGAATCTGAGAAAATACATGCAACCATTTTATAATATATAATAGCGAATTTTATTATTTTTGTTTCTGTACTTTAAGTAAGTAGCATGAATTGGCTTACTGCCGACATCCTACAGAGAATATGATAGATAGATAGATAGATAGATAGATAGATAGATAGATAGATAGATAGATAGATAGATAGATAGAGTTTTACTTAAATGTAGCCATGGCGAATATTCCATATTTGTACTATTTTCATATAATTTTTAGCATTTTGAGCAGTTCAATACACATGCATGACAAATATTTATTTACCTAAAGAGTAACTATTCTGTCTTCAATGGCAGTTAGACTATGCTTCCTTGTACAATCATGTACAAAGTAGGCTTTACAATTGGATGCATAATAAAGGCAGCCAATGCTACAGAAAAGAAATACAGAGCAGTGTCCCTGTCATAAACCACAGGGGTCATTTGTGATACTGATCACTGGTGGCTTGTGATTGTAAATCTGTCACTCTGATCACTCCACTTCTTCAATGTAACAACCTTGTCTGCATTATTTGATATAACTAGATTCAGCTCTGGTTGTTTTTCCTGCTGCTGTGACATATGCACCCATTTCTGACATCTCTGATGTAAATGACGAAAGGGTGTCTCACTTATTTTACATTTAAGCAATCAAGGATCAATTATATATATATATATATGAAGAAAAACATTTAGATAATTGTAATTATGGCAGACGGAGTAACAGACATCAACGTCAAATGATTTTACATTAACATTTCTTTACAACACAAAAAATAGGGCTTTAAAAGGAAAGGTTTGTTGGGGTTAAAATAAGAAAGCTTGTGCAATCTGCACGAGAGCCTGAAAATAACCTCTGATATGATGCCGCAATTTTCAAAATGCAATTCAAATCAAACATTCAAGTGTGTAAGTCCTGTAATGTAAAATGGATAAGTGGATGAGAGTTAGGCGCACAAAGAAAGGATGATTTAAAGCTGACAGATGTTGATGGAGTCAGAGCGACAAATCGCTTTGGTGTGAGAGGAGAATTTGTACTTTTTTTGTCTATAAGTTTTCGGGATCGTTCAAAGTAAATACTGCCAAAAAGAGTTTGGGTTTATACCATAGCAGGACGTCAATTCCTGGAAAATGGATAAGTATCAAGAGAATTCAACAACGTGATAGTATGGTGTGAAAGCAGCAACAGATTTGTTAGTCACTGTTTTGGTCTTTTGGTCTGTGAACAATTTAGCCAGTCAGTTACAGGACTGAAATGTAAGATAAAAAAATTACAGCTAATGATCAGATAATGAATAGTGATGACCTGAACATACCCAGGTTTGGCTTAGTGATTGTTTCACAAACAATATCGAAGGCCAGATCCAGAATCTGAATGCAACTGAAATCAATGGGTGAAATTATCATTTTGGGCATAGGGGCTGGGCATGTACCTGGGGGACATGTACCAAAGATAAAAAATGAGGAGAGGTCATTTTAGAACGAGTCAAAGAGCAACAAAAAAGAATGAAGTTCCTTCAAACAACATGCATGAGCATTATAATACCACAAATGTGAACCTTTTTGGCAGCCTAGATACATAGAATGTCCAAAAATCCAAGGAGCCCCTTCAGGCTTTCAAGGAGCATAAATGAAGCATGTCATTTCCTAACTACCTATCACATATTTGTAGGCCTGGAGTGCCAGGACAGTAGAAACATGGGGATGAGCTGAACACCCCCCGGTTCGATTCACATCAGAACATGTGAACAGACAAAATATTTGTGTGAACATGCGAACACCCTTAAAGTCTATGGGACACAAATGTAAAAAAATCTGTGTTAATTTTAAAGGCTTGTATGGAAGTTTTTGCCATAAAAAGTGTATGGGAACCCGGGTACTGCCCCAGGGGAAGTGTAGCCATGCAAAAATTTTTTTTTTTTAAATGGATGTTTTTTTTAGGAGCAGTGATATTAATAATACTTAAAGTAAAACAATAAAAATGAAATCTAAAAAACAAACAGGATCTTGTAAACTACCATGTGAAAATCCAAATGATAATTAGAGATGATTAAAGGACAGCTGCTACCATTGATCATGTCTCATATGCTCGTGCCAAAAAGTTTTGTACCAATATAATGCTGCGCTATCCAAAGGTAAGCATGCGGTAACCGTACTAAATCATAATATTACTGGCTGCAGTTAATGGTAGTAGTCATGGTGAGATATTCTATTCCTATATAAAAAAACGAGTGAATATAATAATGGAATCTTATGCGATTATAAGTTGCGATCATGAACAATAAAAATTGCAATCCTATGCGATCCTCCCAATGACAACAATAGAGAATGCAATAGAGAAATTTGCAATACTGCGATAATTTCAGTGACAACCTGTAATTTACATAAATCTATATAAAGTGCATCAATATACAATAATCAATATAGAAATAAAGTGAACCGTATTTAAAAAGTGGAGAATTCCCCCTGAGGAAGATACCACATTTCCTGGTATCGACACATGTTGGAGAGGGGACAGGACAGTTTGTGAGCCAGTGGAGTGATCTCAGAGCAGGAAAGGACACATCAGCACAGCGCCTTTATATTTGTTTGGCTTGATAAAGAGTGGTGCGCTCACTGCAATTGCAATTTTTATTGTTCGTGGTCACAACTTATAATCGCATAAGATTGCATTATTTATATTCACTCGTTTTTTTTTATAGGAATAGAATATCTCAACACCACTATTTAACTGCAGCCAGCAATATCATGATTTAGTAAGTTTACCATATGATTACATTTGGATAGCGCAGCATTATATTGGTACAATAAAAATGAAATATTCCTTTAAATATTGTGCAGGGGGGAGGGGGTCCCCTTTAGTCTGCCTGTAAAGTAGCACATCTTTCCCGTGTTTATAATAGTACTGCAGCAAAATGACATTTCCAAAAGGAAAAAAATGTCATTTAAAATTGCTTGTGGCTGTAATGTATTGCCGAATCCTGGCAATATACATAAAAAATCATTGAAAAAATGGTGTGGTACCCCCCCACCCAGTCCGTACCAGGCCCTTTGGGTCTGTTATGGATATTAAGGGGAACTCCATGCCCAATTTTCTTTTTAAAATTGCATGAGGGTCTCCCCCAAAATCCATATCCTTATCCAAGCATGCAACCTGGCAGACCACAGGAAAAAGGGGGCGATGAGAGCGCGCCCCCCCCCCCACCTCGGAACCATACCAGGCCACATGCCTTTAACATGGGGATGGGAACAAGGGCCTCATCCCCACAGCCCTTGCAATTTGTTGTGGGGGTCTGTGGGTGAGGGGCTTATTGGACTCTGATCATGCCCCCCCCCATTGTGAATGAGTATCGGGTACATTGCACCCCTACCCATTCACCAAAAAAGTGTCAAAAAAGTAAAAACGACAGGAGACAATTTTTGACAATTCCTTTATTTAAAAAAAAAAGAAAAAAGTGTCCTATGATGTAGATCCATCGTCAATCACTGCACTTGATGGCCCTGAGAAAAGATAAAATATAATATGGCCAATTCAGGCTCTCTAAGCAGAGCGCACTATGATTGGCCAAAGCATCCAGGTCAGGTGCATGCTTTGGCCAATCATCATACGGCAATGCACTGCAATCCCGCAGTGCGTCATGGGGCATTCCGTGGCGCTTGAATTTCCCGTGAACGCTCCATGTGTTTGGTTTGTTTCAAAACAATATGTTCAGTTTGTTTCGACTCGAACCATGGGCTTATCCCTATAGAAACAATCACAAACTTGTCCCCTTTTTAGAAACCAGACAACCAAAGGTATTTTTTAAGAGGTATAGTAAGTTTTTGAAAAATTACATTTTTCTGACACAGGTTTTTGGAAAATGTAGAAAGAAAATGGAAAAGAAAATGGAAATCATTTATGTAAATTTGTTAATCAATAAGAAATTCCTACCACACAGTAGGGGCATAATTAGAATTACACTCCAAAATATTCTCTGATACTCCTCCTGAGCATGAAGATACATGTGTGAGACTTTTTTGCAGCCCAGCCATATAGAGGCGCACAAAATCTAAGGAGCTCCTCCAGGCTTGCAAGGGGCATAAATGCATCTAATTTCCTATTACATTTTTGGAGGTCCTAGAGCACCAGGACAGTAGAAACACCCACAAAATGACTACATTTTGGAAACTAAACATGTCAGCCATCTCAACGGAGTGGGGGCACCGCCACAACAGCTTTGTTCTAAGGTGAGTATTTAGTACTAGCTCATCATGCCTTTGTCTTTCAGGTTTTTTTTTTTTTAGGGTTTACAACCTCTTTAAGCATGCAACCTGAACATAAGGACAAGGGCAGATGATTGTTGGGATCTGCAGGCAAGGAGCTTATTGGAATCTGGAAGCCCTAGCTTATTGGAATCTGTAAGCCCTCTTTAATAGTAGGCATAACGATATTATTAATATGGATGGGGTACTTAGTACCCCTGCTTATTCACAAAAACTAAATACATGAAGTAATTATTTAAATAAATAAATAAATGAATATGTGACCTAGAAATAGAAATACCCAAAAATATGGGAAGTCAGTATTAAAAACTAAAATTCCCCAAAAATGTCCCTCATTGTAAATTGATCGTTAATCAAGATGCCTGCCAACTTACCAGACACCACTGATCCTAATACTGTAGGAGTCATCAGCTATAAAAAGGAAAAGGCAGGGACATTGGCAACATCATTGGCCAAAAATGGCCAGTGTCCCTTTGGCTGCATAGCTGGGAATTCCCAGTGATGTCAGCATCCTAAAAACACAATGGATGCAAGTATCCTTTGCTTCCTTAGCAACAAGTGACAGAAGGAAGCTCTCATTAATAGAAGTGGTAGAAATACCACTTCTATATATGATTTTCAACACCCTCTGCAAAAGTTCAGGCATTCGTCCAAATGCCTGAACACCCATTGTTCGGTCCAAGTTCCTCCTCGCATGAGATAATCTTAATATATAAGGTTATGGGATGGGGGAGCTTTTGACAATGAATCAATTAAGAACAAATAAAATTACACATGGTTGAAAGAAGACACTCTCACACTAAAGACAGGCCTGTTACATAAAGTCAACATCAACTCTGACAAAGCAAGCCAAACAGGAAGATAAATCCATAATATGGACATATATATCATAGACATTGATAAAACCAAAAATGCCTCCTTTGAAATGTGCTACACGCAGACCAGGACTAGGGAGTAAATGGTTACCTGTGAAGAAGCCGAGAAGAGATAATCTTTGTTAAAATTCCAGTAGTATACTGTACTAATGTGGAAATTATAAAGGCAGAAGTTTCAGTGTTCCCTGGCATGTATGAATATACAAGCCTTGTTTTTACTTATTATGCCCTGTACTCATGACCGGTTTTCCCATCCGAATAAACTATGAAAGTTTTTTCGACAGAGTTCCGACGGAGTTCCGACTGAATTCTGCTGAACCTGTCTTGAGTACACACGATCACACCAAAGTCCGATCTTCAAGAACGCGGTGACGTACAACACGTACGACGGGACTAAAAAAAGGAAGTTCAGTAGCCAATAGCTTCCATCTCGTACTTGCTTCAGAGCATGTGTCATTTTTGGTCCATTGGAACAGCATACAGAATAGTGGTTTTCCCGATAGGAATTGATTCTGTCGGAAATATTTAGAACATGTTCTATTTCTAGGTCCGTCAGATGAGGCATACATACGATTTGGAATATACGACGAAAAGCTTCCATCTGATTTTTTCTGTCGGACATTTCGGTCGTGTGTATGCAGCATTACTTTTATAGGGTGCTTTTTTTTTTATTCATTTTTAGTATTGAATAGAAACGTGTGAATTCGTATACCCATATATACTTGTGTCTTTGCATACACAGAACTAGAAAAGTCTCCCAGATAAGGAAGGGTTTTTGAGGTGTATTGTACTGGTATATTTAACAGTAGTTTCACATACTGTAAGTAGTCCACTACTGTGGAAATTACACTCTAGTTGAAATTATATTGGCAGAAGCGCCAGCACCCCCTGAATGTATGAATACACAAGCCTTGCTTTTCCTATGACTCTTATGGTTTTTTTTTTTTAGCCATACAGTGGAACCTTGGATTACGAGCATAATCCGTTCCAGGAGAATGCTTGTAATCCAAAGCACTCGCATATCAAAGCGAGTTTCCCCATAGAAGTCAATGGAAACAAAGATAATTCCGCATTGACTTCTATTGCATGCAATACCGCATGTGGCCAGAGGTGGGGGGCATCGGAAAGCCACGGAAATACTCAGGGACGGAGTATTCTCGAGTGTTTCAGAGTATTTCCGAGTGGTCCCGTATATTTCCGAGTGGCTCCGAACGGCTATGAAACCATTTCGAGTGTCACCGGAGCCCCCCGCACCTCTGGCCAAATGTGGTACTGCACACCACATTAGCTTGAATTCTGCTCATTTTGCAAGACAACACTTGTTAACTGCGTTACTCGTTAACCAAGGTTCCACTGTATTTTTGTATTGAATAAAAAATTGTGCATTTTTAGATCTATGTATGCTTTTATCTTTTTATACACATAACTAGAAAAGGCTCCCAGTCTTTTTTTAGATATATTTAGAGCTGAGGTCCAAGAATTCAGCAACATTGTAAAATATGTTGGCTTACTGTGAGTGAAATTCAAAGAGGTGCATGCCACCTTCTGGACTGATCTATTTTATTTATGTACAGTTGACAGTTTTATGTAGCTACCAGAAGAGAGCTTTTGTATACTTCTGGAACTAATCTGATGCTGCACCTTCTGGTCTCAGCTCCTGTAAATATATAGTTGCGTACAGCTGCTGTGCCTGCCCCTCCCTTCCTCCTGTCCAATCACAGAGTGTGTTGTGTTATGTGAACCCTTTCACAGAAAAAAAGCTTCTGTAAATGATCAGCAAAGGAGAGGGGAGGGGTGAGCAGAGCAGCTGTTTTGAGTTGACATTTCCCTTTTCAGAACCCCAGGAGTGTGTATTCCCAGAGCTCCATAAAACCTTTAGATGTAAATAAAAAAAGATAAGTCCACAAGGTGGCATGCACATTGCTGGACTTAACTCATAGTAAACCAACACATTTTAAAAAGGAGAACAAATGGGAAAAGTTGTGTTAGGGTTTACATACACTTTCAGTTCAGTTTCTGAGTTTCTTGACAAACCTTTTGTTAGAAAGCAGTATTTATGAATGTATGAGATTTTAGATAATTGAACTGTATATATAAATGTCTTCTATGTGTAGAAAAAGTGAAGTGTTATATAAGGTTTTTATACTCGTAAAAGTTTATGCTGTTATAAGCTTCAAATGCATTTCTTGGAAGAGCCCACATATGGCTGTAATTAAGAGTGAGTTGACCTCTCACCTGCTCCATCAAATGAAGAAGAAAGGTCTCGTATTTCTTTAGATGCTAACAGTTTTTCTTTATATTACAATATTTCTTGATTAGAATATTATTAAAAACATTGCATTTAAATCTATATACTGATATGTGTAGTATTTGATTCAAGGCTTTTAGATGTTAAAAGGAAACTTGTATATTGTATAAGTTAAATAATTTTACATATAAACTCCTCTTAGCCCACACCTAAGGAATGTGTTAGATTGGTTGACTCCCACCTTTTTATTGAAAGCCTGCATTTTCTGTGTAACTAAAAGACAAAAACAAACCTTTAAGCCAGCCTTTATGAGAAAAGGTGAGGGTTAGTTGTAGGAGTAGTAAGTTAGTAAAAAGTTCAGACAGGCTGATTCTGGAGGGCAGACACGGACTCCGGCAGTTTCTGCAGCAGACACTCACGCCAGCACCATGAGACATTGAAGGAAGCTAATACAGCTATTTTCACACATCTACATACACACCTATCTGATCTTCATCTTAAGAATATAATACACTATTAATGATACTTTGACATTGTTTTTGTAATATTTTGCTATTTCTATTATTAACCGCTTCCCGACCGCCTCGCGCCGATATACATTGGCAGAAGGGCACGTTCAGGCAGAATCACGTACCCGTACGTTGCCCTTTAAGAGGCAGCTGGGGCGCGCTCCTCCAGCAAGCTCCGTGAGTCGGGTCGCAGGTCCCGCAGACTCGATTGCCTCACGGTGAGTAAGAACAGGGAGATGTTAAAGTAAACAAGCATCCCCCTGTTCTGCCTAGCAACAGTGACACTGATCTCTGCTCCCTGTGATTGTAGCAGAGATCAGTGATGTGTAAAACACAGTCCCGCCCCCAAAGTTAGCAACACACCCCTAGGACACACTTAACCCATACACTGCCCCCTAGTGGTTAACCCCTTCACTGCTAGTGTCATTTACACAGGAATCAGTGCATTTGTATAGCACTGATTGCTGTATAAATGACAATGGTTCCAAAAATGTGTCAAAATTATCCGATGTGTCCGCCATAATGTCACAGTCACGATAAAAAAAAAAAAAAATATTATATATATATATAATAATATCTTGACATCTGCACTCTCCGTTACAGACTCCTAATCCCTGCACTTTGTACGTTACACACTCCTGACAACTGCTCTTTGTGTCTTAGGCATTCCTGACCCCGGTGCTCTGTGCATTACTTACTCCTGACCTCTGCACTCTGTATGCACACCTAACCCCAGCACTCTGAGTTGTGCACGCTTGTCCCCTGCACGCTGTGTGTTACTTACTCCTGTGCCTTGCGCTCTGTACGTTACTCACTCCTGACCCTTGTACTCTTCACATTATGCAATCGTGACCATTTATGCATTCAGGAGAGGAGCTTTTGAGCATAAAAAATGCATTAACGCTAGGCATTTTTAGACACTTCCCTGCATTCCCATGTTAATGCATTCTAAAGGCCAGATTTCTAGTCAATAGAATGTATTAATGCCAGGTGTCGTGTGCATAAACACGCATGAACAGGTAAGCAAAAATGTGGCTTTTTACTACATTGTTGCTGCTGCTAAACTCCTGTAGGAGAAAAAAGAGTCAATAGAATACAGTGTGCATAAAGCCTAAGGAAAGCACTGTGTGATAAGATATTCTCCAGGCAAGTATGACATTTTTACATTTAAAATAATTCTGGAAACACATTTTACCTTCTGAAGGACTTTCATTTGAACATGGAACGTACTACTTAAACCCAGTAGCTTCCCACATAATCACCTTTTCTGTCGCCTTGTATGTAATTACTGGTCAGTGTGTTAGTGTTACCTGGTTCCAAAATCTCCCTCTTTTTCTATCAACTTCATCCTTATTCATTCACTTTGAAGAAGGACCAGGAAGTTGTCCAGCCAAGCGACAAGAAGCTCCATTCTACGCAGAAGCAATCTAATTTGGAGTTTTAATGAAATATAGTACAAAGCTATTATTTTCATAAAAGTATTGTAAATACCTGAATTTTTCTATATATCAGCTTCCAGAAAGGCACAGAATGACACTGCAAGTGATAATGGAGGGCCGGGCATGACAGTGTGACTAAGGGACATTGAGGGTTAATATTTTGTGCAAGGCAGAGAGGAAGTCAAGTGGCTGGACATCAGTTAACTTTGTGGAGGAAGGGGAGGAGCCTTATAAAGGGTGTGGGCAGAGTTAAAATTCAGTCCGTGGAGAGAATCTGGAAGAGGAGGCAGCTTTTACCACTGCTCCTCTCACAATGGCGGACGTGGCCGAAATCTTGGCGGGCTTGAAGCGGGCGGCGGCGGTGATGGGTCCGGAGTGGCTGTGGGACCAGGTGGCATCGCTGGCGGTGGAGTCGGGGAGTGATCGGCGGCAGGGTGAGCCGACACACCGCGCGCGGAGGTCTCGGCCTCCGGCGCGTTACTCGCCCGGGCCTGCCTCGCGGCCGCATCGTGGGGTTCGGAGCCCTGGGGATGATGGAGCGGTCCCCCCTGCCACACGGGTGCTATGCGAGGCGGTGGGCTCTGGGCGGTTGGGACGGCGCCAGCTCATCGCGGGGGGCGGGGCCACGGGCCGACTTGGCGCCGCTTCCCTGCGGGGGGGTAGAGACTGGGGGACGGGGGGAGGACTTGGCGGGCCCCAGCAACGCAGGAGGGTCGTCCAGTGGACTGGCGGGAGGGGGCCATGGATCCCGGGGGACCGCCAGCAGGATCGCGAGTTCCGCTCGCCCGGCGCGGGGGCGGAGCTTACCGGATGGTCGGTCGACTGCAGCAGCGGAGGTGGGACCGTCACGAGATGCACTCAGGTCTGGTCTGTCACGCCGGTCTGAGTCGCGGAATTCAGTCTGCCGGGGGCGGGCCCCATCGGAAGCGGAGGAGACGCCTCGGGAGTCCCGTCGCTCGGGGGGCTTCGTGCACCATTGGCGGAGGATCGTTCGGATCGGTCTGAGGGCGAACTTTCGGAGGAGGAGGAGCAGACTGCGCCTGCGCGGGAGAGCAGCAGACCGGCTGGGGGGCGTGCCCCTGGTCAGCCTGGTAAGTCCATTGTTCCTTTGAATGTGTCTCATGCTTTGCAGGATTTGCTGGGGGTGGTGCGGGTAGGCACAGGGGTGTCAGTGGTTCCGGCCGCGGGGGAGGGGTCGGTGGCTGCGGTCGAGTCGTCGGCGGGGACTGCCCCTGCCGGGGACGGAGCCGCGGCTCAGGTTCAAGAGCTTTTGGAGGGTCTGCGGGTGTTGGTGGCTAAATTTGATGGGGGACGGCCCTCAGCGGGGCCAGCGGCGCCGTGGTCGGCGCCGGGGGTGGGGACCCCTGAGAAGGGTGATCGGCGGGCGGTGGGGGGGGCGCCCTCCCTGGCCCCTGTCGTGGTTCAGGCGGGAGTGGGCTCGCCCACACAACAGGTGGGGGAGACGGTAACCAAGGAGGCGGCCGTGCGGACCGACGTGGTCAGGATCGCGGATGCAGCCCGGTGCGAGGTTTACGTGTGCTTTGAGGGGCCGCTTGGAGCGCACTTGAAACCGGAGGTTCGCGCGATGATAGCGAAAGGTGAGTATGTCGAAATCTTCTCGCTGCTCCCCTTGGAGAAGTTTAACCTGTACAGGGTGAAGCCGGATAGTTCTAAGAAAGATGATGAGGAGAAGCGGCGGTATCGGTTGATTCCGCGGATTTTTCCGAACTGGCTCCAGGCGTTCGCCATCTTGGCTAGCGTTATTGGCGAGACTCACCCCGAGCAATGCTCGGCCCTCTTCTGCTATATGGATGCCATCGGGGAAGCGCATAGGGTGTATGGGGGAGTTGCATGGCTGCGGTATGACGAGCAATTCCACCAGGGGAAGGCGGTCCGGGCGGAATTGCGTTGGGATCACAAGGACATCAGCCTCTGGATGAGGCTTATGTCTTCGGCGCGGGCCCCGCCCCAGTTTCTTCAGGGGGGGGCCGGGAGTGCGTCGTCCTCAGGACTGCCGGCCGGAAAGAAATGGGGGGTCTGCTGGCAGTACAATGAGGGTGCCTGCAAGTTTGGGAGTGGGTGCAAGTTTCAACACGAGTGCTCCGGGTGTGGGGGGGCCCACATGCTGTCCAAGTGTTTCAAGCGAGGAAAACGGGCTGGAGACGTTGCGCACAAGAGGGATGACGCCGGTGAAGGTGGAAAGGATGCTTCCTTTTCTAAGTAAGTATCCGGATAGGGCGGCGGCGAATCTGTTGGCATTGGGTTTTCGGGACGGGTTCAGGATTCCTTGTTCTTTGGCGGTGGTTCCGCCGGAGGCGGGGAATTTGAAGTCGGCTTTGGAGCACCCGGGGGTGGTGGACGAAAAGTTGGGGAAGGAGGTGGCGTTGGGCCGGATGGGGGGCCCCTTTGTGGCTAAGCCTTGGGGGGACTTGGTGGTTTCCCCATTGGGAGTTGTTCCCAAGAAGGAAGCTTCGAAGTTCTGGCTGATCCACCACTTGTCCTTTCCAAAAGGGGGTTCGGTCAATGACTTTATTGACCCAGATGCGTGTACGGTTTCTTACACGTCCTTTGACGCGGCGGTCCGCTGGGTACGCCGGTATGGGCGGGGAGTGCTTGTGGCGAAGGCAGACGTGGAGTCGGCTTTTCGCCTGCTTCCGGTACATCCGGACAGCTTTCGGTTGTTGGGGTGCCGCTGGCGGGACAAGTTCTATGTGGATAAGTGCCTGCCGATGGGCTGCTCCATTTCGTGTGCGTTTTTTGAGTCCTTTAGTACCTTTTTGGAATGGGTGGTGCGGGATGTGGCTGGGCTTGATTCGGTTATCCATTATTTGGATGACTTTTTGTGCATTGGGCCCCCTGCCTCCGCTGTGTGTGCGATTCTCCTTTCCACGTTGCAGCACATCGCGGGCAGGTTTGGAGTGCCCCTGGCAGCCGAAAAAACGGAAGGCCCGACCTCAGAATTGAGTTTTTTGGGGATAGTGATAGACTCGGTGGCCATGAAGTGTAGGTTGCCGCAGGCTAAGCTTGAGGATTTGCAGGGGGAGATCAGCGTGATTCAAGGACGGTGCAAGGTGCAGTTGAGGACGTTGCAGTCGTTGTTGGGTAAGTTGCACTTCGCTTGCAGAATCATTCCCATGGGGAGGGTGTTTTGCCGACGGCTGTCGGCAGCTACGGTGGGGGTGACGGTCCCAACTCATTTTATTCGTTTGCGACGGGCTCACAGGGAAGACCTGCGGGTGTGGCATGCCTTCTTGGCGGCGTACAATGGCAGGGCCATGTGGATGGCCGGCCCCGTGAGTAACTTTGATGTGGACCTAGTGACGGATGCAGCCGGCTCAACGGGTTATGGGGCGTACTTTCGGGGACGGTGGAGTGCGGAGCCCTGGCCGCGCTCTTGGAGCGAGGCTGGGTTTCTTGGGAACTTGGTGTTGCTGGAGCTTTTTCCCGTGGTACTGGCGTTAGAGCTGTGGGGGGAGGACTTTAAGGATCTGAAATTGCGCGTCAACTGCGACAATATGGGGGTGGTGCAGGTCATTAATCGGATGACGGCTTCCTCGCCTCCGGTTATTAAACTGTTGCGTCACTTGGTTTTCAGGTGTTTGCAGTTGAACATTTTTGTTTATGCTGTGCACATTCCGGGGGTGGAGAACTCATTGGCGGATTCATTGTCTCGTTTTCAGTGGGACAAGTTCCGGAGTTTGGCACCGGGCGCGGAGGAGACGGGAGTTCCTTGCCCGGCTTGGATGTGGGAGCTGCCTTTGGACACGCCGCAGGATGGATCCGGCGGTCCGTGAGTGCATCCACTTGGGCGACTTACTCTAAGGTTTGGTCAGAGTGGGTTGAGTTGGTTCAGGAGGTCGGGGCGCGTGATCGGGGAGCCGATCGGCGACTGCTGGTGCTGTACCTGGTGGTTCGGTACATGGAATCGGGGGCGTCGGTCTCGGTCCTTGACCGGAAACTGGCGGGTTTGGCCTTCTTTTTCAAATTGAGTGGGGGGTGGATGGTACGAAGGATTTTTGGGTTAGGCAGGCGTTGAAAGGTTATCGGAAACAGCATAGGACTAAGGACGCGAGGCGACCGGTCACGTTTGCCAATTTGGTGGCTATATGTGAGCGGCTGCGGTATGTTTGTGGTTCGCGATATGAAGTGTTGCTGTTTACAGCGACATTCTCATTGGCGTTTTACGGGGCGTTCAGGATTGGGGAGCTGGTCAGCCCTTCCAAGAGGGCGGCGGGGGGTTTGTTGGCGCAGGATGTGAGGGCGGACGAGGATCGAGTTACGCTTCGGTTGCGCAGGTCCAAGACAGACCAACTGGGGAAGGGGGCGGTGGTGTCACTGTATGCGATGCCGGGTTCTGGTGTCTGCCCTGTCGCGACAGTCCGGGAGTTTCTGGAGGTTAGGCCGGGGGGAGATGGCCCCCTCTTGCGTCATGCGGACGGTTCATTTCTGTCCAAGTTTCAATTTGTGTCGGTATTCTGGCGGTGTTTGTCGGAAGTGGGTTTGGAGGGCAAAGCCTATGCATCACACTCCTTCCGCATCGGGGCGGCCACTGAGGCTGCCAGGTACGGGTTGGACGAAGCTGCGGTTCGCAGGATTGGGAGGTGGGAGTCTCGGAGGTTCTGGTCTTATGTACGGCCGCAGTTGGCAATGGATTGATTTTTCCTACTTCCTGGGTTCAATTGGGCAGTGGGGGATGTTGGTTAATGGTTGTGTACGGATTTTGTTCCATGTGTCATGATAGTTGTTTTGTTTTTTGGTTTTGTTCCAGGTGGAGGTTCTGAGCGCCTCGTCTGGATTTTGGGGCATTCTTATGTTTGTTGGGGGGCCCGGAGAGGTGACGCACGACCGGATGGACGGCAACTGGGTATTTCCAGGAGGGAGGCATGTGTGAAGTGGCTGGGTTTTCCGGGGATGCTGTGGGAACGAGTAATGAGGGAAGTGGAAAGGTTTGCGGGGAGGGACAGACCCCCCGATGTGTTGGTGATCCATGCCGGGGGCAATGATTTGGGGCTCCGCAAGGTAAGGGACATAATGGTGGACATAAAGGCGGACTTTATGCGCCTGCGGGCGCAGTTTCCGGGTACAATTCTGGTATGGTCCGATATTGTGGCCAGAACGGTGTGGCGGTGGGCCCGGTCGGAGGTGAGCATTGAGAAGACCCGCATTAGGATCAATAAGGTGGTTGGGCGGTTTGTGACAAAAAATGGGGGGATTGTGGTCCGTCACCGGGAGTTGGAGGTTAATGTTGGCCTTTATTTACGGAGGGACGGTGTTCACCTTTCAGATGTGGGCATTGACCTTTGGTCCCTCGGTTTGCAGGAGGGGATCAGGAAGGCCTTGCAGGTGTGGGGTTGCCCTCAAGGGTGAGGGGATCCCCCTTTTGGGCTGTGGCGGTGTTCTTGGTGGTCTTTGACGGTTGACGGTAAATCAGAGGTGATCTGATGGGGTGGGGGGCTCATCAATAGTATCGGCCCCTCCGGTGTATTCCAGAACAGTGGATGGAATACTGGTATGTGTCACTGCGGGAGATTGTCTCCGACCGGCTACAGGTGGAGGCCTGGTAAAGTTAAATGGGTACCGCAGTGACTTTTGGTGTTTGGTGGAATTATGGGTCACCGTCAGAGATCACCAGGATGGGCAGGTTATGGTTGTTGTGTTAATGTTGTATATATATATTTATTGATTATTTATATATAGATATATATATATATTGTTGGAGTGTTGATAAGGTGTTAATAAAGGCTGTTGTGGCCATTTTACTCCAAAGAGAAAGTGTGGTCTCATCTGTTAATGGGTTGAAAGGTAACGGGAAGGTAAAAAGGGGTGGGGGACTAATTAAGTTGGGGTTACAAAGGAACCTTTAGGCTACACGGGTCATGTAATCATCTTCACAGCTGGACTCAGATCAGGAGAGGGGGGACAACACAACAATTCAATAAGGCTGTAAAATGCAGGCCACAGTGCTTTCAGTCTAAATAAGGGGACATTAGCTTAAATTGTTCAGCCAGCAGACTTTGGCGGGGCCTGATTTAAGATTTACTGCTACTGTAGTGTAGGTACAGGACTTGGCTTTTCTGGCTGGTAGGAATTTCTGGATGGCAAGACTACCTGTGTAGAATAAAAACCCTTATTATATATTTCAACTGTGTATTAAAGCGGGAGTAAACCCGCAGATGTTTTTTTTTTTTCTACCTGCAAAGGAAAAGGCATAATGAGCTAGTATGCACCGCTTACTAGCTCATTATGAAATACTTACCTTAGAATGAGGCCCCGACATCTGGTCCGATCCATGTCAGCTCCCTCGGCGTTTATTCCGGGTATCGCGGCTCCGGCGCTGTGAGTGGCCGGAGCCGCGATATCGTCACTCCCGCGCATGCCCGCGGGAGATTTCATCCCGGCCGGGTCAGGCCACTGCCGGGCTTTCAGCCGAGAATCCCCTTGTGCGCATGCACCGTGCAGTCAGCAGCGCATACCGAGGGGAATATCTCCTAAACTGTACAGGTTTAGGAGATATTTTTTTTACCTACAGGTAAGCCGTATTATAGGCTTTCCTGTAGGTAAAAGTAAAAAAAAATGAGTATACAACCACTTTAAGCTGCTTGTCTGGAGTTTCTCTTTAACCACCTCAATACAGTGCACTGCAATACAGTGCACTTGCACCCCCTTCCTGACCAGACCAATTTTCAGCTTTCAGAGCTCTCACAGTTTGAATGACAATTACTCTGTACCCATATGAAACTTGCGTCCTTTTTTTCCACACAAATAGTGCTCTCTTTTAGTGGTAATTAATCACTAGTGGGTTTTTTATTTTTTGTGCTATAAATAAAAAAACTTAAATTTTGTTTAAAATAAATGCCTTTTTCTTTGTTTCTGTCATAAAATTTTGCTAATTGCAATTTTTCTTCATACATTTTGGCCAAAATTTATACTGCTACATATCTTTGGTAAAAATAACCCACATTAGTGTATATTATTTGGTCTTTGTGAAAGTTAGAGAGTCTACAATCTATGGTGCCAATCACTGAAAATTGATCACATCTGATCAGGCCTTCAGTACATCAGGTGTATCTCATTTCTTAAGACACTAAGAGCCGGTTCACACAGGGGCGATTCAGATCCTACTTCAGGTCGCCCCTAGTCGCCTTAAATTGTAAAAATCAATGCAAGTGAATGAAAGCCGTCTTAATGCACACTACTGAAGTCACTCCGACTTCAAAAAAGGTTCCTGTACTACTTCAATCTGACTTGTAGGCGACTGGTACCCATTGATTTCAATGGAGGTCGCCTCCAAGTCAGATCTCCGTCTATGCGGAGGTGACTCACACATAATTATCAGCTCTCAAGAGGGAACTCCACGCCAAATTTATGAAAAAAAATTGGCGTGGGTTCCCCCTCCGAGAGCATACCAGGTCCTTATGTCTGGTATGGATTTTAAGGGGAACCCCCTACGCCAAAAAAATGGCGTGGGGGTCCCCCCCAGATCCATACCAGACCCTTATCTGCCAGATGATTTCCCCGCCCATTATGATGCCACAGACCCAGCATCATCTGTGGGGGTGTAACCATCTGTGATTGGCCGTGATGAAGTCACGTGGTAAACAGCCATACCCAATAGCTGTTCACCCCCCTCGGTGGCGAGCGGTGTCTCCGTGACACGCCGCCACTGAAGGAACAGGGATGCGCGCGCACGATCGCGCGCATTCCCTGTTTAACTAGGAGGATGTCATATGACGCCCTCCCGCCACAAGAGATGCGCCGCCTGGCCCTCTTTTGATGGCCGGCAACTGGTTAAAGATAAGAGGTAAGAGAATACGTTCTGCCATTAACTTATTGCCACTATATTCTAAATAACTTCAGCAGTTCACAAATTGATTGTAGTTGCCCAAAGTTGCTTTTAAAAAGTGCAATTTTGAAAAATGAACATACTTTTTAACAGGCACACAATGGAATGGTTCCTAAGAAAGATATGTGTTTTTTTAATCTATATTTTGAAACCAAATGCATTAACTTCAGCCTTAATTTCTCTACAGACCTGCGTAATATTTTCTCTGCCATTAAGTCATTCCTTAACCTGCAGTTTAGACATCAGAAATGCAACCATGAATGTTCTTTCGGCCTCCTTCCATCTCTACAACAGGAAAGGAATATAATTCTTATAACAAAGGCTAAGGCTGGATTCACACCTATGCATTTTTAGTGCTTTTTGCATTTTGCCGATTTGCACAACAGAACGTGTTCCATAGGAAACAATGTGTAATGGACTGTAGTGCAAATCTGCAAAATGCAAAAAGCACTAAAACTGCATAGGTGTGAATTCTGCCTAATAGATGATTTATCATTGGCTGTTAGTGTGTTATTCTAATATGTGTCCTCCTTAATTTACCAATATGGATGCATACACCAGAATCCAAATAAATATGTATATCACTATGAAAAAGCTCTTTTTATATTCATAGATCTGTGAGTAAATTTCTATTAGTGAAGATTGAGCTCATTTTGATTTATAAACACAGTTTAGGAGGATAGCTAGTCGACAATCTGATTGTTTAAATAATACACTTTGCATATAGCTGAACTTTGCTCCTACTCACTATAAGATATTTTGTGTATTCAGTCTTAATAATACAGTATGTGTGCATTACACTCATTCACTTTTTGTATCTCTGTTTTGATGTGCTATAACCCATCAAAAAGAAGTTTATCTGTGATTTGTTATTTTGGCAATTTGCACATCTTGTGGGCGTTTTGTAAAACAAAAAAAACAAAACAATTGAAAAGAGATAGTGTTGTAGATAACAAACATTCAGAACATTACTGCAGATTATTTAAATTTGTTAGAAAGGAATTTGACTCCAGGACTTCAAGTTTCTTCAGACTGCCTGCACTGTATATACTGTATAGTCTACACTGAATGTGTATCTATATATATATATATATATATATATATACATACTACACGGTATTCATATATATTAATACACATACTACACTGTATACATATATATTAATATACACGGTATACATATATATTAATACATTGCCTGGACTGTATATATATTCTACACTGGCTGCATTGTGTGTGTGTGTATATATATATATATATATATATATATATATATATATATATATATATATATATATACACACAGTATCTCACAAAAGTGACTACCCCCCTCACATTTTTGTAAATATTTTATAATATCTTTTTGTGTGACAACACTGGAGAAATTACACTTTGCTACATGTAAAGTAGTGAGTGTACAGCTTTTATAAGACTGTAAATTTGCTGTCCTCTCAAAATGACTCAACACTAGGGATGAGCCGAACACCCCCCTGTTCGGTTCGCACCAGAATATGCGAACGGGCAAAAAATTTGTTCGAAAACGCGAACAACGTTAAAGTCTATGGGACACGGACAGGAATAATCAAAAGTGCTCGTTTAATACATTGCCTGGACTGTATATATATTCTACACTGGCTGCATTGTGTGTGTGTGTGTGTGTGTGTGTATATATATATATATATATATATATATATATATATATATATATATACACACAGTATCTTACAAAAGTGACTACCCCCCTCACATTTTTGTAAATATTTTATAATATCTTTTTGTGTGACAACACTGGAGAAATTACACTTTGCTACATGTAAAGTAGTGAGTGTACAGCTTTTATAAGACTGTAAATTTGCTGTCCTCTCAAAATGACTCAACACTAGGGATGAGCCGAACACCCCCCTGTTCGGTTCGCACCAGAATATGCGAACGGGCAAAAAATTTGTTCGAAAACGCGAACAACGTTAAAGTCTATGGGACACGGACAGGAATAATCAAAAGTGCTCGTTTTACAGGCTTATATGCATGGTATTGTCTTAAAAAGTGTTTGGGGACCAGGGGACTTCTATCAATGCAAAATAAAGTTTTAAAAACGTCGGTTTTTTCAGGAGCAGTGATTTTAATAATGCTTAAAGTGAAACAATAAAAGTGTAATATTCCTTTAAATTTCGTACCTGGGGGGTGTCTATAGTATGCCTGTAAAGGGGCGCATGTTTCCCATGTTTAAAACAGTCTGAGAGCAAAATGACATTTCTAAAGGAAAAAAAGTCAATTAAAACTACTTGTGGCTACAATGAATTGTCGGTCCGTAATACACATAAAAGTTAATTGATAAAAACGGCATGGGGATTTCCCTACAGGGGAACCCTGAACCAAAATTTTAAAGAAAATGTGTGGGGGTCCTCCTAAATTCCATACCAGGCCCTACAGGTCTGGTATGGATTTTAAGGGGAACCCCGCAACAACATTTAAAAAAAAAGGCATGGGGTCCCCCCAAAAATCCATACCTCATCCATCCTTCTCCTGACTCAGTGTCAGCCATCCTTTTTCACCTACAATTTTGGCCATCCTTCTCCTCTCACAATGTAAGCCCTATTTCTTCTTCCTCACTGTCAGGCTTGATTTACGTCCTCAACAGTCCTTCAGTTGTAGCCATCAATTTTTTTCTTCCATTTCAGCTGTTTTTCTCTCCTGCAGTACCCGAATGTTTTGTAGAGTAAAGCTTGAAGCTGCAAAACACTTAGACCCCTTTCACACCAGGGCGTTTTGCAGGCGCTATAGCATTAGAAATAGCGCCTGCAAAACGCCCTAAAGAAGCTGCACCATTGTTTCTAGTGTGAAAGCCCAGAGGGCTTTCACACTACAGCGGTGCGCTGGCAGGGCGTCAGAAAAAAGTCCTGCCAGCAGCTTCTTTGGAGCGGTGAATGCTCCCCATTGAAATCAATGGGGCAGCGCTGTAATCCCGCCGGCAAAACGCTGCTATTGCGGCGTATTGCCGGCGGTTTTAACCCTTTCGCGGCCGCTAGCGGGGGGTAAAAGCGGGGGGTAAAAGCGCCCCGCTAGCTGCCGAAATGCGCCGCAAATCCGCCGCAAATCCGGCGGTAAAACGCCACTAAAAATAGCGGCGTTTTACCACCCACGCTATCAGCGGTGTGGTGTGAAAGGGGTCTTAAGGAAAAAATACCTGAAGCCAAATGCCTGGAGCTCAAAAAAGATTTGTAGCTACATTTGTAGCTTGATTCAGGCAGATTGGTGCTTTCAGGGGTGTTTTGAGCCCCATAGAATTGCATTGGTGCACTGCAAACACACACAATACGCACGTTTTGTCACACGTTTATGTGCATTTTTAAGATGATATGTCCACACAGCAACAAGTGGTGTCACAGATGATACCTGTCATCTCTGTACCAAAAATTCGGAAACTCAAACACTGTAACAAATGCTCATAAATGTGCATTAAAATGTGTGAACAAATATGCTTTCATCCGTCTACATCCTTCTACATACTCTTCCTGAGATTTTTTTCTGTTCTTAATTCTCCACTTATCTTTTTTTCTTGGCTGTCCTCCACTCTGAATTCATTGTCCAGTTTATTGCGAACAATGGATTCCCAGTGTTACTGATTTCTTACAAAAGTTGTTAAGCTCCCTATGGAGACTGCAAAACCAAAATATTTAATACAATAACACACATTTAGGAGGGTTTGCAAAAAGTTACCATAAAGTGATATTAAAGGTTTGTAAAAAAAAAAAAGAAAAAAAAAAGGTCCTTCACCCTTGATCAATAGTAAGCCACTTGCTCTAGGGGCACTGGTGTGTGCTCTGTCCTGAGCCCACTCTATGCATCCATAAGACACAGTTATTTTACGATAGGCAAATCCACTTTTGCACTGCAAGTGCACTTGGAAGTTCAGTCGCTCTAAATCTAAGGGGTAGATCTGAAATGAGTGGAAGCTCTGCTGATTTTATCATCCAATCATATGCAAGCTAAAATGCTGTTTTTTATTTTCCTTGCATATACCAGAATGTTTTTTTTTAGGTTATGGGGGTTAGTGATGGACGAACTTCCGACGGGACGTTTCGCGAACGCGAAACGCGAACGGACACAAACGTTCGCGAAAACGACCGTTCGCCGCGGGCTCCATTGACTTCAATGGGAGGCGAATTTCGCAAACCTTTAGGTCGAATTTGCGGCCACGGGGTAATTATTAGGGGGTAGCACGTAGTCCCACCACCTGGACAATAGCATAATACATGTATGAGGTGAATTTGGGATCGATAACTACAAGCATTTTTTTTTTATTTGGGAAATTGTTCTGACAATTCAGGACTATGGAGCTAATGAAGGCAATGGAGGAGAGGGAAGGTCAGGGACCAGGGTAGGCAAACAAGAGGGTGCAGGAGATACAGAGCACTGACAGCAGCACCGTAATACAGAGCACTGACATCAGCACCGTGACATACAGCGCTGACAGCAGCTCCGTGACATACAGCGCTGACAGCAGCTCCGTGACATACAGCGCTGACAGCAGCTCCGTGACATACAGCGCTGACAGCAGCTCCGTGACATACAGCGCTGACAGCAGCTCCGTGACATACAGCGCTGACAGCAGCACCGTGACATACAGCGCTGACAGCAGCTCCGTGACATACAGCGCTGACAGCAGCTCCGTGACATACAGCGCTGACAGCAGCTCCGTGACATACAGCACTGACAGCAGCTCCGTGACATACAGCGCTGACAGCAGCTCCGTGACATACAGCGCTGACAGCAGCACCGTGACATACAGCGCTGACAGCAGCTCCGTGACATACAGCGCTGACAGCAGCTCCGTGACATACAGCGCTGACAGCAGCTCCGTGACATACAGCGCTGACAGCAGCTCCGTGACATACAGCGCTGACAGCAGCTCCGTGACATACAGCGCTGACAGCAGCTCCGTGACATACAGCGCTGACAGCAGCTCCGTGACATACAGCGCTGACAGCAGCTCCGTGACATACAGCGCTGACAGCAGCTCCGTGACATACAGCGCTGACAGCAGCACCGTAAGCAGCCCCAGGAGGAAGTCAGCACAGCACAGGGATGGTGTGATCCCCTCATAATAAGAACCCCCAGGAGGAAGTCAGCACAGCACAGGGATGGTGGGAGCCCCTCATAATAAGAACACCCAGGAGGAAGTCAGCACAGCACAGGGATGGTGGGAACCCCTCATAATAAGCAGCCCCAGTAGAAATATGACACCGCTCAACCTCTTCAAAGAGGAGGGTAGGGGCATATAGTACGGTGTGCTTTTTTGGGTCAGGGAAGTGAGCCAAATGAATTAAGAAGGTCTGTGTGCTTGATTCCAAAAATTGTTTATAGACATATACATGGTCTACTGATCACATGTGTTGAATTCCTCCGAGATCCATGCCTCATTCATTTTTAGAAATGTGAGGTAGTTAACACTGTGGTGAGCTAGGCGAGTACGCTTATCGGTCACAATCCCCCCTGCTGCGCTGAACGTCCTTTCGGACAGGACACTGGATGAGGGGCAAGCCAACAGTTCGATTGCAAATTGGGCAAGCTCTGGCCAGAGGTCAAGCCTGCCCACCCAGTAGTCTAGGGGTTCATCACTCCTCAGAGCGTCCACATCGGCCGTTAACCCAATGTAGTCGGACACCTGACGGTCTAGGCGTTCCCTGATGCTGGATCCGGATGACACCTGTCGATGGGTCGGCTGAAAGAATGACCTCATATCCGAAGTCACCAACACATCTTCAAACCGGCCTCTTCTTGCAGGCGCTGTTGGATTGGTACCCGCAAATCCTTCTCTGGGAGTGGGAATTGCTCCTCTGCCAGCGCACGCAAAAGCAGAATGCAGCATTTCTCGAAGCAAGGCCTGGAAGTGCTGCATTCTGACAGCCCTCTGCGACGGCGGTAACATTTCCGCCATTTTGTGTTTGTACCGGGGGTCTAAGTACGTTGCCACCCAGTACTGGTCCTTGACCCTCATGCTTTTTATACGGGGGTCCCTATTAAAACACTGGAGCATGAAGGCCCCCATTTGCACTAAAGTGGAAGCGGTGTGGTGGCCTGGCTCCTGCTCATCATCCAGGATAATGTCGTCCTCTTCATTCTCCTCTCCCCATCCTCGCACAACAGGGATCCCAGAAAGGTTTAAAGCATGCTCTTCTTGCTCCTGCTCATCCGCCCCGGCACCATCCTCCTCTGACTCCTCATCAGACTCCTGTTGTTGACTTGTCTCAGATAGAGTAGCCCCCCCTGGGAATTCATCCAGCATTGCGACTTCCTCATCTTCCCGCTCCTGCTCCTCCACAGCCTGATCAATGACACGACGCAATGCACGCTCCAGAAAGAAGGCATAAGGTACCATGTCACTGATGGCGCCATGGCTGCGACTGACCAGTTTGGTGATCTCCTCAAATGGCCGCAGAAGTCTGCATGTGTCGCGCATGAGCAGCCACTGGCGCGGTGAAAAAAAACCCAGCTCCCCAGAACCGTTTCTTTCGCAGAGTTCATACAGGTAGACGTTAACTGCACGTTTCTGCTGGAGCAGCCTATCAAGCATATAGAAGGTTGAGTTCCATCGCGTCGGGCAATCGCAAATAAGACGTCTGACCGGCAGATGGTGTCGCCGCTGAATGTCAGCAAGGCGAGCCATGGCCGTGTAAGATCTTCTGAAATGGGCCGAGATTTTCCTTGCCTGCCGCAAGATGTCCTGGACCCCAGGGTATTTGACAAGGAATCGCTGCACGACCAAGTTTAAGACGTGTGCCATGCACGGCACGTGCGTGATTTTGCCCTGTTTCAATGCGCTAAGCAGATTGGCACCGTTGTCACACACCACTTTACCAACTGTCAAATTGAGCGGTGTTAGCCACTCATCTGCCTGTGAACGCAAAGCTGAAAGGAGTGCCGGGCCAGTGTGGCTCTTTGCTTCCAGGCACAACAGACGCAGCACGGCATGGCAACGTCTCACCTGGCATGTGGAATAGGTTCTGGGGAGCTTGGGCGGTGCAGTGGAAGAGACGCTAGCAGCGGAAAAGGAGGAGGCAGCTGAGGAGGAGAGGGAGGAGGATGGAGTAGGAGGAGGAGAAGAAGAGTCAGGCCTGCATGCAATCCGTGGCGGTAAAACCAAATCTACACGGGTGCCACGGGTTACATGCTTGACGGCCGTCAGAAGGTTCACCCAGTGGGCAGTAAAACTGATATACCTTCCCTGCCCGTGTTTGCTAGACCACGTGTCTGTGGTCAGATGTATCTTGGCACCGACACTGTGTGCCAGAGATACATTCACTTGCCGCTGAACATGGCCATATAGCTCTGGGATGCCCTTCTCTGAGAAATACTTCCTTCCTGGGACCTTCCATTGTGGTGTTCCAATGGCCACAAATTTGCGAAAGGCCTCCGAGTCCACCAGTTTATATGGCAGTAGTTGGCGGGCTATGAGTTCTGACAAGCCAGCCGCCAACCGTTGGGCAAGAGGGTTATCCGGCGTCATCATTTTTTTACGCTCAAACATTAGGCCCACGGAAGCCTGCCTTTTTGCAGAAAAATGTGAGCTTGGCGTGATGGAAGGTGGAGTGGAGGACAATTGTGAGGAGAGAGGAGAAGGAGAAGTAGAAGACGAGGCTGGACGGTGAGAGCCTGCAGTGTGGCTTTGTGTGTTCCGTTGCTCCCACTGGGCTCGGTGATGGCTGCTCATGTGCCTTCTTAAGGCGGTCGTCCCTAGGTGAGTATTGGGCTTACCGCGACTAACGCGTTGACTGCAAAGATTGCAGATGGCAACGCTATTGTCAGCAGCGGACACGTTAAAAAAAGCCCACACTGCGGAGCCATGTGCCGGTGTCCTGGGAGCGCCAGATGTGACCGTACATGGTCGATGACTCGCTCCTGATACATTTGCAGTCTGCTTTGTCCCTGCTGTGCAATGTAAGTCATTGCTGCTTCTCCTCCCTATCTGCTGGTCCATATCTCCCTCTGAACTCCCCTCCTCTTCCTCTCTTGTGGGCACCCACGTGACATCACTAGACACGTCATCATCAACGTCACCTTCCCCACCGCTATAAGTAGAGTAGGCAGCAACACCGGGGACCAACCTCCTCCTTGGGCTGATCTGGGTACTGGCGTCAGACTGCTGAGTAGCGCTTGTTGCTACCTCCTCTTCCTGATCCAATACCAAGAGTGGCTGCGCATCAGAAATGTCCTCTTGATATGGATCGGAAAATAATTCCAGTGACTCAAGCGGAAGGTATGTGGTGGTGGTGGTGGTGGTCGTGTTGTTGGTGGTAGTGTCTTTGGGGGTGCACATAGCAGAGAGTGAAGAAGAGGGTGCAGATCGAGAGGATGAGGAGGGTGCAGAAGAGTAAGGCTGAGCGAGCCACTCAACCAAGTCTGGTGCATCCTTTAAAGTAATTGAACGCACCTTCTGCAACTTCCCACTTTGGCTCAAGCCTGTTGCTCCTGCCCTACCCCTACCACCCCTGCGGAAGGGCCTGCCTCTTCCTCTGCATGTCATTTTTTAAATGACCCTGTGACAAAACTCTTAGTCCCTATACCGCTGAAGGACTGCTGCAGTATAGGTGAGCGGTCAGCAGTGGTGCACGTCAACCCTATCTATTGTGGACCGATAGCGGTCCTTACAGAACAGCAGACTGTACCGCACTCAAGCCTATGTACCGTAGCACCCTATACCAAGTTACCAGTCCTTATAAGAACTTTTGTGGACCAAGCAGGTTGTGTATTAGTGTTTAGCAGACTGTACGTCAGTCCCTATACCGCTGAAGGACTGCTGCAGTATAGGGCAGCGGTCAGCAGTGGTGCACGTCAACCCTATCTATTGTGGACCGATAGCGGTCCTTACAGAACAGCAGACTGTACCGCACTCAAGCCTATGTACCGTAGCACCCTATACCAAGTTACCAGTCCTTATAAGAACTTTTGTGGACCAAGCAGGTTGTGTATTAGTGTTTAGCAGACTGTACGTCAGTCCCTATACCGCTGAAGGACTGCTGCAGTATAGGGCAGCGGTCAGCAGTGGTGCACGTCAACCCTATCTATTGTGGACCGATAGCGGTCCTTACAGAACAGCAGACTGTACCGCACTCAAGCCTATGTACCGTAGCACCCTATACCAAGTTACCAGTCCTTATAAGAACTTTTGTGGAACAAGCAGGTTGTGTGTTAGTGATTAGCAGACTGTACGTCAGTCCCTATACCGCTGAAGGACTGCTGCAGTATAGGTGAGCGGTCAGCAGTGGTGCACGTCAACCCTATCTATTGTGGACCGATAGCGGTCCTTACAGAACAGCAGACTGTACCGCACTCAAGCCTATGTACCGTAGCACCCTATACCAAGTTACCAGTCCTTATAAGAACTTTTGTGGACCAAGCAGGTTGTGTATTAGTGTTTAGCAGACTGTACGTCAGTCCCTATACCGCTGAAGGACTGCTGCAGTATAGGGCAGCGGTCAGCAGTGGTGCACGTCAACCCTATCTATTGTGGACCGATAGCGGTCCTTACAGAACAGCAGACTGTACCGCACTCAAGCCTATGTACCGTAGCACCCTATACCAAGTTACCAGTCCTTATAAGAACTTTTGTGGACCAAGCAGGTTGTGTATTAGTGTTTAGCAGACTGTACGTCAGTCCCTATACCGCTGAAGGACTGCTGCAGTATAGGGCAGCGGTCAGCAGTGGTGCACGTCAACCCTATCTATTGTGGACCGATAGCGGTCCTTACAGAACAGCAGACTGTACCGCACTCAAGCCTATGTACCGTAGCACCCTATACCAAGTTACCAGTCCTTATAAGAACTTTTGTGGACCAAGCAGGTTGTGTATTAGTGTTTAGCAGACTGTACGTCAGTCCCTATACCGCTGAAGGACTGCTGCAGTATAGGGCAGCGGTCAGCAGTGGTGCACGTCAACCCTATCTATTGTGGACCGATAGCGGTCCTTACAGAACAGCAGACTGTACCGCACTCAAGCCTATGTACCGTAGCACCCTATACCAAGTTACCAGTCCTTATAAGAACTTTTGTGGAACAAGCAGGTTGTGTGTTAGTGATTAGCAGACTGTACGTCAGTCCCTATACCAATGAAGGACTGCTGCAGTATAGGGCAGCGGTCAGCAGTAGTGCACGGCAACCCTATGTATTGTGGACCGATAGCGGTCCTTACAGAACAGCAGACTGTAACGCACTCAGGCCTATGTACCGTAGCACCCTATACCAAGTTACCAGTCCTTATAAGAACTTTTGTGGACCAAGCAGGTTGTGTGTTAGTGATTAGCAGACTGTACGTCAGTCCCTATACCAATGAAGGACTGCTGCAGTATAGGGCAGCGGTCAGCAGTAGTGCACGGCAACCCTATGTATTGTGGACCGATAGCGGTCCTTACAGAACAGCAGACTGTACTGCACTCAGGCCTATGTACCGTAGCACCCTATACCAAGTTACCAGTCCTTATAAAAACTTTTGTGGACCAAGCAGGTTGTGTGTTAGTGTTTAGCAGACTGTGCGTCAGTCCCTATACCGCTGAAGGACTGCTGCAGTATAGGGCAGCGGTCAGCAGTAGTGCACGGCAACCCTATGTATTGTGGACCGATAGCGGTCCTTACAGAACAGCAGACTGTAACGCACTCAGGCCTATGTACCGTAGCACCCTATACCAAGTTACCAGTCCTTATAAGAACTTTTGTGGACCAAGCAGGTTGTGTGTTAGTGATTAGCAGACTGTACGTCAGTCCCTATACCAATGAAGGACTGCTGCAGTATAGGGCAGCGGTCAGCAGTAGTGCACGGCAACCCTATGTATTGTGGACCGATAGCGGTCCTTACAGAACAGCAGACTGTACTGCACTCAGGCCTATGTACCGTAGCACCCTATACCAAGTTACCAGTCCTTATAAGAACTTTTGTGGACCAAGCAGGTTGTGTGTTAGTGATTAGCAGACTGTACGTCAGTCCCTATACCAATGAAGGACTGCTGCAGTATAGGGCAGCGGTCAGCAGTAGTGCACGGCAACCCTATGTATTGTGGACCGATAGCGGTCCTTACAGAACAGCAGACTGTACTGCACTCAGGCCTATGTACCGTAGCACCCTATACCAAGTTACCAGTCCTTATAAGAACTTTTGTGGACCAAGCAGGTTGTGTATTAGTGTTTAGCAGACTGTGCGTCAGTCCCTATACCGCTGAAGGACTGCTGCAGTATAGGGCAGCGGTCAGCAGTAGTGCACGGCAACCCTATGTATTGTGGACCGATAGCGGTCCTTACAGAACAGCAGACTGTACCGCACCCAAGCCTATGTACCGTAGCACCCTAGACAGACCAAGTTACCAGTCCTGATAAAGAGCTTTGTGGAACAAGTGAGTTGTGAATGATTAGCAGACTGCAGCAGAAGGGCAGCAGTCAAGTATAATATTCTTTCTATATTTGGAAGAAAGAATATTATACGTGTACAAGCCTATTACCGTACCACTGATACCAGTCCTGAAAAGAACCTTTGTGGAACTAATAGTAACAGCAAGTCTTTAAAATTATCCTCACTGCCTGACACACTGCTTCCTGCCTGTCCCTATACAAATTGGCAAAAAAGAGTAGGCTGGAACGATTAGCTGGAACAGCTCTTTTGTGGACCTGATAGTAACAGCTAATGATGATGATGATGATGATGATGAAGAAAGACTAATCTGGCTGAGCTGTCCCTAAAATAGCAGCATACAGCGCTCTGTCCCTTTATCTAAACTGACAAAAGAAACTCAGGCTGCTGACCTAACACCTATACCAGTCCTGAAAAGAACTTTTGTGTACCAAATAGCTAGCGTTTTCTCTGTCCCTACTCCACACAGGATCCTTTCCCTACAGTGACAGAAGAAAGAATGTAAAATGGCCACCGGATCGGGTGTATTTATAGGTTAGGGGGAATGTCCAAGTGTCCATGAGCTGTCATGTCTCAATTGGTTGTCCTGTAACACATGATAAACGTGTCACGAAAGGTTAAAGTTCTTGTATACATTAAACACGTAAGTCCGCCGGGGCGAACGACGGAAAAAGGCGTTCGAACCCGCGGACGGCGAAAGTCGGAAATTCGCCGCGAAACGACCGCCGGGCGAACCGTTCGGCCATCACTAATGGGGGTAATAAGGCAGCTGTACATGCTATCCTTTCATACCAAACCAGAACCAAAAAATTGGTGTTGGACTATACCGGTACTTTAGATATAAAGGTAAGAAAGAAATTGGGAATAAAAATTTAATACAAGTTTAATGAATAACAAAAAGTAGCAAAGTACAGAATATGACACTTAAAATGTTAATACACCCCAGATTCATGTGTACAGTTACTCATAACAGAGTTCAGTTCTGGTGGCGTAGATGGAGGGTTCCTCTACTAGTTTCGCGGATTGTCCGCTTCTTCAGGAGGAAGTCTATATAGTAAATAAATAATACAAAATTCATAATAATTAACAATTAGTATTAATTATATAAGTACAATATTATAAATTCAATGAAAGTAACAGTTAGGATAAGGGGAATAAAAAGAAGGGATAAGTTACTACAATTCATACAGATTCTAGGTAATAATCATTTTAATTTAAAATTTACATTTAATTTGAATCCTGAAAGAATTTCTTTCTTGGATCTACTAATTATTAAACATCCCGATGGTACTCTCTACACAGATTTGTTTCAGAAACCCACGGCAGGGAACACTCTCCTTTATGCTACCAGTGCCCACCTGGAGCCACTGATACGCAGTATTCCCTTTGCGCAGTATCTGCGCTTACGTAGAAACTGTACGTTAGATACAGACTTCAAACTACAGGCTGATGCGTTACGCAATCGCCTCTTACTGAGGGGATACTCCTCGACTTGTTTGAGGAAAGCGTTTAATAGAGTAGCTTCATGTTCCCATAATACACTATTACATAAACGACCTAAAACTACAGAAAAATAGTCTGTTAGATTTATTACAACATATTCTGCCCATCACTCAACCCTTCGCGATATTTTAAGTAAAAATTGGCACCTTCTTACTGACCACCATATACTATCTCAACTTGTCCGATCTACCCCGGAACTAGTATTCCACAGAGCCTGGTCTCTACGGGACCACCTAACTAAAAGCCATTACACTGCACAACCCCCGATACGTCATAATATTCGGGGTACATACAGATGTAATGAGTGCCCCCGCTGCCCATGGATTATGGAAGGAAATAGTTTTATGCTACCTAATGGTGAACTAATGCGCCCACGTACTTTCTCCAATTGTAGTACTAGGGGTATTATATATATGATGGTTTGCCAGTGTAGAGCTTTTTACATTGGCAAAACAATCCGAGAGTTTAGACAGCGCATTGGGGACCACCTCTATGATTCAGGAAATGGCAAACTTACAACCATTGGCAGACACATTGGCCTTCACCACAGATTCGACACCTCTGTCGTTCAATTCTTTGTATTGGAGGTGATTCCCCCTAACCCTCGGGGTGGGGATTGGGACCGGACGATCCTACAGAGGGAAACCCTCTGGATCGAACGCCTCAATGCTACCCACCCCCCGGGACTAAACGAGACAATTTCATATAAATATTTCCTTTAGATAATAAAGCTTGAATAATATCCCATCAAATATCCCCCCTCTTTTCCTTTCTTCTCCCTTTTCTTTTTTCTTCCCTTCCCTCCCCCCCCCCCTCCCTAATATCCCCTCTGGGAAATTGCTCCCTTCTTTTCCTCTAAATTGTGGCATTTATACTGCCTTATACCATTAAATGTCTTATTGCATTATCTGTATTTTTTAGAGTGTTTATGTTTAAACCAAATGAATTGTTATGATTATATTCTTGCTATATGTGTGAGTTTCCCTTCACCCGGTTTCAAGGAAAAAATATATATTAATTCCTCTTTTTTTTTTTTGTTTGTTGTTTTTGTTTTTGCCCTGTTTGGTTTTTGTCTGGTTTTATCTTGTTTTTGGTTTTATTTTGTTTTCTGGAGTCCCGGTCTCTTTTTTTCTTCCCCCCGGCGGACATGTGCTCCTCCTGGCCTGATAGGTGAGTGGTTGCCTTCTCCCTCCCTTGGGCTTGCAGGTTCTTAGGACGGTGACACCGGTATTTCCGCTGTCTATTCGCCCTTCCCAGCGCACTTCCGGTGTGACGCTCATTTGCACCGCACATGCGCAGTACGGAGGCGCTGACGATGTGACGTCAGACGCCGCCGACGTTCCCGCCGGCGGTTACGCCTGACGGAACACCTGTTGGGGATCCCATAAAACAGCGGTCTGTTTAGACCGCTTTTGTTTGGGTTTGCGGTGGTACAGGACCAGTCCCTTCTGCCTTAATACCTACGCCAATCAGGTAATGCTTCCTTTTAACACTACTTGAGCACTTTAGTATGGTTGTATGAGATACTTCTGGTGTTATTACATAGATCTATCTCTGGCTCTTTCTTATATACAGACACAGCAGTTTTACATTCCTTAATGAGATATGGAGTAGTGTTACAGCCCCGGACTATTGAGTGTACAGCAACGCAGGACGGAGGTGTGCTTTGTTGCTATATACACCTATTACACCCATTATCTTAGTTTTGGCTCTGGCACTGACGCACTAGCGGCCCCGTCACCCTGGGAGTTTACATCAACCAGGTAGTATACCCTAAAATAATCTTTAAATAATCTTTAAACTTTAGATTTTATTTCTGTACCCACAATATACTGCCCTTGGTTTTTCCTTCTACTTTTTGCAGCAATTGTTCATTCTCAATAGTAACAGCATAACCTTATAGGCTCAAGATATCGAACTCATAACGTTATTGGATACCTACTCTTACCCTACTCCCATACTTTTACCAGGTAAAAATGGGTGTATATTATTTGGAGTACTATTGTCCTAGTATGGGTATATATGCATTTACTTACCTTTATATGCATATTTGCCCCCATTGTGTATAATGTTTTTTTTTTTAATTAAAAAATTCTCTTTTTTTTTCCCAGTACCATACGCACCTTACCCCCCATGCCCGCCGGGGGGGGGAGGGAGAACATAGAGGGGACCCATTTCTCCACACCTTGTTTTTATCCCCCTCCCTTTTTTCCTTGAATTTCTGGGTGAGTGAAACTTCTTTTTATTCCCCTTATCCTAACTGTCACTTTCATTGAATTTATAATATTGTACTTATATAATTAATACTAATTGTTAATTGTTATGAATTTTGTATTATTTATTTACTATATAGACTTCCTCCTGAAGAAGCGGACAATCCGCAAAACTAGTAGAGGAACCCTCCATCTACGCCACCAGAATTGAACTCTATTATGAGTAACTGTACACATGAATCTGGGGTGTATTAACATTTTAAGTGTCATATTTTGTACTTTGCTACTTTTTGTTATTCATTGAACTTTTATTAAATTTGTATTCCCAATTTCTTTCTTACCTTTATATATAAAGTACCGGTAAAGTCCAACACCAATTTTTTGGTTTTGGTTTGGTATGAAAGGATTGCATGTACAGCTGCCTTATTACCCCCATAACCTAAAAAAAAAAACATTCTCGAATGAATCTATGGATGATGGTACATTCGTTTAATTTGACCTATCTGAGGCTATACTCTTAAAATCCTTGCATATACCACTCGGATCTACAGCGACTTTACTTCCAAGTGCACTTTCAAGTGCACTTGCAGTGCAAAGTGGATTTTCCTTTAGTAAATAACCCCCATAGAACCATGTTTTGACCCCACACCTCTTTGCTCTCTCCTCATTGGCTCACTGTCTGTGATTAACAGCAGTGGGAACCAATGGCTCCCACTGCTGTCTCAGCCAACGAGGAGAGAGAAACTTGGAACAGCCAAGGCTCCCGAGCACATCACTGGATCTAGAGGGGGCTGAGGTGAATATTATAGGGCGCTGTGGGGGGAGCAGCATACAGAAGATTGTTTTTACATTCATGCATAGAACACATGAAGGTAAATAACCTTCAGCCTTTACAAGAACTTTAAGGTAACTACTACTATGTATAGTATATCTCAAAATTTGAAGATACAATCTACTTACTTTATAATCACTTCAAACATGACCACTGCTTAATGGCAGACAAATAATTATTACCAGTATGTTTTCTAACACTTATAATGGCCAGGAATAATACATGCAACCATAACAAAGAAGATAAATTTGCTTTCCACTGTTTTTTCTGCTTCAATGGCATAATAATATTAAAAATGCTTAAAGAGGAAGTAAACCCTGATGGGTTTTACTTCCTCTTTTGCTCCCTGTATAGCCTGTAAATTAAAAGTATAATGGGCTAGTATGCGACACTTACCTGCAAAAGAATCCAGCAATGTCCCCTGTGTAGACAGCGTCCATCTTCAAGCCCCTCTTCCTTCCAGGCCACGGACTCCGGCTCTGTGATTCGCTGGAGCCGTGTGACATCACTCCCGCGCATGCGCACAGTAACGGCAAACGCTAGGTAGAAACGCCATGGAGTTTAGTTTCTTTCCCACGCATGCGCCATTCACTTTATCGGCGGACTACAAGTGAAATATCACCTAAATGGTGCACTTTTAGGAGATGTTTCCACTACCTATAGGTAAGCCTTATCTAGGCTTACCTATAGGTAGAAGTCCCAAAAAAAAGGGTTTACAACCACTTTAATACTGTGCCTTGTGGTACAAATAAAGACCTGATGATGAAGTTATGTATTATAAAATGTGGAATTCACACATATTGTGTGGATTAGTCTCGTATTATAGGTGGTGAGTCCAATGATAGGGGAAAATAGGAGTTGTGGAGAGTGAGGTTTATACTACTATCTGAAATTTTGGAAGCAAATTTTTCAAATTGCTTCCATATATGTGTGACCTTCTCACAATTCCAAAATATGTGTGAGAATGAACCTGTGAAGTTGGAATCTATGAAACATGTCTGAGGAGTTGTGGGGAAAATGGCATGAATTTTAACTGGAGTATAATACCATTTTGTGAATAATTTAATTGCAGTCTCTTTTATCGTGATTGATCTGGTGCATTTGTGTAGAGACATCACACTCTTGCTCCCATTTATACATATAGGGGAGTTTGTTTTGTTCTATGTAATTAACTAAATTAGAGTATATTTCTGATATCAGTCCAGTTCTTCTTGGTGACTTTAGACATATGTTTTCAAAGAATGATGGTGGATGTGAGTTTTTTGTTTGGAAATATGTGCTAAAAAAAGTGTCTAATCTGGAGGAATCTATCAAACTCAGTATTGGGAATCTGATGTCTAGATTTTAGTGAAGAGAATGAGGCAAAGTTGTTGTGTTCTATAAAATTAGAGAGGGATGTCAGGTTGTTTATCCACCATGAGAAGTCTCCAGTACCATGCGTATTTAGGGGGAATTTTGGATCTCCAACAAAAGAAACTTGTGGGGGTGTGTTAGATTTTAGTTTGTATTTTTTGTTGTGTAGTTTCAATAATTGGTATGATTGTGAGACTACTTGGTTAAGCGTGTCTAGGGTATGAATTGAAATCATATTTCCCCATAATATTCCTGAGATGGAGTATGGAAGAATTGAGTCTTTCTCAAACCTAACATAGAATTTAATATATTAAAGTGTTAAATTACTAAAACAAAATATTTCTATCAACAATTACAGAATATATTTTGATCTCTCTTACATGTAAACTACCTGTATTGCACTTTTTTTAGCATATGACAAAGCTTTTTATAGCAAATAAAAATAGTTTGCACAAACAAAAATGTGGAATTCAAATTCAATATGCTGTAGCATGATGCTGCAAAACGGTAACAGAAAATAGCATTGATGGATAACACTGATGTCATGAAAGTCACAGGAGTACAGAACCCACAACTGGCACGTTATCTGCATAAGCCTCTTTGTTGCTGTCTCAGTACTCCAGCCAGGTAGCACAGAACAGAAATGAGGTCAGAATAAACGAGACATACTGCGGCATCTTGCCAACAAACATGTGTCCTGCAGTATTTGCAGTCGTGCCTGTATCCCACAGAAGGTGTGCTGATGACCTGAGGCTTGAGCCAGGGAAAACTGTGCAAAGGAGGGGGCATATGGATAGAATGTGAAGACAGACAGTGAAGCCAGCCCTTCTGGGCTGTTATCAGCAAGCACAGTTTGTACTACAATGTTCTAATCAAAAAGTAATTAATTTGGTCTAATTGCAGGAGAGTGGCAGGTCAACCTGTCAGAACTGGAACAGCGAGGAGGAAGCATAGTTATTGATCCTAAAATAAAAGAACAAGGAACAAGAACAAGCACACGATGAACTATGATGAGACATTTTTCATATGTATATATAAAATATGTATACAAAGAAATTCAATGAGGCAGAGTAACATGCATTGTTCAAAACTATTTTTACAATCCCCCGGTGGATTTCCCAATGCGTCCCAATTGAGGTTGAGTCACTAACAACAACTGCCCACATGTCAGGTAACACATCAAGTCAATTCCTTCACTTTCATTTCAGGTTAAATGATGCAAAGAATCGTGTTTATTATTATTTAGAGATATAATCCCACAAGTCTACAGACTTGGAAAAATCAGTTTGGAAATGGATAGAAAACTGGCTAAAACACCGTATTCAGAGAGTAGTAGTTATTGATTCATACTCTGAATGGTCTAAGGTATTAATGATATACCCTGAGGTTCAGTGTTGTGACCCTTATTTTTTTAACCACTTCAATACCGGGCACTTAAACACCTTCCCGCCCAGACCAATTTTGAGCTTTCAGCGCTGTCGCACTTTGAAAGACAATTGCGCGGTCATGCTACACTGTACCCAAATGAAATTTGTATCATTTTTTTCCCACAAATAGAGCTTTCTTTTGGTGGTATTTGATCACCTCTACGGTTTTTATTTTTTGCTAAACAAATAAAAAAATAACGAAAATTTTGAAAAAAAAAATGTTTTTTTTGGTTTCAGTTTCAAAACTTTGCAAATAAGTAAGTTTTCTCCTTCACTGATGGGGTTACACTGATGGGCAATGATAAGGCGGCACTGATGGGCACCGATGAGGTGGCACCAATGAAGTGGCACTGATGAGGTGGCATTGATGGACACCGATATGTGGCACTGATAGGCGGCACTGATGGGTGGCACTGATGGGCGACACGGATGGGCACTGATAGGTGGCACAAATTGGCACGGATTGGCATGGATGGGCATGGGTAGGCGGCACAGGTGGGCATGGGTAAGCGGCACAGGTGGGCATGGGTAGGTGGCACAGGTGGGCATGGGTAGGTGGCACAGGTGGGCATGGGTAGGCGGCACAGATGGGCATGGGTAGGCACTGATAGGCGGCACAGATGGGAACTGATAGGCGGCATTGTATTATAATATATTGCACTAATGGATGCCAATCGGTGCCAATCAATAATGCATGCCAATCAGTGATGCCCATTGTGGGCACTGATTGGCATCCATTATGGGCACTGATTGGCATCCATTGTGGCACTGACTAGAATCCCTGGTGGTCTAGGGTGGCATACCTTGTCCTTGGCATCCCTGGTGGTCTGGTGGCGTCCCTGGTGGTCCAGTGTGGGCATCCTCGGGGGGGCTGTGCTGATAATCGATCAGCACAGACCCCCCCCTGTCAGAGGAGCAGCCGATCGGCTCTCCTCTACTCGCGTCTGACAGACGCGAGTGAGGAAAAGCCGATCACCGGCTTTTCCTATTTACACTGTGATCAGCCGTGATTGGACACAGCTGATCACGTGGTAAAGAGTCTCCGTCGGAGACTCTTTATCGAGATCGTAGTTGCCGGGTGTCAGACTGACACCCCGCAACAACGATCGCCGCGATGCGCGCCCCCGGGGGCGCGCAGCGGCTCATAATCCTGAGGACGTCATATGACGTCCGGTCAGGATTATGAAACCACTTTGCCGCCGTCCATTTGCTATAGGGCGGGCGGCAAGTGGTTATTATACTTATGAATGATAATGGGTCTGGGATTAAAAGTACCATTTCGATGTTTGCAGATGACAACAAGCTATGCAGTGGAATAACGTCCTTACAGGATGTCTCTAACTTACAGTCCAACCTCAATTCACTGTTTAATGTTGTGCAGAGTATTGAAATCATGCACTGGACGCTTCTTGTATACAGCAATTAGCTTTACATTTATGGAGGAATATCAGAACATGTCTTTTCATGAAACAGGAACAAAAAGTATACAAGAACACAGTGAGGAAAGAAACACTTCCTCTCATTACATTACCATGGAATACACATTATAGCACTGCAGTGCCACCTACTGGTATAGATAGGTATAACGCATACGGTATATAGTTCACATTATAAAGCTACTAGCTGTTGATTTTCCAACATCCCTTCTCAACAGCATGTGCTTTGTCAAATTATAATAACCTTCTTCTGTAAATAACTATGACGTTCCTTCAACAAAGGCTTGGTGAGTATTAAATGTCAATAATACCTTGCTCTTGTTTGTCCTTCAGTAGGTGATACTTGACATTGATGTGTTTGGTCCTAGGATTGACCCTTTCTGATTGCGTAAGCTTTATACATCCCTAGTTGCCTTCAAAAATGGGAATTGGTTTTGACATGACTACCCCAATGTCCACAAAAAGTTAACAAATCCATATTGCTTCTTGACAAGCATGTGCTGCTGCAATATACTCTGCTTCAGTTTAATATAGAGCGACAGTTACTTGCTTCTGACTAGACCAACTTATGGTTCCTTCCCCATACTGGAAGATGAATCTACTTGTGGTTTTGCAGTCTATGCAGTCCCCAACCCAATCAACATCCACATATCCAACCCGTTTTGCATTGGATGTTGCTGGTAACTGTAACTTCATCTGAATTGTTCCTCTGAGGTACTGTAAAAAATTGGTTCAACTCTAGTGGGGTTTAGGAGAATCTGCCCACGTCTTTAAGTAGACATAGAACAAACAGAGACCCTCAAATGGGACTTTATTGGGCAGAAACTCCAAATGAGCATAAGACAATAAAGTATGATAAAATATACATTTTAATATCACAAAATATAAAAAGACACAGACTGGACTGTGTCAGATATAGTACATTTGAATAGATGCAAATTAGGCAATATAAACAACAATGCTCATGACATCACAACTACTAATTTTGTATTACTCTTGGACACATAAACAGTGATGCTCAACACGTTTCAAGGTCATGGGTTTTTCCTCTTCATCAGGGTATTCGCCCCTTGACTTTTTACATCCTTGAGTTGTTACCTATTTTGTTACATTACAACCTTTAGTTCAAGTTTTTTTTTCTTTTTATCTGAATTATATGTGATGGATCAAAACACAATAGTCTGAGTTGGTGTAGTAAAATTAGAAAAATATATACATAAAACAATTTTTCAGAAATAAAAAACTGATAATTGGCATGTGCGTATGTATTCACCCCCTGTTATGAAGCCCATAAAAAAGCTCTGGTGCAACAAATTACCTTCAGAAGTCCCACAATTTGTGAAATGATGTCCACCTGTGTTCAACTTTCTGACCCCTTGGTGTGGGTGATCCGGAGGGTTGGGCTTTCCTGCTCGGCCCCCCCTTTTGGCCGTCAGTGGGGTGACCACCCTGTCTTCAATCTTCCTGAATGGCTCAGAGCCAGCAGAGCCATATTCTCCTTGTTTTTAATAATAAAAACCTTTGAAGTGATACAACAAGATACCTGCTTGTACATAGTCAGTAAACATTGGTTATTCTTTCTTAATAATCAATATGATATGCAATGATTTACATATATATATATACATATATTGTAAATCAATGCATATCATATATTGTATTTACTGTTGCCTTTCTCTGCTCTAGAAAATATAGATATCATAGATACCTTCACCACTTTCCCCTGATGAAGAGAAAAATGTATGACTTTGAAACATGCTGGGTATCACTCTGTTCATATGTCCAAGAGTAATACAAAATTTGTTTTTGTGATGTCATGAGGATTATTGTTTATATTGCCTAATTTGCATCTATTCAAATGTACTGTACCTGACACAGTCCAGTCTCTGTCTTCTTATATTTTGTGATATTAAAATGTATATATTTTTTCATACTTTATTGTCTTATGCTCAGTTGGAGTTTTTGCCATACAAAGTCCCATTTGAGGTCTCTGTTTGTTCTTTGAGGTACTCTGAGTCACTCATTTTATTGCTTTCCAGTCATGCTTACAGGGAGCTGAAACTTTCCTGCATAGTATGCCCACTACTGCGGCTATGGCTAGTCTTGTCACAGTGGCAACATATAGCAGCTTATTGATTGCTCTGCGACACATGTCATTGTTGGGTAGCAAGTTTTCTGCTTCATTGCTCTTTAGATTTAGACTGATTCCATAGGAGTTTTCACTTCCTTTGCATCTTGCATATGGAATTGTTCCAAGATTTTGGAAATTTTATGAGCTTGGTTGAGAAGATAAATTTCCCAGGGATAGTAGCTAATGTTCCCTAGCTTTTTGATTTAAACATGTTCTTTCAGCTTGTAAATTATCTGATTGTAATCCCCTTCTTGTTCAAAACAGGCTATAATATCTGTCATGAAAATCGCATGAAGAGATTGTCCTCCAGGTCTTCTGATTTACGATCGTCGCGGGTACGCACGATCGTACGAACGCCCTTACGTTCGTACACAGGTGCGCGTGTGCGGGCACGTGCGCGGTCGCGTGCGTGCGTCCGTGTTGGCGCCAAACGGCCTATTTAAACTAGCCTCTTGCCAATAGTCTTTGCTGTCTGCTCTACAGCGTTATACCTGTGAGACCTGATCCATATTGTTTGTTCCTGTTTGACCCGGCCTGCCTGTGACCCATCTGCTATCTGCCTGCACCCGACCCCGGCTTGTTGTGACGATTCTCCTGCCTGTTCCCTTGTACTTCGTTCCTGTCTGATATCCGATCCGGCTTGCTTTGACCATCCGTCTGCTAAAGGTGAACCTGCTTATACTGAACTGTGTCATCTGCTGCAAGTAACCTGCTTATACTGAACTGTGTCATCTGCTGAAAGTAACCTGCTTGTATTAAACTGTTCACCTGCTGTAAGTGCCTGCTCATATTGAACTGCTTATCTGCTGCAAGTACCTGCTTATATTGCGCTGTTTGTCTGCTTCAAGCCACTTGTCATATTGCACTGTTCATCTGCTTCAAGTCACCTGTCTTATTGAACTGTTCACCTGCTGCAAGTGCCTGCTCATATTGAACTGTTTATCTGCTAAAAGTACTTGTGTATATTGCACTGTTCACCTGCTACAAGTTGCCTGCTTCCCTGCACTGCTTATCACCAAGTTACCTGCTTCATTGAACTGTGTTATCTGCTATAAACTACCTGCTGATCCATTCAATGTGATTACCTGCTCCACTGAACTTCACCTACCCATCCTACCCATCTGTTGATCCTGCCAGGCACCTGTACCCCTCCTTACTCCTGTGTTCCCTGTTACATTGCCAGGAAACCGGTAGTGGGAGTCGTAAGGGAGGCCTCTCTCCACAATCCGGGCTCGCTACTAGAAGGTACGTGACAATATCATTGACATAGATAAGGATGTATATCCATCTGTCTTCTTGATTCCTGGAGTAAAGACAGGGGGTCTGCTTTACTTCTTGAAAGTCGCTCTCTAGGAAGCACTTTGTTCACTTTCTCATTCCAAATCCTTGCAGATTGCTTAAGACCGTAGATGATCTTCTGAAGTTTACAACCAAGGTTGTCTCCCTGCTCAAACCCTGGTGGTTGCTCCATGTAGAGATCTTCCTTATAGGAAAACAGTTTTAACATCTAGGTGTTTCACTTGCATGCCTTTCCCGGCTGCAGCTCTAAGCTCTTGTACACACGTTCGGACATTCCGACAACAAAATCCGCTGGATTTTGTCCGAAACTGGTGTTGCATACACACGGTCGGACAAAGTTGTCGATAAATCTAATCGTTCGTAACATGATAACGTTATTTAGTTACGACGGGACTACGTTCAGGCTAGTAGCCAATAGCTTTGGTCTAGGAATTTGATCTGAGCATGCGTGGCACTTTGTCCGAGCGGAATTCTCTACAAACGATCGGACAAAGTCCGATCGGATCATGTTGTTGGAAAATTTTTATATCCAGCTCTCAAACTTTGTTGGTCGGACATTCCGACTGAAAAAGTCAGATGAAGCCCACATGTGGTCGGATTATCCGACAACATGGTCCGATCAGACATTTTCCATCGGAGTGTGTTGTGATATGGCTGAACCAGAGTGACTTTATACTTTATACTTTATAAGTTCATATAAGATTAACTTGGGTTAACCTATTAGTTAGTTTAAACTCTGTATTTACAGACTGTAGCAGTTTTCCTATAAAGCATACATATAAGAAAATATAGCTTGCATAAGCAGTTTTATTCTGTACTGTCTAAATAAAGAAATTGTGTCACAATATGTCTAGGCCACAGAACTCATGACTGTGACTCATGAAAGCAGATGACATAATTAATTATATGAAATGATATGTAATGATATGTAATGTACACCTCTGTATCAACCACACCCATGTTCTATGCAATGATTGGCTGATAATGGTGCATATAAAATGTAGACCCTCCCAGAATAAACCAGACAACCCCTGAACATCAATCTTGACTCATCTCTTCTTGTGTTTAGCAAGAGTGTTGTCTCCTTAGCCTGCAGTGCTAAGTGGGGTTTTAGTAAGTATGGTAATTGCTGTAATTATACCTACTGTAGCTGGTCTTTGTCAGGTATAGAGAAATACCATTTTAATCACAACAGTGTGTACAAGGGCTAAGAAGAGCTCTGATGGTGAATTGTATTAAATCAGGTGCGAATGTTTCATCGTAATCTTCACCAAATTTTTGGGAGTGACCCTTGGCAACTAGTCTGGCTTTGTATTTGTGGATATTCCCTTCTGGGTCTGACTTTACTTTGAAAGTCCACTTACTTCCTATAGTCTTGCGGTTAGGAGGGTGCTCTGTAAGTGTCCAGGTTTAATTTTCTTGAAGTGACTTTAAATCTTCTTCTGTTGCCTTTCTCCATTTATTGGCTTCACATTTTAGCAGATTTTCTATGTCTTCCAAGGATGTTGGTTCAAGTATGCTATGGGTTTTGACAGTGTATGACAGCTTTTGGGGTGGTATCCCCTTTGTAGTCCAAGTGGATCTTCTGACTTCAGGCAGTTTAGCAGGATCTGGTAGGGAACTTTATTTAGGCATGTGAGTTCCTCCTCGTTCTGACTTCTGCACAGATTCACTTTGTGTTTCTGATAATGGTCTTTTATCAAAATAAACACTACAGTTTATTGTCACTTTGTCAGTCTTTGGGTGTAGGATTCTGTAACCCTTAGTTTGCTTGCTGTAGCCTACTAGAATGCCCTCTATGGCTCTGTTCTCCAGCTTGGATCACTTCTCACTTGGAATATAGGCAAATGCTTAACACTCTGATGTGCCCTATGCAAGGCTTTGATCCATAGCACATTTTTCGATTGGAGTAGTTTTAATGGTCTTGAGGGTAGTCTGTTTTGTAGGTAGGCTGCAGTCATGACTGCTTCTCCCCAGTACTTGTGAGGGAGGTTGGCAATCAGCAGCATGCATCTGGACATTTCTATAAGAGTGTGAATTTTCCTTTCTGCTATACCGTTTTGTTCAGGAGTGTATGGTGCGGTTGCCTGGTGTACTATTCCTTGCATCTTCAGGTATGAGGCCACTTCTTTGCTTATGTATTCTCCCCCATTGTTGGTGCGTAATATTCCTGGTTTCTGTTGGAATTTGTTGCTAGACATGGCAATAAACTCTCAAATTTTCTCTGATGTTTCATTCTTGTGTTTCATCATATAAGTAGTTGTGTACCTGGAATAGTCATCAATGAAATTCAGTAGATATCTGTTCCAACCTGGAGTTTTCATTGGACGGCATACGTCACTGTGTATGAGCTGCAGGGGCTGGGTAGTTTTTCTTTGAGATGCCTGTGGAAGAGGAACAAGTGTGGATTTTGCCTCAATACAGCATTTGCATTTCATGAGCACTTTGCAAGGCATGATTGTTAAATCTTATGATAAGCCTCTCTTTATAATGTCCTGTATAGTTTCTGCACTTCTGTGCCCCAGCTGCCTGTGCCATAAGGGTGCCATAAGTGTGTGTATGTCATTAAAGACTATTTTATCTTGCTGATTTGTGGGGATGAGTCTGTATAGGTGATCATCCATTTTTTGTGAGGAATCACTTGAAATCACTATTGTGAATTGTGAATTGTGCATTCATCACCCTGGAACTTAACTGTGAGACCGTCGTTTGCAAGACTTTCTCCCAGTCTTTGGGATCATCGGGCGCCTGGCTGTCCCTGATGGTCTTTTTAAATGCAACATCCCATATGGATGCAGGAAGTTATCATGCTCCCCAGCAATACTCTATGACACACTCATATTGTGCTGTTTCCAATCAGTATCCCTGAAGAAGAGTGATTACTCGAAACGCGACGGTCCTTTTTCCCGTACATGTAGCTTACATGTTCTGTGGAGTTTATGATTGTGATTTTTTCATATTGTATTGCATTCTCGTTATGTATACTGCATTCCATGTACCATTGTTTGTATTTTCATGTTAATGTATGTTTCACATCTGTATTATTCCCAGAATTTTTCTCTATATGGTTTACTCCAAATAAATTCATATACGCATTAATACCCCAAGTAGCCTTTTTTCCATTTAAAGTCCCAATAAGAGGAACACTTTTTTGTTATCCAGAAGTAATTAAGGCAATGTTGTGCTCAGTGGCGGCTGGTGAAGTTTTAGGATGAGGGGCGCCTGACCCCACCCTTCCTTTCCGACCCCTCCCATTTGGCAAAATGGGCGTGGTTAAAGAAAATAGTGGGCATGGCTCTAAGGTGGTGTGGTTACCGTTTGTGATGAACGAGCGATGGAGGGAGAGGGAGGGGGAGAGGGATGGAGGGAAAGGGAGGGGGAGAGGGAGGGAGAGAGGGAGGGACAGCAGGCCCAGATCCTACATAAAAAATAGAAATATGTGTATTCTATAAAGTTTAACAATCAGCAGATAAAGATACTCCAAACACCTGGTGTTAGCGCTTCAATCATCCTGATTGAAGCGGATTATTTCTATTATTACATTGTAATATAAAATTAAATCATTCAACTCACCATAATGCAGAATCAGTGGAAGCCCTGAGTGTGTCACTAGCCATGTCGCCTGCCACCAGATGCCGTCAGGTGTCCCCAGCGGAGTCTGACCTTACATCAGGTGCCCCCGTGGAGTCCCTCCTTAAATGCAGCCTGTGTCCCACGAAATGCAGCCTGTGTCACATCAAATAATGCAGCCAGCCTGTGTCTAGCCTGTGTCCAGCCTGTGTCCCTGTGTCCAGCCTGTGTCCCACCAAATGCAGCCAGCCTGTGTCCCTGTGTCCAGCCTCTATCCCATGAAATGCAGCCAGCCTGTGTCCCTGTGTCTCATGAAATGCAGCTAGCATGTGTCCCTGTGTCCAGCCTGTGTTCCATGAAATGCAGCCAGCCTGTGTTCCTGTGTCCCATGAAATGCAGCCAGCCTGTGTCTCTGTGTCCAGTCTGTGTCCCTGTGTCCAGCCTGTGTCCCTCTGTCCAGTCTGTGTCCCTGTGTCCAGTCTGTGTCCTCTGTCCAGTCAATGTCCAGCCTGTGTCCCTATGTCCAACCGGTGCCCCTGTGCCCAGCCTGTGTTCTTCTGTCCAGCCTGTGTCCCTCTGTCCAGCCTGTGTTCCTCCAGCCTGTGTTCCTCTGTCCAGCCTGTGTCCAGCATGTGTCCAGCCAGCCTGTGTCCCTCTGTCCAGCCTGTGTACTTACCTTGCTGCAGTGTCCTCTCCTGCAATGGCTCCTTCCAAAGGCAGCCGCCATTCCGCTCTTATACTTCCTGTTTCTTCTCTCCCGGGTGCAATGGGAGAGAGAAACAGGAAGTGACATCAAACTGAGATGTCAATCAAAACTACCCGGCCTTAGTAATAGATACTACGAGTGTCGGGCGGAAGCTACTCCCGCTAAACGGCCGCAAATGAAGCGCCACGTCTGCAATTTCGTGATTGCATAGACGTGGCGCTTCCTATAGGTGCACTGTGTCTGGCGTCTGAACACTTAAGGACCTTTTTTGTATTTTTTGACTGCCTGGGGGGGGGGGGGGGTGTCACCCATGCGCCCCCTATGGCCTATGCCGCCACTGGTTTTGCTTCAAATATACAGTAGGTGGGAGATTTACACACGTCATGTAGGACAGAGTTAACCTGGAGTCTTACTTTATTTTGAGGATTATTTTTATATCTTTATTAAAAAAATGATGTCTATTTTACAGACATGAGTAGCTTTCTTCAGAGGCTATCAAAAATGTTCACTATAGCTGGTTATTCTATGGTATGAACATATCATTATGGTACTTGAAATTCATAATATCATAAAACTCCAAATAACTTAGCAAATAGCTATTTCAACTATGTATACACAGAGTATTGTTAAATGTATATATATAAAAAAATTGTTTAGCAGGGAAAAAACAACCACATGTGAAAACCCTTTATCATAGGCCCATCCACCCACAATTCATGGTTGTACAAGATCTGTGTATGTTTTGTGTATATTCAATTCACTGAGGTTATTGTCTCCTAAATACAATAATTCCCAAACCATAAATTATGCTTAGAAAAACAGGAATGTAACTGCGCTGGTAAAAAATAAATAAACTACAAACAGCAGCAGCAAGCAGTGCGATAACACAGAATGTACATAAAATTTAAAAATGCTGCGCTTTAAATTATGCACAATTATGTCCATAAAAACCCCATGGTGCCAGGAAGGTCAGAAGAAATATAAATATGAATGTTATAGCCACTGGTTGTAAATACTACAGTGCACATGCATGAACTTCAAAAAAGTGCCCGATCACCGCAGATGTAAACTGTGCTTACCAGATGATGGCAAGCATTAAAGGAAATTGGCTTAACCCAGCCTGGGCCTTTAAGCTTGCAGATGTCCACAACACAGATGTAAACCGGGTAAAGCTGTATACTACGTCCATCCAAATGTCCGTGCCCTCTCATAAATTGCTCAGGAAAAAGAGAAGGACTACCATAGTATGTACAATACTTAGTAAATGTATTCATTAAAAGTTACACTTACAGTTAGGTAGCAGTAAAATGCATGTAGAAGAAAGTGACAGCCGGCATACACAGACGGCGCCTATCCTCCTATTCGAATGGCGTGGTGACATCACTACTTGCCTTCCTACATCTAAATTATGTTTAGTTGTTGAATGAGTTTGTTTTTTTTTTTGAACTAGGCATTTACAGTATCTCACAAGAATTAGGCCGCGTACACACGCGCGGACTGTTCGCCCAACTTTGTCCGCTGAACAGTGTTTGGGCGGACAGTCCGCTCGTGTGTGGGCTTTCAGCGGACAGTTTCAGCGGACAGTTGGACGGACAAGGTTTTTCGGAAATTCCGTAAAACTGTCCGCTGAAACCTTGTTTCAGCGAACAGTCCGCTCGTGTGTAGGCTTGTTCGTCAAACAAAGTTGCGCGCATGCTCAGAAAGGATTTTCACGCCGAAAGCTATAATGCAGTGTATAGGACGTTGTATTTTTCGTCCCGTCGTACGTGCCGTTCACGTCATCGCGCACGGTTTCAGCAAACTGTTCGTCCGTCGTGTGTGGCCATGTCCGTCCATGCTAAGTTTGAGCGGACTGTTTGCCGAAACTGTTGGACGGACAAAGTTGGGCGAACAGTCCGCACGTGTGTACGCGGCCTTAGTATACCCCTCACATTTTTGTAAATATTTTATTATATCTTTTCATATGGCACTTTGCTACCATGTAAAGTAGTGAGTGTACAGCTTGTATAACAGTGTAAATTTGCTGTCCCCTCAAAATAACTCCACACACAGCCATTAATGTCTAAACCACTAGCAACAAAAGTGAGTACACCCCTAAGTGAAAATGTCCAAATTGGGCCCAAAGTGTCAATATTTTGTGTGGCTACCATTATTTTCAAGCACTGCCTTAACCTTCTTGGGCATGGAGTTCACCAGAGCTTCACAGGTTGCCAATGGAGTCCTCTTCCACTCCTCCATGATGACATCACATAGCTGGTGGATGTTAGAGACCTTGTGCTCCTCCACCTTCCGTTTGAGAATGCCCCACAGATGCTTAATAAGGTTTAGGTCTGGAAACATGCTTGACCAGTCCATCACCTTTACCCTCAGCTTCTTTAGCAAGGCAGTGGTCACCTTGTAGGTGTGTTTGGGGTCGTTATCAAGTTGGAATACTGCCCTACGGCCCAGTCTCTGAAGGGAGGGGATCATGCTCTACTTCAGTATGTCACAGTACATGTTGGCATTTATGGTTCCCTTAATGAACTGTAGCTCTCCAGTGTCGGCAGCACTCATTCAGCCCCATACCATGACACTCCATGACATTCCCACCACCAGATCTACAAATGTGGCCAAACACTGGAACCACATACACGATAAGGACATCACAGGTCTCCATTCAGGTCATTGAGAGAATTGTCACTCCCAAAAGAAGAGGTGACAAATTCCAGATACTTTGCAAACGCGAAGTCTACTGGATATTCTCTCTCAATACAAGAATTCCACTAGGTTTAAACTTTGAGTAGGATATATCCCACTTTTATGAGTGACAGTGCTTATTTATTCATCCATTTATTCTTCCTAACATATAAATATATTTTTTCATGATTATTTCTATTTCTTTTGTGCACCCACAGTGTTAATTGTCCTATCACTGTGGATTTAGTTGTTTCATTAACATATAAATCTTCTATATATTATGCACACTCTCCCTTATATATGTACATTGATACAGGTGTTTTAAATTTGCATTCACATTTGGGGAGTTTATAATAACATCTAGCATAACTGGTGGTTAGAAGAGTTCTCCTTTACCTTTCTGGTTCCGACTGAGTTTGAGGCATTTTTCGCACTCACTTGGATCCAGGTTTGTTAATAAGCAGTTATTCTCCATCGTCGGCAGCTTAGTAGGCATATATATATATATATATATATATATATATATATATATATATATATATATATATATATATATATATATATATATATATATATATATATATGGTTTTATTTTCACATATACTTACATTTGTCATTTATTATTATAATTTTTGTGTATACTATCATGTTGGTGATTATTTTTCCTAATTTGTGTGATGATTAAATATTTTTCCTGAGGTTTAATACAGGGTCACACTTTGTAGGGTTCTATATATGTAAATACATGTTTATGTATGCCGAGGTTCTTGATGCGTATCACTGGATTTATCCATTGCTGCATTTTCAATATAGTATTTTTAATGGTTAACCACTGCATACACGGCAAGATATTCATTGATGGAATCGTACGATTTCCATCTGTTGTTTGGACGACTGCAACAATATCGTTCCGGTCGTACCTTGTGGTAGTACAAGGTTGGAGTTATTTAATTATCTTTCGTTCCCCACATAACTGTATCTACGGCTTCAAGCAGGCTTTTTTCACCCCGTTTTTTATACAAAGGTTGTTAATTTTGGGTCCGCTTCTTTGTCTTTGATACACACTTCCACACTTGCTTTCATTTATAACATGATTCATCATATTGATTCACTTATGTCTTTATCTACCTCACTCAAAATAACTATCTCACATATTAATATATACGTGCTTTATTTTATTTTATAGATTAGCATTTTTGTTGTCATATATTTACATAACTCATAATTATTTATCACATATATATCTAATGCTCAGAATATGGATATTTATAAACATTTGGTTCACCATCATATTTACTTGTGATTGCTTTACACATCACAATAGATTTTTTCACTTTCTTCACTTTTTTAATCACATATTTAATTAATTAGTTAATTAATATATTAAATTATTCACACATACACATACTTATGTAGCGCCAAACTGTTTGATTGGGTATAATTATTCACAATTTTGACCTCAGCATCAGTCTGACTGGACTATGGGGTGTCCAGCCTGGCCATAGGGGGCACTGTCTCTTCTGGCAGGCATGGAAACAAGGTCTGGTTAGGTGCTTTAAGGTTACTTTCTCTCAGAGCCAGCCCAGTGGGAGTGTCACTCTTGCTGTGCTTTCTGGGTGAGGGTACTTAAGATGCGGATGTCACGTGGTTCGTAGTTCCAGTCGAGAAGTATGTTCTGACTCCATGGTCCTGGTCCTCCTGACCAGCCCCCAGGAAGGCTATGTTCTGGGGTGTGGATCCACCCGACTTTATGTCTCGGGGCTGGCTAGCCCAAGGCAGGGAAACCAAGGAAAGGATTCGGAGGTGGTCTAGTGCCGTCTCTGGTTGTGGAGAGGCCCAGCAACTTCGTAGCTATCCAGGGAAGGACTCTTCAGAAGAAGGCCACATATGGGTTGGCTTCTTAGCAAGAGCCTGGTAGGGCTGAAGGACCTAAGGGAATCCAATTTCGTGGGTATCGCCGAACCTGCAGAAAGATACTGGTACCACATGAGTGTTCTACAAGTATTCAAGTTTCCTTGTTCATGTTCTACAACAAAGTCTGTACCAGAGACTTGTTCCTGATTTAAGCACCCTGTTGGCTGCTAGGCTTTGTGAGAGAGGGACTATCCAACTAGAGTAAACATCCAGCTGTGAATGGCTATTCTCTGAATTCAGTCAAAGTATGCAAGTCCTTTATTATTGACTTTGACACTAAGAGTACCTGAACTTTCTTCCTAACCCTCTGACCCTATACTGAGAGACTGTTAGTTAACTATGTTTTTGCAAATAAAAATCCCTTTAAGCGGATCTGTCGTCAGTCTCTAAAGTTTCTGGGCTATCTACCAGGGGAACCCCTAGACATGCAAATCGAGGAGAAGAAGGTAAAGGTAAGCCCAATCAAACCAGCAGCTCCTTCGGGGGCTAGTGCTACATTTATAATATCAATGTTTCCTTTTTTTCACTCATTTATTAATTTTGATTTTTCATCTTTGGATTGCACATTTTTCCTATTTTTTTTTTTATATTTTTGCTTATATATGTAGCGCCCTGCTCCTGATGGGCAAACGCTATTATTTTTTCAAATTTAGTTGTCTGAAGCTGTAGTTTGGCTCAGGCTGATTTTTCCTAAAAGTTCTGGTTTCTGTGCCAGTCCAGTTGGGTTGCACTGGTTCCCACTTGACCGTAGGTGTCCCTGTCACCGTCGGTAAGTGTGGAAATGCAGCAGGCTGGATGTATTGAATACCACTTCTTGCTCAGAAATAGCTCAGTGGGAGTGTCTTCCCTGCTGTGCATTCTGGGAGTGGGTATTTAAGGTACTGACGCCATTTTTGGTGGATCATTTTCCGGGGTCCGCTATCCCGATCTCATGGCCCTCCTGGCCTGGGGTCTGTGTCGCATGGTCCTGCGCCTCGGCCCAGCTGGCCCGAGGCTCTGCAACTGAGAGGGTAGGCCCAAAAAAGTCTTGGGGCCTACTGATCCACGGATGGTCCTGTGCTGTCTCGCCTGCGGGGAGAGGCCAAGAAAACTGGAGGATCCAGGGGAGGACTTTTCTAGTAGAGGGCCGAGCGCAATGCTGGTGTCTCTGGAGGAGTCTGCAAACTCAGTTGGAGGGCGCAACCCAGATCAATACCCATACAGTATCGCCGGGTTGGCTGAAATAAACTGGTACTGTATGGTAGTTCTCAAGATTTCTTAGTTCAATTGACAAGTCTGTGGCAGAGACTTTCTTGAGAATCTCATCGGCTGCTAGGTCAAGTGAGAGGGGCTTATCTGATGGTTGCTGGATCCAGTCTGTCGAGCTGTTTGTCCTCTGGATCTGACCGATACCTCTAACCCGCAATTACTAGGTGCCTGAACTCCCCCTTTATCCTTTTGTGCTTATCCTGAATAAATGTTAAAAAAAGGACTAAGTGTTGGATTCAACATAATTTGGGCTACTTTACAACGGGGCCCCTGTGACAGAGAGGAGAGCAGGTGAGGTAACAGTAAGCCCAAATAAAACCAGCAGCTCATTCAGGAGTTAGTGCTACACATACATCATACAAACATAGAGATAGTACTGGGTCAATTATTCAGTGACACACATTGAGATCTTATATTATCTGCTTAATTTGATCATGCTGGGTTTTCAGTTGAATCAGCTTTTCAGTGAATTGATTAATTAATTTACTATGTGTCTGAATGCGAATCATATTTATTTGTCATTTGCTCTTATGTTTGTTAGCTATGAGTAAGCACTCTTGGTAGTGTGAAACGTGTTGGCTGTTGTTTCTTTGCTGTGATCTATTTTGTGTGATCTTGTTTTATGAATAAAAGGCACTAAATTTATTTTGGAGTGTGGCTGGCCAGAGTCTTCCAATTATCCCCATTAACCATATGCAGTTGGCCATCTTTATGTAGAGTGACAATTCTTTTTTTCAGATCCTCAGAGAGTTCTTTGCTATGAGGTGAGAGACATGACACCAAATTTAACATACCTGCTCCCCATTCACACCTGAGACCTTGTAACACTTAGGAGTCGCATGACACCTGGGAGGAAAAATGTCTAATTGTGCCCAATTTGGACATTTTTACTTAGAAGTGTACTCACTTTTGTTGCCAGTGGTTTAGACATTAATGGCTGTGTGTTGAGTTTTTTTTGAGGACAGACAATTTACACTGTTATACAAGCTGTACACTCACTACTTTACCTTGTAGCACAATGTCATTTTTTTCAGTGTTGTTGATATAATAAAAAATGTACACAAATGTGAGGGGTGTACTCACTTTGTGAGATACTGTATTTGTTAGACAATTCATACGAATTTCCGAAAATTCGCACATTCGGAAGCATCTGACATATGAATTTCTATGCTTTCGAATTGTATACGGAATACGAAATTTCATTGACGAATTTCGGATAAAATTCAGTTAACGTTACCGGAAACGTGGGTTGGGAAAATTACCTTTTTTAATATGGAAGTGGGAGACTGGTACTGGTAGTCGATGGGAGATTCAGAATCGGACAAAATAAGAATGTCCGTTAATATTGTTTTATTATTGTCATAATAGTTACAATTATTTGTTATGATGAAGTTAAAAACCCAGGAAGTCAGCACAGCACAGGGATGGTGGGAGCCCCTCATAATGAGCACAGCAGGGGTACAGCCCCAGGAGGAAGTCAGCACAGCACAGGAATGGTGGGAGCCCCTCATAATGAGCACAGCAGGGGTAGAGCCCCAGGAGGAAGTCAGCACAGCACAGGGATGGTGGGAGCCCCTCATAATGAGCACAGCAGGGGTACAGCCCCAGGAAGTCAGCACAGCAGAAGGATGGTGGGAGCCCCTCATAATGAGCACAGCAGGGGTACAAAAGCAGGAAGTCAGCACAGCACAGAGATGGTGGGAGCCCCTCATAATGAGCATAATGAGTCGACGACTGCCATATTGAAAAGGAATTTTTTGCTTTTTAAATTAATCATAATGATCGTTCGTAATTGTTATGAAAAGTTAACAAACAAAAAAGTTATTTTTGTTTGTTATGAAAAGTTAACAAACAAAAATTCATATTTCGTACAAATCCAAATGTGCCCCATGCCCTGTAATGTTCCATGTGCCCCATGACCTGCCATGTATCTGTAATGTGCCCCATGCCCTGCTATGTGCCTGTGATGTGCCCCATGCCCTGCCGTGTGCTCTGTGGTGTGCCACATTCCGTGCCGTGTGCCTGTAGTGTGCCTCATACCTTGCCATGTGCCCCATGCCCTGACATGTGCCCCATGCCCTGCTGTGAGCCTGTGACATGCCCTGCTGTGTGCCACATGCCCTACTGTGAGCCTGTGATGTGCCCTGCCATGTGCTCCATGCCCTGCTGTGAGCCTGTGATGTGCCCTGCCGTGTGCCCCATGCCCTGCTATAAGCCCCATTATGCGCCCCATGTCCTGCCATGAGCCCCGTAATGGGCCCTGTGTCCTACTGTGTGCCTCATAATGTGCCATGTACTCTGCTGTGCGCCCCTTGATGTGCCCGGTGTCCTGCTGTGAGCCCCATAATGTGCCCAGTGTCCTGCTGTGTGAGCCCCATGTTCTGATGTGTGCCCCACAATGTGCCCCATTTTCTGCTGTGTGCCCCATGATGTGCCCCATTTTCTGCTGTGTAGGCCATGATCCCCGTGTTCTGCCGTGAGCCCCATTTCCTGGTGTGTGTCCCTTAATGTGTCCAATGCCCTGCTGTGAGCCTTGTGATGTGGCATGTGCCCTGCTGTGTGCCCCTTGATGTTCCCCATTTTCTGCAGTGTGCCCTGCTGTATGTCTCTTGTGCCCCATGTTTTGCTGTATGCCCTACGATGTGCCCCATGTCCTGCTGTGTGCCCCATGATGTTCCCCATTTTCTGCTGTGTGCCTTTATTATGTGCCCCATGTTCTGCTGTGAGCTCCGTAATGTTCCCTGTACTCTACTGTATGACTCTTGTGCCCCATTATCTGCTGTATGCCCCATGATGTGCCCCATGTTCTGCTGTGTGCCGTTCTATGTGCCCCATGTTCTTCTGTATGCCGATTTATGTGTCCCAGGTTCTGCTGTGTGCCCCATAATGAGCATCTGTGCAGAAAAAAAGTACACATTTCACATAAAATAGGTAAGTTTTAATACTTTTTTTCTATTATTTAATGCTATTTCCTAAAAAAATTGTTGTAATATCACAGCTGATCACACCAATGTTCCATGAGCTGTAGATCTGAACATTAATTCAGGGGTTCCACCGAGATCTCAGACTTTTTGCCAGGGGTTCCCCGACGGTAAAAAGGTTGAGAAACACTGTCCTAAGGTATTCATACAATTATTGTGTCACAAAAAACCTGCTCAAAAACCTGCAAAAAATACCTGTCAGTGAACAAATATATCTACACAGATGTCCCAGGAATGTGAAAAAAATCTCTAAAAAAAATTGTTTATCAGTGAACACATAAATCTACATAAATGTCCCAAAAATATGACGGAATAAAAAAAAAGGGGGGGGGGCTAAATAAATCCTTCTATCGAATGTTCTTGCCATCTCTGCGTGTAATGATCAAATAAAAACAAAACAGGTGCTTCTTCAGTCCACCATCAGTGCTCTCTAGGTGTCTAGCTTTGACACCTGTTTTACCAGAGAGTCAAAGCACACAGTTCCCATTTAGGGATATATGGAGATCTGTACGATCAGGTATCCTTAGGGGGTTCACAGCCTGGCTCTCTTAAAAATTGTAGGACTGGCTTCATAGAAATACATTACAGTAATGTGTGTGATTTAACACACAGTACCACAAGGGACTGTGTTGCAGATAGCATTCATTTTGAATTGCCCCCCAATAACTCCTTCAACTCACTTGGATTGTATAGCACCACAAAATGTGGTACTGCACTAACGTGTGTTTCATTTTAAGGTGCAACTTAATGCACAGCATTGGTCCATACAAGTGTGCATGGTGCCCAAAGGAAACACAAGAGACGTTCGGGAATATCAATTTTGCCATTCAATTATTGAGTCCTGAAGAGTGAACGTTTGTCAGAAACCATGAAATCAGACCGAGACAGAAGTACGGTTAAACCACACTTGTTTAATAACAGTAAATAGAACAAACATAGTCAAAACATAGTCAAAGTTAAAGAACCAGAACGGATAGTCAGACAAGCCAAAACGTCAGGGAGTCGGAGATGAGCATAGTAAAACAGCAAGCAGAATCTGGAGCCAGAAGGGATGTCAGCCAAGCAAGTCCTTTAAGGGGAATGCAGGAGAGCATCTCTGTGATGTTGACTAAGGTGAAGGCAGAGCTCCCCTGGACTAGACAGTTTAAGTAGGCAGGACTGATGAGCAGGATATCAGCAACAGCTGAGTAACTGTGGAGAGAAAGGAGCTGGCAATTAGCAGACAGCTGAGCGGCCAGCTCAGAGAAGGAAGGGCTGAGCCCAGCCCTGGCAACGTTACAGGAAAGAAGAGGAAATTGGGACTTTAAATGAGGTCCGCCATAAAAATAAGAAGAACGAAAAGGCGCATGCGCGGAGCTGACCGAGATGGCCGCCTGATCTCGGAGCTCAGTCCCGCTCCGCTCGTTTAGCGATCCGTGCACAGAACATACTGGCGGTGAACGGCACCTGCTGACACCGGACTGTGGGGGTAACCGGCGGGCACACTTCCTAGCCGGTCTGACCGGTAATTAGCGGCTCGGAGGCTCGGATATCCTCCCCCTCAGAGATCTCATCAGCCTGCATGAGGGAGGTGGAACGGCCGCTATACGAGGCAATCCCCTCATTTCAATTAGGTCCTAGTGACACCGGACTTCAGAGGCTACCTGGGCACACACTTCCCTGCCTGTTAAGATAGAAAAGGACAGCCTGAACTCCCTGTTTGTGTCCACTTCAGAGACCTTCCCAGACTCTAAGATGGCGGAGGAATGGGCACTTCCAGAGGCAGTCTCCTCAGGTGCTTCTCCCTCTTCTCCATATTCTCCATGGCGGCAATCCCTTCATGAGGAGGTATGTGGCAGGGCTCCAACCATATCACCCTCTGGGGGACCAGTATCTCCTGCCTTCACAGTGTCCCTTATTAATAATACCCTGGAGGAGATGCTGAGGTCCCCATCAGCTGCTGCATCCCCTGTTCAGACTGTGACATACCAGGCCAGGGATCCTCACACTCCCCAGCACCAGGACATATCCCTGATGTTTTCCAGATTTGCGGACATGTTAGACAGGGGGTTAGCACAGACAGCAGACAGAATCACCTCTGAAATCAAAATGGATCTCCAGATGCTAGGCACTCGCATTGAAACCATTGAGAACAGAGTGGACTCCACGACTACAAAGGTTAATCAGAATACCGATCGTATCCAAGATTTACATGACCAGCTAGATACTGCCATGGCTAAAATTGATGACCTTGAAAATAGGTCCAAAAGACTTAACTTCAGGATCAGAGGCTTGCCTGAGACCATTACAGACATTCCTGAAGCAGTGCAATCCCTCATGAAATCTCTCCTTCCTGATGTCAGAGCACACAAAATGGAGCTTGATCGGGCTCATAGAGCTCTTGGACCCCCCCGTCCTGATGGTTTACCCCGAGATATTGTGGTCAAACCGCACTATTACAATATCAAAGAAGAAGTAATGCGGAAAGCTCGCTCATCCCCGCAAATTCAAATTATGGGTCACCCAGTTCAAATTTACGCAGATATTTCGCCATTCACGATACAGAAATGGAGGGCTCTTAAACCTCTACTGACGGTACTTACACAAAAAAACATTAAGTACTGGTGGCTGTTTCCCTTCAGCTTGAAGTTTGAGTACAATAACAAGTCCTTCAGATTCTCCTCATTCCAGGAAAGTGAACAACTGTTGCAGAACCTGGGCCTCATTTCTACGGATCCACCCTCTCCAATGCAAACGTTATCCTCCGGTTTAACCAAGCGCCCTCCTCCATCTAGCCCGCTTATGCCACTGTGGTCGACGCCTAAAAGCAAGAAGGCCAAAGAAGGACTTCCTCCCTGAGTCGTGTCCGGCACCTCTTCTTTCTACATTCCCTTCACAGGGTTTGGGTCCATTCGGCCCGCTTGGCATTAATGCCCACCTGAACTCCCACTTCTATTGACCTCAGGGATCCCTTGCCCACACCCTATTGTTGGACAATATAGACTCCCTTGATACTACACTCCCCACCCATAGAACAATTGTTTGCATACTAACCCCCTACAAGATTCCTTCTACAAGATCCCTTCTACTCGGCTTATGGACACGCTTAAGACTTATCTGGACACCCGGGTCATTCGAGTCTCTGCTTCTTCCCACTTGAGATGGTTTTTCCCCCCTCCATCCTCTCCCATGTATCCCTGGGTGTTATATGTTCTACATGTGGTATTCTAGAGTTATGCCACAGCCCCATCATCTCCATTTAGAACCATTTAGAACCCATCCGCAGTTTGACACTTAGTCTGCCCTTTTCTACACCATATGACCTACACCCCTGTTCCCTACACCGCTTCCACCTGGGAGCTTGGAGCCCCCTATTTCACCCAGTAACACAGAGGACTCCCCAATATCTCCCCGTGTTTTACACCCCCGGCAACCCCAGTTATAAGTTAGCTGTTCTCTGTTTATCCCTATTTGAATGCTTGTATAGCCTAGTTAATGCTGTTAATGTTCCTTGTTTCAATTGCATTCTTGAATTTAAAGTCTGGAGTGTCGCGAGCGTAGAGGCACCATGGCGCCTCCTCCTGTACTTGGAGTAGAAAATCTTCCTTTGCCCTCCTGGTCAGGATCTTCCCCACTGGTTGGGGGAATCTGAGATTTTTTTCTAATCCTTTTTTGTTTTTTTGGTGTTTTTTTTTTTATCCCCCAGGACTGGATGGTTCTTCATTGCATCCACCCCGGGCACTACTTCTCTAAGCTTATTTTCTCTTTCTCTTCTCTTCTCTCTCTTCCTTGTAATAATTGTCTTATTCTTCTAGTGGTGTGTGCGAACCCGCTCTCCTGCCGGATTCTGGAGGTTGCTTCCCCCTACAATGTTATTCACCTGAACCCCGGACATCTTGTTTATTTCCAGGTAGGTGACTGGATATCGCTTGCATTGACCTCTGTTCTGCTCCATGGCTGACCGCGTCACTCCTCGCCCCTCCCTATGCATTGCTTCACATAATGTTCAGGGGCTCATTTCTTCTTTCTTTAAACGCCGAAAATTTTTCCAATCCTACCAATCATTTCTAGAGTATGAATTGTGCCTAGAAGAGTGGAAGGTGTAGTCTTGTTCGTTTGAGTGTTAGCACCTCCAGGCATCATAGACATCTTCTGTATGTAGTAGTAGAGGTTGTAGCATGATTAGTGGGCGTTTGGATTTAGAGGTGGTGTCTATATCATGCAGTCTGCTGTTATGTTGTAGTCCCCACACATGATTCACAATATTGTAGGGTTTGTTGTTAAGTTCTCCTACTAGAATTAGATATCGTCCTGCTGGATCGATGTGTGTTTCTTGCAGGATAAAGGCCACAGAGTCCTTAATGGCAATGAGAATGCCTTTTTGTTTCATAGGTGCTGAAGCCAAAAAAGGTATGAGGGAATTTTTTATGTTGAAAGTAATGAGTATTGTAAACTGAGAAATGGGTCTCCTGAAAACATTGGCCTGGAGTTTAAGCTCCTCTCTCCAAACCAAGGCTCTTTTGGCTGGGTGGTTGAGGCCGTGTACAGTAAAAGACACTATCTTAAGAGCCATATGTGTAGGGTAAGTGAGGGTGCTGATAGTACCTTATAGGGGTTCCAATAGGTCCTCTTGCGGTAGATTCCAGGTGGTAGGCAGTAGAGGGGTGAATTTGCAGATTGAGTCTGTCAGTAGTGAGGCACATCTCATGTAGGTCAGACCGGTGGATGGGGAAAAAAAAAGGGTAAAAGGAGAAAACAAAGTAACAAAGTCAAGCAATATAAAAGTAAATAATTCAGTAAAAAGGTAGATTTGAACGTGAATCTGGAGGCAGAACAGCTGCCCATAACTCGGGGGGGGGGGGGAATTTACGCAATGTGTGCTCCAAAGAGCTCCAGGAACCTTGTAAAAAATGTTGATTATTTTATAGATGGGGTACTTAGGTGTTGTGATCCTTGTTGTTCTTCTTTCGTGACATAGTTTGCCAGTCATTCTGGGTGTTCAGCTTTTCTGAGAGAGAGGAGTTCTCTGTGGTTTGGTCAGGAAGTATGCCTAAAGAGAGTAGTAACACTAGCCCTTCTTTCACACAGGTAATTACTGTGGTAGTGCCCTCATGAGTGATTGATAGTGTCAGGTCACCTTGAGGCGAGGTGACAGGTGCACACCATAGGGATCAGGAGTGCACCGCAAGGTTGTGGACCCTAAGGCTGACTGCTGCGGATGGGAGACAGATCCCACTGGGATTAGAGCATAAGATTCCCTGGGGCGCACAGTCTAAGAGCCAGCAGGTGTTCACCAGCGCCTCTAGTGGTGAGGATGGACTTGGCTACAACTGGCTCCAGGTCGGGACCCCCAGGGTCCCCCAGCTCACACCCACAGTAGGCAACAGGAGGATAGGGATAGTGAGGGACAAAACCAAGGTCGGGGCCACAAGCAGACAGGAATAGTCAGGGACACGCCAAAAGGTCAGGATCACAGGCAAACAGGGATAGTCAAGGACACGCCAAAGTCGGTAATGGAACAACAGAAGAGCACACGGCAGGTAACAGGAAGCTAACACGCAAAGGTTGATCAGTAGGGTTGGCCTGCACTGCACAGGTTAATATAGAGCTCTCTGATAGGAGCTAGGGTGGAGTCATGCCAGAGGATGGATTACAAAAGCAGTCAGGTGAGGGTCGGCAGGTCTCTAGAGATGAACACATGGAAACAGGTAAGCAAACTATTGCAAAACCATGACAGATAGTTTGGGGCAGGGTTGCCAACCGCAAGTAAATTTACTGACAGTTTGTAAAAATCAGTATTTTTTTTTACAACTGCCAGTAAATATTGGGGGGCTCAGTATTTCATGCTGTGTTGGCTATTTAAGTGCAAATCAAGCAAATTACTTTGTTATAGGTATTGTCAGTGTTTCCATATCATGTTTATACTGTTCAAACATTCACTGTGTTAGTTTTCAGTAGGAGTTCTGTAATTTCTCAGATTGCCAGTAAAAAAATGTGCTCTGCAAAAAATACTGCGGGAGGTTGGCAACCCTGGTTTGGTGGGGTACCCCCAGCAGTATGGGATGTTGTGATTACGTAGGGCCTTGGTTACAGGCCGCAGTGATTTGCATTTCTGCATTGTGTATTGTGAAAGGTCTGCATATAGCTGGATATACGAGAATCTTTCCGGAGGTTGTTGGTTTTTACGGAAGGCTATCATGAGTTGCTCCTTAGTGTGATAAAAATATACCCACATCAGTAATTCCCTAAGTAGGTTGTTGGGGAGATGGGATGGTTTGGGTAAGTTGTGAATTTGATCAATTATCATTTCTGGCTCAGGGATAGAAGGTAGGAACACTTTGATGAGGTCTCGGGCATATTGCTGCAGCTGTGCGGGTAGTATAGCCTCTGGGATCGCAAGTATCTTAACGTTGTTCCTTCTTGACCTGTCCTTGAGGTCAGCCACCTTAGTTTTGAGCCAGGTTATGTCATCAGAATGATCATTGTGGGCATCGATCAAAGTATTGTGTGAGGATGCAAAGTCACGCATTTTTTTTTCTATGTGATCAACCCATCCTCCAAGCTCTCCCACCTCAGCTTTAAAGTTGTTTATACATTGCATCATGTCTGCATGCTTGGAGCTGCAGAGGGAGACAAGCATGTCCTTGAGAATGGTGTCTGACACAGGCTTATTGGTGGTGGGGAATGCATTGATGAGATCCACAATCTCCCTCATGTCCTCCATGGATTCCTGACATGCTCATCTGCTGGATGTCTTCAGCCATGTGAGGCTTAGACTTCGCTGGGCTGCGGGAGAGTGGAGTGGAGGCATCAGGGGAACACCAAAGGATCCAATCTGTGAGCCCAGGCTTGACTTGGCTGAGTAAGAGCTGCTGGATAGTGAAGGAGATCTGTCCCGGATGCCAGCGCCATTTTGGCTCAGATCGCGGGCTGCTGGCGTGAAGAAATCCTTCAATTTCATCAGCCGAGCCACTTCTTTTCATTTGCGGGTCATCTCGTGAAGGAGGCGGGTGTATAGGCAGTCGGTGTCATCCCAAGCTATGTAGATTGCCATGGCTAGAGCACAGCTATGGATTCAGACGTCCATGCAGCAGCACGGTAGCCACGCAGGACAGGATTTTAACATACTTAATTTTCACTTCAGAGTCCAGTTAATGCTAATTTATCAGGATCTATGTTCTAACGGTAGATTTGAGTTATAAGTACAATAAGATCTGCTTATCCTGAAAGTGGAGAGTGTTTAAGAAAGCTGTTGTAATGCATCCCTTGCTATATGCTATAACACAGTATAGTTGCTCAAACCTAAATATAGTCTTCAGTTAACTGCATACAAATATTGTATCCTAGGGATGCCATGTTAAAGGTTTTCTATTATTTATTCATTATTTTAATCCTCTGTAGTATACATGCAACTTGGCTTCTGCAGTTAGATTTATAATGCCTTTCTCCTGTCAGTTCTCCATAACTTGACAGATATTCTAGATTCTGGGAGGCTGTACAACAGTTTTTATTAATTCTGAGGTGCTATAGAAAGGATGTTTCCAAAGGATCTCTGATATATACAAATAAATTCTTGTTCCCTAGGCAGACCTGACAAAAGTCCTACTTGAAATACATAAAACCAGAACTTAGAATGAAGCCTCACTGCAGATCATTGGATGTGAATCTTGTTAGTAAGTCCTGGATATTTTTAGGGCTATTAGGCTAACTACTGTTAAAAAAAAAACAATAATGGGAATCTAGGCATTTACCATGCCCCCCATGTCCCATGCAAAAAGTTTGATCAATGACATCATTCAGGATTCCTGGCTGTCAAATACTGCATATCTGCCATTTAGCGGTAGGAGTGTGAAATGGGTAAATGGAATCGCCATTTATTTATTAAACATTTAGTTATAATTATCAAAACATGTATTCTGATTAAGCAGAGATACTTTTTACAAATGTTTAGTTACAGGATGTATGGAAGCTGTTCTTGTATTTGTGGTCAAATGCCATTCACACCTCCAGCTGTGAAAAGGCATTTTCCCAGAGAACTCTGGAAGTGATGTATAGGTGCTAAATGACCATCTGTTTATCAATGTAAATAACCAACAAATTGATTACCCCTACAAATAGGCTCACAAGGTACCTCCATCCCCTTCAGAATGTATAAATTGTATCATAGAGTTCTCTGGCATTTCAGAGCAAATACTTCACCATGTACTGTATACGTTTGCTCCCCTGCCTATGGCTAAAACTATAGGCTTGAATATTAAATACATCTTTTATAATGTAGTTCAGCAGTCAACATGTTATTGGAATCCCCTAAGTTCTGGGATTTCCCTATCAATTGTTCCTTTGAATGCAGGAAATGATAACTCTACAGACATCACAAAGAAATGTAACAATACAAGCAGGGAATTCACTTCTGCAGGTGAAGGTAAGCTAACTTTTTGCTGACTGTGACTTCCCCTTGTGCTGTGTCTATTTCTGTAAATTTGTGTCATGTAGAAGCACTCTTTCCAAGAACCTTGAGTGTTCAATTTTGTTATTTTTATGTTTCTTTTTACTTTCAATGCTATCTGTACTTACTACTGTCCTTGCATGAGTATGTTCTGTGTGAATGTCTTGCCCTACCTCAGGTGCAATGTGTGCTTAGCTAGGATTTTTGCATTTACTGAGTCTGCCAGGTCAGGTCAAAAATTGAGTCTTCGGACTCAAGGGATCATTCATAGGCTGTGGCTGATATGGTACTATGTGTGGTAAGACCCTGGTGTATTGCTTATAAACAGCGCCGGTTGAAACCGTAGTACCAGTTTTGAATTAAATTCGTCTGCGTAGTTCTCCATAAAGCTACACCATGAACAGAAGTACTATCTCTCTTATTCTGCACAGTGTCTGTAAACTGATGTGGAAGACTTTAGGGAAGCAAAACTGTCAAATTCTATACTGTAGAATTTTCTCCTATTGAGATTTTTTTTGTTACTGTACTGCACAATTTGTTGGAATGTGTAATACCGCGTGTGTCCTGCATGAGTGGCTTGTCTAAGGTAGAGCTTTTTACATTGCTGAACTGTTGTAATCTGTCTGGGTGACCCCATTCAGTTTGTGTAACTGAACCCCTATTCAGTTATGTGCCTGTCATATGTGCAGCTATGTATCTTGCATGTAAGTGGACTGTTTCTATTTAGAAAGGAGTGTGTTTTTTACATCTTAAATCCAGAGTTTCCTTCTTTTTTTTTAGCAGCTTCTGTGACCCGGTGAGAGGTGAGTCAGGAGGAAGTAGAGAGAAGATGTTGCTGGAAATGGCAGCAGAGAAGTTTCCCTGAGGAAGTCACGAGGTACATGACGTAATGCATAGGATGCAAGCACGCAACCGGAAGTAATCACCGTGAACCAGAAGTTGTTACTGTTGACAGGAAGTAAACATCACAATATCAGAAGTAACGTAGGTGGTGGCGGTGAATGCTTATGTACCATTTGTCTGGTCATTTTATTGCATTTATAATGTAAGCAGCCATTTTTTAAGTTTAATAAAGTAGTCTGTTATTTGGGTAATACACTATTGGAGCTTATTCATCTTTACATGTGGATACTGCCAATCTATGCAAGCACTCATCCAGCACTTCTAGTGGACGCTCATCCTTGCATTTGTTATAGTTGTACTATGGATCCAAGGGCCCTCACAGATGGTTAAGGCATGATTCAAGGCATTTTTAATGCCTATGAGGTAAGAGCACTGTGAGCACTGTGAGAGCACCAGTGGAATTGCTATCAATGTCTGGTAGTAGGAATTTTGTCGGCAAGAGCACAGTCACCTGGATTTCATTATCGAACTATTTTTGGTCGACACCATTTTCTGCACATTTTTAGCACTTTAGGCGGCGTACACACGCGGGGACTGTCTGCCGAAACTAAGTTCGTCAAACAGTCCGCTCAAACTTTTGAATGAACGAACACGCCCACACACGGCACTTTTTGAGCGGACAAATACGGCAAACTTTGTTCGTCGTACTAAGTCCGCGCAACTTTTGAAATGAGCGGACTCGCCCACACACGAGGCAACAGTCCGCTCATTTCGAGCGCGTGTCAAGGTAGGCGGGGCCCGCGACGGAGACGTCGCGGGCTCCGCCGCCTGGAATGGACTTAAAGGGGAACCCCAACGCCGAAAAAAATCGGCGTGGGGGTCCCCCCAAAGTCCACAACAGACCCTTGTCCGAGCACGCTACCCGGCCGGCCAGGAAAGGGGGGCGAGCGCGCCCCCCCTCCTGAGCCGTACCAGGCCGCGTGCCCTCAACATGGGGGGGTGCCTTGGGGAAGGGGGGGCCGCGCGGCCCCCCCACCCCAAAGCACCTTGTCCCCATGTTGATGAGGACAAGGGCCTCTTCCCGACAACCCTGGCCGTTGGTTGTCGGGGTCTGCGGGCGGGGGGCTTATCGGAATCCGGGAGCCCCCTTTAATAAGGGGGCCCCCGGATACCGGCCCCCAACCCTATGTGAATGAGTATGGGGTACAATGTACCCCTACCCATTCACCTGTAAAATAAAAGTACCCAAAAAAAAAAAACACAACACACGAGATAAAATATTTTATTGCTCAGCTCCGGGGGTCTTCCGTCTTCGGGGGTCTTCTCGCCGGACTCCTCCGCTATCTTCTTGTAGCTCTTTTGCTAGCGGAGGAGTCCGGCTTTCTTCCTCCCCGCCGCCGGCCTCTTCTCCCGACTTCGGGGGTCTTGTCCCCCTCTTCGGTTCTTCTGCCGGGCCACCGCACCTTCTTATAGCTCTTTTGCAGGCGGTGGCCCGGTCTTCTGTCGCCGCTGTCGCCGCCGCCTTCCGTTCTTCTTCTTGTTCTTCTTGTTCTTCTCCAGGAGATGTTGACACGTCGCTCTCTCCGGCCGGAATGCCAGAGCCGCGCTGAGCAGCCACTTATATAGTGACAATGGGGCGGTGTCACATGGTATATGTCACATGGGTTGGTCACATGGTGACCCCGCCCCCTTACGATGTCATAGTCCCCATGTGACCTCAACCCATGTGACCAACCCATGTGACATATACCATGTGACACCGCCCCATTGTCACTATAAAAGTGGCCGCAAAGCGCGGCTCTGGCATTCCGGCCGGAGAGAGCGACGTGTCAACATCTCCTGGAGAAGAACAAGAAGAACAAGAAGAAGAACTGAAGGCGGCGGCAACAGCGGCGACAGCGGCGACAGAAGACCGGGCCACCGCCTGCAAAAGAGCTATAAGAAGGCGCGGTGGCCCGGCAGAAGAACCGAAGAGGGGGACAAGACCCCCGAAGTCGGGAGAAGAGGCCGGCGGCGGGGAGGAAGAAAGCCGGACTCCTCCGCTAGCAAAAGAGCTACAAGAAGATAGCGGAGGAGTCCGGCGAGAAGACCCCCGAAGACGGAAGACCCCTGGAGCTGTGCAATAAAATATTTTATCTCGTGTGTTGTGTTTTTTTTTTTGGGTACTTTTATTTTACAGGTGAATGGGTAGGGGTACATTGTACCCCATACTCATTCACATAGGGTGGGGGGCCGGTATCTGGGGGCCCCCTTATTAAAGGGGGCTCCCGGATTCCGATAAGCCCCCCGCCCGCAGACCCCGACAACCAACGGCCAGGGTTGTCGGGAAGAGGCCCTTGTCCTCATCAACATGGGGACAAGGTGCTTTGGGGTGGGGGGGCCGCGCGGCCCCCCCTTCCCCAAGGCACCCCCCATGTTGAGGGCACGCGGCCTGGTACGGCTCGGGAGGGGGGGCACGCTCGCTCGCCCCCCTTTCCTGGTCGGCCGGGTAGCGTGCTCGGACAAGGGTCTGTTGTGGACTTTGGGGGGACCCCCACGCCAATTTTTTTCGGCGTTGGGGTTCCCCTTTAAGTCCATACCAGGCGGCGGGGCCCGCGACGTCTCCTTCGCGGGCCCCGCCTACCTGTAGACGCGCTCGTAATGAGCAGACTTTCCTCCGAGCGGGAACAGTTTGCTCATTTCGAAAGTGGCCAACACACGGGCGGACTGTTCGCTCAAACAAAGTTTCAGCGGACAGTTTTTCGGAATTTCCGAAAAACTTTGTTCGTCAAACTGTCCGCTGAAACTGTCCGCTGAAGCCCCACACACGAGCGGACTGTCCGCTGAAACACTGTTCAGCGGACAAAGTTGAGCCAACAGTCCGCCCGTGTGTACGCGGCCTAAGTCTTGTTTTGCACTGTATGGACTGTTAGCACTTTTTATTTATTGCATCAAGCACTTTGTATTATATATATTTAGTCAGTATTTATAGACTTTATATGTGATTTGTTTGATTATACTCAGTTTTTACGTTTTTGAAGATATTCCACGCAGAGGTTATGTGCAATATCTGCATTATTTGCACAATTTTTATTTTTATCCTATGTGATTTGTGATCACTATTTGATTTTGCAGCATTTCCGTTTATACAAACACTTGTCACTTATAGTAGCACAGAGGTCCTCTCACGATTAAATTATTACCTCTTAAACATAGATTTACTTCAGCAGTAAAAAAAAAACTCAATGGCTTTATGGGCATTTTTGTAAATGATCTAATGTTGGACTAACAATCTGAGTGATGCCATCTTCAAAAATATCCTTCCTCATTCCTTGGCTTTATGACATCAGCCACAAACAGTATTGATGGAAAAGAGTGCTTTCAAAAGCTTTGTAGAACTTTGATACTTATCATGTCAGCTGTCTGAATAATAAAAATCATAGCTTAGTTTGCGATAATTGCAAAAAGATCTGCACACCTACTGGAAGTTTCTTGTCATGTGGACTGCAATAGTCCTGAAGAAAACAAGATTATGTATGAACATTGTATGCGTTCTTAAGGTGTAGTGCAGTGGAGTCTTATGGACTAGCTGTCAAAGTTGCAGCGGAGGAATCAACTAAAGACTTGGCGTTCATACATTGTTAGACCAACGTCTAATTTTTATTTTAGACATTTTTGTATTTTTATATTTTTGTTTAGCCCTGACAAAGCAAAATTAGGCTTTTCTGCAGAAGTAAATTGGGTACATAAATTAGGAGGAATATGAACTAGAAAAATAGATATTTAAACTAAGATTAGGCAGTTGGAGGGAGATGTTGGAATTTAGAAGCGATTGATAGGAATTGTAATTGTATCTGCTTTTCTTTAAAATGCTATGTATGTTATGTTTTGTTAGTTATGTGGTCAATTTTTTAATTTGACTAAAAGATGGGATTGATCAGGTAAATGGAATCACCATTTATTTATCAAACATTTAGTTATGATTATCAAAACATGTATTCTGATTAAGCAGAGCTACTTTTTACAAATGTTTAGTTAGGCCCCTTTCACATAGGACGGATCTGTAATGATCCGCCCCGTGATGATCTGCTTGCTCAGTGGGGATCACCCTGTTTATCCCCGCTGAGATGACAGTGTGCAGGGACCGCCTTGTCCAATCTCCGCTCTCCTCTATGGGGGATCAGATGAACACAGACTGTCTGTCAGTGTTCATCCGATCCGCTCTGCAGATGGATAGAAAAATAGGATTTTCCTCCATCTGCAGAATCAGACCATAGCGGAGACGGACGATATCGGGTGTCTGCAGATGTTCATCCGCAGACACCCGTTATCCCATAGGAATGCATGTATGTCCGTATTTCATCCACAAACGGATGGATGAAATAAGGACATACGGTCTGCATGTGTGAAAGGGGCCTTACAGGATGTATGTAAGCTGTTCTTGTGTTTGTGGTCAAATGCCATTCACACCTCCAGCTGTGAAAAGGCATTTTCCCAGAGAACTCTGGAAGTGATGTATAGGTGCTAAATGACCATCTGTTTATCAGTGTAATGCTTATGGCTAAAACTATAGGCTTGATATTAAATACATCTTTTAGAATGTGGTTCAGCAGTCAACATGTTATTGGAATCCCCTAAGTTCTGGGATTTCCCTTTTAAGTGTGACGTCTGATTGGAATATTAAGGAGAACCCCAATGCCTGTTTCCCCTTTTTAAATAAATAATACATTTTATTGTCTTCCCAGAAAAATACAGAAATATATACCAATAGCAAAGGGATATCAGAACCCCAAGTAAACAATTTGTGGTTTTAGATACATGAGAGTGTGACTTAACATAGCCATTATAGACCGTATAAGAAGAGAAAAACAAAACTGTATAGCTATATGAGCCACGGGTTTAGGTAAATTCACAGAAAGCCGGTGAAATTAGGTGTGCCCCCTGCTCATATGGACATCCCTCTTGGGAACAAACTGTGTCCGGGTGGGAGGTGTAACCAATCATCACTCCCATATATGGTACATTCCTTTACTAAGAGTTTGCCATAAATGTAGGGCTCTTTTCCTTGGTCCTTTTCCTCGAGAGCTGTGATCTTCAGATGTATATATAACATGTGGAACATATAACAGTCATATAAAGTGATAATATGGCTACGAACAAATCTCAATAATATTTTCCTTCTTGTATCAAAATACAAAGTCATACATAGACATATGCAAAACAAGACTCTGAAGATGGTGTGTCTACATCCAAAGAGACAGATGGGACTTTATTATACTAAGTATTTTGGATTATACACGTCGTGTGCTTGTGTTATCTGTCGGTAATATTGAGTGATGTGTGATATGGGTGTTCTCAGATACTCATGGGCATTCAACTTGTAGAGGTCTGGTGCTTGGGTATCATTGAATGATTTGCGGGTATTCACATTGGTGACAGGTTTGATAACTCGATAGCTGGGGTATGTGTACAGGTTACGAATATTTACAAGTAAGTGTCAATAGATAGTTGTGGGATGTATGGGGATGTAGCAAGAGCTATGGGGCCATAGGAATTAGTGACGTAGGAGAAATTATGACAGAGGAAGGGGAGGGAGAGGATGGCAAGGAGTTGGGAGTAGGGGAGGAGAAGGGAGCCAAAATTGGCCAAGTGTGGAGTGAGGGAAAAGATGAGGGCAGATAGGATGGTATTTACATTTTTAAACATTATCTGACTCAAAGATTAAATTATTCTACATAAGAGGCCCACTTTGAAAAGTAGATGAAAACTGCCATGTAGTTTGTTAACGCTGTTCCTATTTTTGCTGGTGGTATTGCAGCTGGCCAAATTCTTTCAAATTCTCATTAAGGATTAAAAGACCTCAGACGATACAGCAGATGATATAGCAACATAAATTTGCCAGCAGCAACCAGCTGCTTTCTGAAGTAACATTATTAGTTGAATGGAGTCAACATGTGTGAAAGCGCCAGACAGCATCATGAGGACCAAAACAAGTCTGGGATACAGTTCTGAAGAAGTAACAAATAGGTGTGGGTTCTACAAAAAATAAAATCCAATGCTAGAGAAGCAACCATGTGTACGCGGCATTAGGAGGAAGACACAGCAATAATATGGACAATGTTTTTCTTATCCAATAAATAAAACACACAGCACAAAACACAGGATGCCAACACTGCTCATTGCCCTGAGAATGCAATACAACAGTGAAGCATGGTGGTGGTAATATCATGTTTCCGATCTTTTCAATCTTTCGCCTCTAAATCATTCGTCCTATACAAAGCTTGATAAATATATATTTATGCATATATCTGAATGCATACTTCGCAGTTTCATGTTCTCTTAGTAAGAAAATAACTGAAACTGAACAAAATATTGGAAATATAGGTTAACGTGTTACCAAACCGACAACAGTAAAATCAGTCTGTATTTGCAGTAATGCATGCTTGTTATACTCACTGTGGAAGCTAAGAGGTCAATCCTGTGCATCTTGTGCAAAAGGCTGTTTGATCCTGTATTCTCTGATCCTCCCCTTCTTCCACTGTCTGCTATCCATCTCCTGATAAGACAGAGCATTTGGAGTCACTCTGCACATGCTCAGTTTGGTGTACATTGCTTTTTTTTTTCTTAGGAGGGAGCATGTGATCAGCACAAGGCCAATCACTGTTCAGACAGAGGGTCAGGGGGAATAGGGAAGCTATAGGGAAGTTTCCAGAGTGAAATTATACCATGACAACTTTAGAAGGCACAAATGTAATTTTACATGCATGCATTTTGAAGAAGTCATTACCATCTAAAATAGTGGCGCCTAAAGAAATAATAAAAAATTGTGTGAAAGGCTCACTGCAGACTTCCGCCTAGGTCCTCTTGTCTCCACAAATGTTAAGTTCTTTAACCCCTTAAAATGAATCCATGTGGTCACAGCCTAGACCAAAATGAATGAGAGAAACATTCATATTTCTAATTTCTAATGCTCCATACACACGGTCGGGAACTCCAGTGGAAAAAGTCAGATTGGATTATGTTATCGGAAAATGCGATCGCGTGTGGGCTCTATTGGACTTTTTCTGTCGGAATTTCCGATGGAAAAAGTTTGAGAGCTGGATCTAAAATTTTCCGACAACAAAATCCGATTGGACTGTTTTCCGATCGTGTGTAGAGAATTCCGACACACAAAGTGGCACGCATGCTCAGAAACAATTTGGAGATGAAAGCTATTGGCTACTGTCCTCTACGTAGTCCTGTCATACTTTTTGTATGTCACCTCGTTCCGAACGATCAAATTTTCCGACAACTTTGTACGACCATGTATATGCAAGACAAGTTTTGGCCAAAATCTGTCTGAAAAAGTCTGATGCATTTTGTGCTCGGAATGTCCGACCTTGTGTATGGGGCATAACAGTTCAAGGTAGTCCTTCTCAACCTGTTTACTCCAAAATAAATCTTGCAACAACTTTCAGGTCTTGTGGAACCCCTGCTAAGATTAGTCTATAGGTGTTCATTAGGAAAATGCCTCTTCCTTTGGTAGTGGTCAGCGGGAAGAATGTTTCTTACATTGGTATGGTCATGGCTCTGGCTCTACCAAGTTATGTTGAATCTGGAACTACACAGGCACTATCGTGTGGAAGGTCAGTTCTATGCAGATCAAGGAACCTCTAGCCACCTCTGGATGAACCTTAGCATTTCACAGAACCCTGGATAAGAATGGATGGTCCAAGGGCTCTATTTATCAATGTTCTCACCCAAGATTCACACAACTTTTACCCAAGATTTACACTTTTTTTTACATAAGATTCAGTTATGAAAAAAATTTATTTCTTGGGGTGGAAATTAATAAAAAATACTATTTTAAGTGGACAAAAGGGGCAAATATCAGGTTATATGTGTAAAAAAAAAAAGTACTCCTTATATTTCAGACTGAAGTAGAAATATTGACAGATAACAGAGGGATATACACTTAAAACCAAAGATTTCAGGATGAGCGGTCTTTAGTATTTTATTTATTAAAATGTATTTTTTGCTATACGTTCTCTTTAAAACATTTCCTTGATTGACCTAAGAATAGTTAACGCACTGTGGGGTCAATTCTATAGGGCTAGATAGCTGTCTGTAGTAACAATGTTAGCACTGCTTTATATTAATACAGTTTTATCCTGTGTGGCATGACAGATGCATTTCAAAGCCAGATTTAAGTCACACACTATTGTAAGACCAAACCTGTTTACAACAAGCAGTAAAACCTCACATGCATTAATAATAAGATAGATACACTCCCCAAATGATAACACAGAAATATACATAGAAACATTATTCATAGTGATATCATATAAACTACAGGATGATACTGCAGGTATTGTGTGACAGAGATGTATAATGCACACAAATACATTTATCATACAGGAATGAAATTGTTACATCAGGCACTTTAAAAAGAGATATAATGCTCAGGAAGCATCCCACACCTAATGCAAACACAAACATACATACATAGATTCCCTTTATACCATTGTCTATACTTCAAGAGAAAAATACATTTTTACAATAATGTGTATGGACATGAGTGCACAATAATAATGATAATAAGAATAATAAATTAAATATTTGATTTCTTTATAATATAAATGCTAACTATTAATATGTATTGTTGTCCAGAACCCATAAATAATTAATATGCAAACTCTTAATAACTTTCTATCTAGATGTATATGGTTTTATTGGCAGAATTAAAACGACCAATATATGTCAACTTGAAATAAGTGACTTACAAAATACTGAATCTCTCTGTTCTTAAAGCATGTGAATTGGAGCAACCTGGTTGAACCCATAATTGATCAAGGCCAAGTCAACTAATCTCTTTCATATAACAAATAAATCCCATGCAAATGGCTCAAGGATTGGTCAAGAAAGAGTGGCAGGGGAGGGATGGTTTCTAGCTAGCTCTTTAGATGCTTTTCAAGTATATTAAATGGTGGATTAATATATGAAAAAATTTCTTTGTTTTTCAACTAATTAATCAATTAATTGCTGTGTTTGTTCCTAGATGTCTTTTGGAACCAATTGGTGATGTAATGTTCTTCATGGCACCCATGCCTGAGCTGATCGGTCTGTACCACTGGTTGGCGCATTTTCCCCTTTCTGCTGGGCATATGTTGGACTGTTCCATTTCCATATGTTCTTCCAACATATACATGTTCAATTATCTTTATTTTCCATCTGCTATACCACTGCATACGGCGACTGGCTGGGCGTCTTGCTGTGGCTGCCCGGCGCAGGGTCGGGATCTTTGCCCATTGGGGCTCCACTTTCGGGCTGCGCTCCTTCCTGTTTGCGTCCCAGCCTGGGGCTCAGAGGGCGGGCTACATGCGGGGTGACGGATGATTTGAAAATACTCCTTTACATGGTGAGCTTGCTCTTACTCTTTCACTTTATTACTCTTGTTATCAGCCTTTTGATCAAGACTACTACATGCTTATCATTATGTTTCTGTCTTTTTGTCCTTCCATAGATGGGAAGCCATAAGCTCAAATTTATGAGATACTTTTTGTCCGGCCTTATGCTGACAGGAGTGACCACTCCACTCGGGAGTTCTCGCAGTCATATTGGGGTTGCCTAGCCCCCCACCTTTCCATGCTGTTGGTTCAGTATCTCAGCCACATACCTTCTGTTTCCCATCATAAGGCAGCAGTAGTGCAGAACCCCGCTCTGTATTCAGTAGTGATCAGTCTCCTTTGCCATATCCTGTGTATATGGATATCTAATCCCACCAAAAAGTTGATCTATAATGAGATTGTATTACTGTACTAATTTTTAACTATGTTTATATTATAGAATATGTATGCTTTAGATGACATTGAGCCTATGAAGGACCTATGAGTCTGCAACATGTCAGGCGTCATCTCTAACCGCTACGTTTACTAGTCCATTATACTAGAGGGCATGTTTCTACTGTTTCATTACTATATTTAAAACGTATTTTTCTTTAATAAACAATATTTTTTAAATACAGTACTTTCCTGGTCTATCCTAAAATCCTGAGGGGTTATGTTCTGCCCATGAACACTAGGCTTTGTCTGTTTTTCTTTGTTTTTCAACTAATGCCAGAATTCTAGGTGTAAGTATTTTCCAGGTCGCCTATTTTTTTTAAGGTAGGTAAAGTAGCAGGAAATGTTACATGAGTATTTCCTATATGCCAAGTAAATGGATCATTTATGAGTAGTCAAGATGTCCGATTATCAGTTATAACAAGAGCTACTACATTGGATTAAAAAGTTAATAGAACTAAATGACATCAAACAAGGGAACATTTAGCAATTTACAACAATCTTAAAGACCCTTCCACTAATTTTTCAATGTGAATTTTAACATGGATGCCTTTGCCCTATCCACTTTATACAGAACAATATTGAATACAGGGTGTCAGTGTAATTTTTTTCACATACAATTGTAATAATAATAATAACAATAAAAATAATACAGTTTTACAGTATGTTTACGTTTTTTCCTTCTATACATCTGTTCCCCCGTTGCTGTTGGAACTTTTAAAAAATGATTTTGTTTTGCTAATTCTATACTGGCTTTGGTTGATGTTGGGTCTGTCAGTGAATGTTCAGCAGTTTTAGCAGGTATGTGTGTCTAATCAAGTAGGGATTCTGCCTGTATGAACATAATTTTTGTTGTGTCTTGTAATGCATACCCTTAGATAGATATCCTTCAAGTGATTCCAAAGTTTTGTTTTTATTTTTTAAATAACAAACATGTTATACTTACCTCCTCTGTGCAGTTGGTTTTGCACAGAGCAGCCCAGATCCTCCTCTTCTTGGGTCCCTCTTTGCTGCTCCTGGCCCCTCCATCCTATCGAGTTCCCCCTCAGTCAGCATATTTCTATGGGAGCACCTAAGCCGAGTCAGAGCTCCATGTATCAATTCAGACACCAAGCCCTGACCTGACCCCTCCCCTCTCACAATTTCTGATTGGCTGACTGACTTTGATTGACAGTCTCAGGAGCCAATGACGGCGCTGCTGTGTCTTAGCCAATCAGGAGGAGTGTCCTGGACAGCTTAGACATTCGTGGACATCGCTGGGGACATCGCTGGGGAGAGAAGGGGCGCAGGTAAGTAATTAGGGGGGTTCTGGGGGGGCTTCTACACACAAACGTTTTTTATCTTAATGCATAAAATGCATTAGGATAGAAAACCTTCTGCCTTTACAACTCCTTTAAATTTTGTAGGCTACTTTTGTATGGGCTTGTGGGGCTGCTGTGTTCTCCCCTTTTGTGTCCTCTGGTGTGGCATTGGGGCTGTTTTGGCTGCCTTCCATATGGGTCTGTCCTTCTGGATTGCTTCCCCTGCATCTCTGCCAGTTCTGCTGACCATTATTTCATTATCATATTACTTGATCTTTTTGGAGAGTAGTTATGTGATCAGTGTATGTATGTACAGTATTACATACATTAAAAAAAAAAAAAACTCACATTTTTGTAAATATTTTATCATATCTTTTCATGTGACAACATTGAAGAAATTACACTTTGCTGCAATAACAGTGTACATTTGTTGTCCCCTCAAAATAACTCAACACACACCCATTAATGTCTAAACCGCTGGCAACAAAGGTGAGTACACCCCTAAGTGAAAATGTCCAAATTGGGCCCAAAGTGTTACTATTTTGTGCGGTCACCATTATTTTCAAGCACTGTCTTAACCCTTTTGGGCATGGAGTAAACCAGAGCTTCCCAGGTTGCCACTGGAGTCCTCTTCCACTCCTCCATGACGAAATCACAGAGCTGGTGAATGTTAGAGACTTTGCACTACTCCACCTTCCATTTGTGGATGCCCCACAGATGTTCAATAAGGTTTAGGTCTGGAGACAAGCTTGGCCAGTCCATCAACTTTACCCTCAGCTTCGTTAGCAAGGCAGTGGTCATCTTGGAGGTGTGTTTGGGGAGTCGTTATCATGTTGGAGTACTGCCCTGAGGCCCAGTCTCCGAAGGGAGGGGACCATGCTCTGCTTCAATATGTCACAGTACATGTTGGCATTCATGGTTCCTTCAATAAACTGTAGCTCCCCAGTGCCAGCAGCACTCATGCAGCTACAGACCATGACACTCCCACCACCATGCTTGACTGTAGGCAAGACACACTTGTCTTTGTACTCTTCACCTGGTTGCCGCCACGCATGCTTGACACCATCTGAACCAAATAAGTTTATTTTGGTGTCATCAGACCACAGGATATGGTTCCAGTAATCCATGTCCTGTGTCTGCTTGTCCTCAGCAAACTGTTTGCGGGCTTTCTTGTGCATCATCTTTAGAAGAGGCTTCCTTCTGGGATTTCAGCCATCCATTTGATGCAGTGTGCAGTGTATGGTCTGAGCACTGACAGGCTGACCCCCCCCACCACTTCAACCTCTGCAGCAATGCTGGCAGCACTCGTACATCTATTTCCTAAAGGCAACCTCCTTATATGATGCTGAGTACATGCACTCAACTTCTTTGGTCGACCATGGCGAGGCCTGTTCTGAGTGGAACCTGTCCTGTTAAGCAGCTGTATGGTCTTGGCCACGGTGCTGAAGCTCAGTTTCAGGGTCTTGGCAATCTTCTTATAGCCTAGGCCATCTTTATGTAGAGCAACAATTCTTTTTTTCAGATCCTCAGAGAGTTTTTTGCCATGAGGTGCCATGTTGAACTTCCAGTGACCAGTATGAGAGAGTGAGAGCAATAACACCAAATTTAACACACCTGCTCCCCATTCACACCTGAGAACTTGTAACACTAAGGAGTCACATGACATTGGGGAGGGAAAATGGCTAATTGGGCCCAATTTGGACATTTTCACTTGGGGGTGTACTCACTTTTGTTGCCAGCGGTTTAGATATTAATGGCTGTGTGTTGAGTTATTTTAAGGGGACAGCAAATTTACACTGTTATACAAGCTGTAACAAAGTGTAATTTCTTCCGTATTGTCACATGAAAAGATATAATAAAATATTTACAAAAACTTGAGGGTTGTACTCACTTTTGTGAGATACTGTATGTATGTATGTATATTAATTGCTTTATTTTGAATTATAATACCCTGCATGTTATATAGGGATATATATATATATATATATATATATATATATATATATATATATATATATATATATATATATATAATATTATATTTGTGTTTAGTCTACTTATGATATTATTTCTTATCAGCGATACCCCTTTGAGCCCCTGAGGAAGCTTAGACTGTGAAATGCCTCAGGACCAGTAACACCTGTACCTCATTTGGCAACATTCTTATGATGGCTACAACAATGTTGTTTGATATAACCTATTTAGTGGTATTGTTTTTGCTATGTGGAAGGTGTTTGGGGTGCTGATCTTACATACTGTACCTACAGTGGGTATAGAAAAGATAAACATATTCACATTTTGCTGCTTTGCAGCCTGAAATGAAGACAGTTGTATTTACTAGTGCAACTGATAACATCCAAGTGAAAGATATAACACCAACATGTCAGAAAAAAATCTAAAACAGAATCACTGAGTTGGAAAAAAGGATCACCCCCTTATATCAGTATTTTGTGGGATTACTTTTTGCATTAGTTATAGCCTTTAGTATGTTGGGCTATGTCTCTATTAACGTTACACATCTAGACTTTGCAATGTTTAATGTTTCTATGATTAAGGGGGGCTCTTATTCTCTAAATTATAACTTTTATCATGTAGTGATGTGATTCTATTCCTGTGGTTTGTTTTTTGGCACCTTGGTAGTTCCATACTTCTTGTTTTTCAATGCTAGGCCTGTTGGATAGTCACATGGGATCCAAAGGGGAGGAATCCCCCTCGTCACTTTTGGTCCCATGTGACTATCCAGGAGGCCCACCATTGAGCGTGAGGGGTGGATTGCACGCTGGTGTCCCATTGACAAGCCCATCTGCACATGCTGTATTTCTCCAGTTTCGGGGTATAGGCACTGTTACATGTGAGTTTTGTTTTTTTGATTTGAAACGATTAATAAATCTACTACACTTTGAGCTACTTCTGATCCTCTGGATCAATTGTGAGCATAAAATTGGGTATATTGGATTGTACGATTATTTTTTATTTTATTTGTTTTTAAGGTTGAACTGGATGGACTTGTGTCTTTTTTCAACCTGACTAACTATGTAACTTCTTTATGTCTCCTGTGGAGTTTACTTGTACACCATAATATGACCTGAGGGATCTTTGGAATGACAAGGTGCCACTGAGGAATGAATTAGGTTTCCAATAGCAATTTTTGACCTCTTGTAATTAAGGGGTCAAACACCTCTGGTGAGCTGCCATCTATTTCCTGAGCACCTGTGGTGAAGGATTTGGAAGACATGACTAAATAGAAGTATATGATTGGTGTTGGGATATGTCACAATAGACTTTTACTTTATGCAACATATTTGATTGTTCACTGTTTAATGCACTGTATTCACTTTATTGTTGGAGCAATATGTGATGCACAGGTCACCTTATACAGTTTGTGAGCGCAGATTTCAGTATCAGTATATTGTATTGAATAAGATGATCTCTACCCAAAACCAATCTGGAAAAATGTATATCCCAAAGATCATCCCAGTCATCCCTGTCCAACTGGGGGAAAACTGCCTCCCAGGCTGCCCTGCAGGGCGCAACGGATTTTAATATCAATAAACAATTGTTTATATATAGTTGACAATACCTTGGCAAAAGAGTCATCAAGGATTTAAATTTTAAAGGAATATGGGCAATGTGGATACACAACTGTACAGTTGATAATTCATTACAACATACAGCTGCCTGAAATGAATTTATTATTATGACCATCAGCATACATATTCTATGATTCTATCAGGCAGTAGTCTATGTCGGCTATATACCTTGTTCACGCTGCAGAGGGATAGTACTATGGCCATTAGGAAATAAAATTCATTAGGGACAGGATTTGATAAAAGGCCATGGTCTTGGTTGAAAAGCTTTAATGGGGTATTATACTCTTTTTTTTTGATTCATCATCTTGTCACATTTCTCTTTTATGAACCCATGGAAATAATCTGTAAATTATGGAAATCAGGCTATTTGTGCACTGGGATTAGTTAAATGCTAGTGTTCACGTGTCCACTGATTAATGGTGGACACTTTCTTTCGGAAACTTCTCATTAATGAACAAGGTAAATATTGTAAAACTGCAAGTTTACCTGGCTGTCAAGCACTGTAAGTACAGGGGAGATCAACTGTGCAGCACATCAATTAAACTCTTCAGATTCTAGTATCTCAATGTGAGCGTTATCTTCACAAAGGTGGACAATTGCAAGAAATGGCCTATATGAATATTTTATAACCTAGTAGATAGATAGATAGATAGATATCTTTAGAATGTAAGCTCTACGAGCAGGGCCCTCCTGTACCTTTTGTATTGTACTGTAATTGTGTTGTCCCCCCTATACATTGTAAAGCGCTGCATAAACTATTGGCGCTACATAAATCAATAATAATAATAATATGCAGATGGAAGGCAGATTTCTATGAAAAGATATCAAACATTGATAATAAAATATTAACAAATATCTTCTGAATTGTTGGTTATGACCTAATTTCCATCTGGTGATGTGTAGTAAAATAGTAAAACATAGTAGATCACTGGGAGAATCCATGTTCTCCCAACATCACACCAATCTGTTGATCCACTCATGCCTAACAAACATTTGCTAACATATTCAAAATATGTAAATACTGAACACTAAAGTAAAATGTTTACATGATTTAATTACTAACTTACAATGATCATTTAATGGAAACAGGGCTAGAAGCCTGGGTTGGTGTCTCAGGAACACTACAAAGAAACAACTGTAAAATTGGTTGAAATTCAGTCAGGGTGTTTTACGAAGAGCAAAGGGAAATAAAAATGCGGCTTAAATTTTTTACAACACTGAGTGGTTGTCTTGTCTGTTGAAGTGTGTTTATTTGGTGCAGCCTGGGAGACAGAATGTAACAAGGGAGAGAGAATGAGAAGAGAAATAGAAGAGGGGGGGGGGGGGGGGAAACTAGACTACCGAGAACATAGAGTATTTGAAACAGAGGAGAAAATGAGAAAGTATGATGCAAAAAAAAAAAAAGGTGATAAGAGGAAAGAATACAAAGGCAACAATGGTTCAAAAAAGAATGTGATGTCAATATTAAAATGATGGAAGGACAGAAAGCAATGCATGCACTGTAATGAGGAGTAAGCATGAGATATAAAGGAAAACTTTCACAAAAGTCTCCCTTTTCATAAAACACTTGCACAGTGATTTTATAGTGTATTTATAGACAATATTTACTAACACAATATAATGGGCAAATAGCAGTGACACATAGCAATCGATAATTTTTTTTTTTTTATTGACTTCATCATTATATTGATATTTGCCATAGTATGTTTATTATACATTGTACTATTGAATGAGCTTTTGTATATCAGTTACTTCTTTATACTCTTCCTCCATTTCACAGTCTCTTATGTCTTAATCTTTTGAAATACTTTTTTAAATGGGGGAACCTACAAAAATCCCCTCTGACACCAATCCATGCAGAACACATTTTCATTGATGCAGATTATTTTCCTTTAAGGTGTTACTAAATTTACAACAGTAAAATCAGTCTGTATATGCAGTAAAGCATGCTTGTTATACTCACTGTGGAATCTGAGGGGTTAATCCTGATGCTGTTGATCCTGTTTTTTTTGATCCTGCCCCTCTGCCACTGTCCCCAATCCAACTCCTGATAAGACAGAGCCTTTGGAGTCACTCTGCACATGATCAGTTTGGTGTGTATTGCTAGAGAGTTCTTTTTTTTCTTGGGAGGGTGCGTGCGATTGGCACTGGACCAATCAGCACTGTCCAGACAAAGGGTCAGGGGTCCTGCAGCCTTATAGGACAGTCAGAGTAGAATGAAAACTCCTCCTACTAGCTTTGACCAGATAGTGATATAATTCACAAGACTGCTATACACTATTTTATTTAGCAGTTTATATTTACTAAAAAAAAAAAATCATATTTTGTGTACTGTGGCAGACCAGTGAATGCAGGATCCTGAGTTTAGTAACACGTTAATAAATAAAATGTTCAGAAAGTCAATCTCCAGGATATTGTATTATAATCCCCATGCAGTAGGGCTGTGCCCACACTGCAAAGCCTATTTTATTGTTTAGGTCTGGAGGACACAGAAAATAAGATTTACTGACCCAACCATCCACTCCTCCAGACTGCTAGATGAGTCCATACAGCATCCTTTCCCTCTATGCTCCAGTGGTCTAAAGCCCCATACACACTATCAGATTTTCTGCAGATTTTTTTCCTTCAGATTTATCAAAATCATATAATATGAGGTCAAACCTTAGGAATTTCAATTTGTATGCAATCAGGCAAGCCCTTGTACTACATGGTTTTGGTAAATCTGAAGACAAATAATCAGGCGAAAATCCGATAGTGTGCATGGGGCTTAAGGTCATGACATCATCTAGGCCAGTCAGTGTTTATAGCCCTGAATTGGATGTGATGCCACTGAGGGACAGTCCACTGCCAGGGCATGGGGATGGGGGAACATCTGCCAGAGGAGGGTAAGATCAGCTAAATAAAAGCTCTTTTCCTCTCTCCTACACAAAACAAGCAGGTAACCCTTGCAGTGTGGGTGCATTGCAGGTGCAACCCCACTGCAAGGAATAACCTCAAAGTTTTCCAGGAATTGGGCTTCAAAGCAAAACTGTAATGGTTTTGGGTAAGTTCTATGTTAATTGTTTTATTATGAAGCTTATAGGTTTTTAAACTGTAGTTTCATCTTTGCGATCTTTGCAATCGCGGGTGCCCGGCGGACATTGCAGCCACTGTGCATGCGCATCGGCTCCCAAGTGATGTGGCACATGCGCCCCCTACAATGCCGTTAAGCCAGGGACGTCATACGATGGCCGCTCGGAGGGACAGAGTGTTATTGCGGCCTCCATGTAACAATGGCTGGGATGGGAAGTGGTTAAAGCTCAAAACCTGGGGGAAAATAAACATTTTTTTAAAGAAGCTGCAGCTAGTTTTTAATATAAAAAAGCAGCTCTGGCTACAAAATTCTTTTTCTCCAGTGCTGTTCCCCCACTGTACCACTTCTACACCATTAACTGTCTCTTGCTTTGAGGACATACTATAAGTCCAGGATGTTAAAGTGGTAGTAAAGTTTTTTGTACTCGTCCCTACAGGTAAGCGTATAATAAGGCTTACCTTTAGGTATATTGAATATCTCCTAAACTTGCACTAGTAAGGAGATATTCACACTGCATGCAACCAGTGACATCACTGGCGTATGCACTCTGAAGATCCAGCATACCGTGCCAGACCTGCACAGTTCTGTGTCGCAGCCGACAGCTCCCACAGAAGTGATGTCCTTGTGGTCCCGGCCACTTATACAGCTGGAACACACAAACCTGGAAGGAAGACTGGGGGGGGGGAGAGAGATGGTAGATCTGTCAGTGGTGACAGTGCCCCGCTGGAGGGCTTCGTTCTAAAGCAAGTATTTAATAATGTGCTAGTATGCGATACATACTAGCACAATATGACACTGCCTTTGCAGGGGATTTTTTTTGTTTTTTTTGCAAGCCACGGTTTACTGCCACTTAAATAACCCATCCCAAGGGGTCATTACTATGGCCCCTACATTTCACTGTAACGTTCACCAAGTCAGCACCACTGGTTAAGCCGGTTATCAGCATTACTGAGGACTGCCCACATCCAGGAAAAAAAAGCAAAGAGAAAGAGGACCATGGGGACGTGTGACTGGTTTAAATTTTTCTGAAAAAGGTAGTTATTAAAAACTACTGTGGATACAAAATTAGCACACGTGCCACGTCCTAATTCAATCTGAACTGATAATAGAGCATCGAACTTGGACTTTTTAGGCGCATCAGTAAACAATAAAAATGTCTTTATTACATCATTAAAAAAAGTAGACAATTAATAGGCTTTAAAAACACGCTAAAGTGTAATGCCTGTATAGTAAAATATTCACCACTTATACATCAAACAACAGCACTACATAGAAAACGAAAACCATTCTATATGGTATAATTGGTTCCAGAGTGCTTGATGTACTCTAAAATTGTGGCGAACTGTATCCTGGATTGCTCTACATGTTGAACGCTGAACGCTTCTTTAGGAACCTATTATGCGTGAAAAAAATAAGCAACATATGTATAAATAGCTTATAGTTAAACATATAAATGTCCCAAAAATAGCACAAAGGTAGAATATACCGATTGTCTATCAAGCAGAGAACCAACAGAGTGAGGACCCAATCCAGGTGGGAAGAACAAACCAACAACTATGGGGTGTGTATAACATAATATCATCAAAATAGCGCTGTGCATACAAAGGGTTAAAAAGAAATCCAGTGTAAGAAAACATGACCAAGGGTACCAAACAACCCCAGACACAGAGGGGGAAGACATAGAAAAAATAAAGACATTATATATATAAAGTAGTAAACGGGCCAAGGGCAAACTTAGTGTATAATTATATAACCCAAAGCCAAAAATAAATTATATTGCAGCTTACCAATCATGTAGCGGCTGCATTAGTTTTCTTTTCTTTGGCTTTTTTCCTCTGTTTACATCTGGTGACCTGGCCAGTAACATACCTCCTGTATTAGTGAAACACAACTCTGGATGAATAAACACAAGAGACACAGCAGACAGCACCAGCCGGTGGGGGGTGGGAGGAGTGTTGTATTAGCATATTTAAATACACTAACACATTGAAGCTAAACTCCAGCTCACACTCGATAATCCAGTTTCAACACACTGTTTCTTTTTCTTTTGGAATAAAGGTTCTACATGAATAAATAAAGTGTGATTGTTGTAAGCTCCCCTTTCAGTGTTAAAAGGTTTGTCTCATTTGTGTAAAACTGATACATTCTGCTGGAGAGCTTGTGCTTTTGAAAAACAGACTCGCCGGCTGGACCACCAGATGAAAATAGAAAAAGGAAAGCCTAAAAAAGAAAACAAATGCAGCGATCACATCTAAGAAATGCTAAGCTGCAATATAATAAATGTTTACTTTTGAGTTTAATACTGCTTTAAGTGTGACTGTATGCTATCAATAGCAACAGAATTGCTATTTCAGAAGTACATGTTTAGATCACAGCTTTTGGAATTAAATTAAATTTCCAGTTGACTGATATACTGATTTATCAGGAAAGGTTGTTAATCTCTGCACAAAAAAATTCATTAGTCTTTTTTAAATCAAAAAAGTCCACAAATGTGATTTGACTGTAGACGTATAAAAAGTACAAAGTTCGAAGGACAGAAAATAGTCAAAGCAGAAAAAAAAATCCAACAATTTGATGTAATAAGGCAATGTGTGATAGATGAAGCCAAGTAGATTATAGGCTGAGAAAGAAGTGAGAAATGATTTAGTGAGATAAACAGTATGTGTATATTCAGGGAACTGATGGTTGTGAACAGCTTGCTAAAGTGCTTATTACCACTTATGTTACTACGATGTGAGATGTATGCAATCATGTCACATGACACAGAGAAAATCTTGTCATATTAGGCAATTCTACTTTCGGCCATACAAATCTACCTACACAACAAAAAAAACTATTATACTACAAAATAATAACATTAGCCGCATTTACCCTATGATTTTAACATAATTACTAAAAATGAATGTTATAACCAGTTTGCCCCTTGGCACATGTATCTCATGGTATAATAGTATCACCACCATGAACTGGAGTAGTGTTTCTTTTATGCAAGATTAAAGCCTAAAATGTATTTCCAGTCATTACCAGGGTTGCCAACTGCCAGTAAATTTACTGACAGTTTGTAAAAATCAATTAATTTTCTTTACAACTGCCAGTAAATATCAGGGGCTGATAATTTAATGCAGTTTTGTCAATCAAGCAAATGACTTTCTTATAGGTATTGTCAGTGTTTCCATATCATGTTTATACTGTTCAAATATTCACTGTGTTCGTTTTCAATAGGAGTTCTGTAATTTCTCAGGTTGCCAGTAAAAAATGTGCTCCGCCAGTAAATTTACCAGGTTTTGTCAGTAACAAATGCTGCAGTAGGTTGGCAACCCTGGTCATTACCCAAGTTTACCCCTGAACCTCCCTCTTGCCCTCTAAAGCATGTCCCAGCATTATTATATATTTTTTTTCTACTGACTTGTTCTCGTAGGTTTTATTGTAGCCTTCATCACCAGACTTGTAAAATTCCTACAGGACCAGCTTCTGGGAGCTCAGTTTCTATTGATGTAGGCACGCCAGAACTACATTTACCAATAGCTCTTTCGCTACACGGTGAGTACGAGAGGCTCATGGGAAACAAGGCAGCCACATTGTTTTGTTGGGAAAGATATCAATGTTTGTATGTGGAGGACAGCGAGAGGTGGGGGATAGGCAAAGTGCTGAGATCCAGCAGGCAAGAACAATGTATTTCTAAAAGACCAAAGGTATTTTTTTGTTTTTGCGTAAAAATGGGGAACTTTGCAAGCACTGCAGAAATGTATATATTGTCCAGCCATATACTTTAATCCTGTAAATGTAACCTCAAAGTGTGCTCAGTTAAAGTATTAATAAACTCAGGACCCTGCATTCACTATATCTGGTCTCCTACAGTACACAGAGCATGGAAATGCAATTATTTTAGCAACTATAATCTGCTAATACATTTTCTCATCAGCAGTATATAGCAGTCTTGTGACTTCTATCTGTGTCCGACTGAGCACTGGTTAAAGCTTGTAGGAGTAGTTTTTATTCCCTTCTGACTGTCCAATGAGGTTGCAGGGCCCCTGACTTTCTGTCTTGACCGTGCTGATTGGCCCTGTGCTGATCACATGCACCCTCCCAAAAAAAAAAAAAAACCTCTCCAGTAGTGATGGCCGAACGGTTCGCCCGGCGGTCGTTTCGCGGCGAATTTCCGACTTTCGCCGTCCGCGGGTTCGAACGCCTTTTTCCGTCGTTCGCCCCGGCGGACTTACGTGTTTAATGTATACAAGAACTTTAACCTTTCGTGACACGTTTATCATGTGTTACAGGACAACCAATTGAGACATGACAGCTCATGGACACTTGGACATTCCCCCTAACCTATAAATACACCCGATCCGGTGGCCATTTTACATTCTTTCTTCTGTCACTGTAGGGAAAGGATCCTGTGTGGAGTAGGGACAGAGAAAACGCTAGCTATTTGGTACACAAAAGTTCTTTTCAGGACTGGTATAGGTGTTAGGTCAGCAGCCTGAGTTTCTTTTGTCAGTTTAGATAAAGGGACAGAGCGCTGTATGCTGCTATTTTAGGGACAGCTCAGCCAGATTAGTCTTTCTTCATCATCATCATCATCATCATCATTAGCTGTTACTATCAGGTCCACAAAAGAGCTGTTCCAGCTAATCGTTCCAGCCTACTCTTTTTTGCCAATTTGTATAGGGACAGGCAGGAAGCAGTGTGTCAGGCAGTGAGGATAATTTTAAAGACTTGCTGTTACTATTAGTTCCACAAAGGTTCTTTTCAGGACTGGTATCAGTGGTACGGTAATAGGCTTGTACACGTATAATATTCTTTCTTCCAAATATAGAAAGAATATTATACTTGACTGCTGCCCTTCTGCTGCAGTCTGCTAATCATTCACAACTCACTTGTTCCACAAAGCTCTTTATCAGGACTGGTAACTTGGTCTGTCTAGGGTGCTACGGTACATAGGCTTGGGTGCGGTACAGTCTGCTGTTCTGTAAGGACCGCTATCGGTCCACAATACATAGGGTTGCCGTGCACTACTGCTGACCGCTGCCCTATACTGCAGCAGTCCTTCATTGGTATAGGGACTGACGTACAGTCTGCTAATCACTAACACACAACCTGCTTGGTCCACAAAAGTTCTTATAAGGACTGGTAACTTGGTATAGGGTGCTACGGTACATAGGCCTGAGTGCGTTACAGTCTGCTGTTCTGTAAGGACCGCTATCGGTCCACAATACATAGGGTTGCCGTGCACTACTGCTGACCGCTGCCCTATACTGCAGCAGTCCTTCATTGGTATAGGGACTGACGTACAGTCTGCTAATCACTAACACACAACCTGCTTGGTCCACAAAAGTTCTTATAAGGACTGGTAACTTGGTATAGGGTGCTACGGTACATAGGCCTGAGTGCGTTACAGTCTGCTGTTCTGTAAGGACCGCTATCGGTCCACAATACATAGGGTTGCCGTGCACTACTGCTGACCGCTGCCCTATACTGCAGCAGTCCTTCATTGGTATAGGGACTGACGTACAGTCTGCTAATCACTAACACACAACCTGCTTGGTCCACAAAAGTTCTTATAAGGACTGGTAACTTGGTATAGGGTGCTACGGTACATAGGCCTGAGTGCGTTACAGTCTGCTGTTCTGTAAGGACCGCTATCGGTCCACAATACATAGGGTTGCCGTGCACTACTGCTGACCGCTGCCCTATACTGCAGCAGTCCTTCAGCGGTATAGGGACTGACGCACAGTCTGCTAAACACTAACACACAACCTGCTTGGTCCACAAAAGTTTTTATAAGGACTGGTAACTTGGTATAGGGTGCTACGGTACATAGGCCTGAGTGCAGTACAGTCTGCTGTTCTGTAAGGACCGCTATCGGTCCACAATACATAGGGTTGCCGTGCACTACTGCTGACCGCTGCCCTATACTGCAGCAGTCCTTCATTGGTATAGGGACTGACGTACAGTCTGCTAATCACTAACACACAACCTGCTTGGTCCACAAAAGTTCTTATAAGGACTGGTAACTTGGTATAGGGTGCTACGGTACATAGGCCTGAGTGCGTTACAGTCTGCTGTTCTGTAAGGACCGCTATCGGTCCACAATACATAGGGTTGCCGTGCACTACTGCTGACCGCTGCCCTATACTGCAGCAGTCCTTCATTGGTATAGGGACTGACGTACAGTCTGCTAATCACTAACACACAACCTGCTTGGTCCACAAAAGTTCTTATAAGGACTGGTAACTTGGTATAGGGTGCTACGGTACATAGGCCTGAGTGCGTTACAGTCTGCTGTTCTGTAAGGACCGCTATCGGTCCACAATACATAGGGTTGCCGTGCACTACTGCTGACCGCTGCCCTATACTGCAGCAGTCCTTCAGCGGTATAGGGACTGACGCACAGTCTGCTAAACACTAACACACAACCTGCTTGGTCCACAAAAGTTTTTATAAGGACTGGTAACTTGGTATAGGGTGCTACGGTACATAGGCCTGAGTGCAGTACAGTCTGCTGTTCTGTAAGGACCGCTATCGGTCCACAATACATAGGGTTGCCGTGCACTACTGCTGACCGCTGCCCTATACTGCAGCAGTCCTTCATTGGTATAGGGACTGACGTACAGTCTGCTAATCACTAACACACAACCTGCTTGGTCCACAAAAGTTCTTATAAGGACTGGTAACTTGGTATAGGGTGCTACGGTACATAGGCCTGAGTGCGTTACAGTCTGCTGTTCTGTAAGGACCGCTATCGGTCCACAATACATAGGGTTGCCGTGCACTACTGCTGACCGCTGCCCTATACTGCAGCAGTCCTTCATTGGTATAGGGACTGACGTACAGTCTGCTAATCACTAACACACAACCTGCTTGGTCCACAAAAGTTCTTATAAGGACTGGTAACTTGGTATAGGGTGCTACGGTACATAGGCCTGAGTGCGTTACAGTCTGCTGTTCTGTAAGGACCGCTATCGGTCCACAATACATAGGGTTGCCGTGCACTACTGCTGACCGCTGCCCTATACTGCAGCAGTCCTTCATTGGTATAGGGACTGACGTACAGTCTGCTAATCACTAACACACAACCTGCTTGTTCCACAAAAGTTCTTATAAGGACTGGTAACTTGGTATAGGGTGCTACGGTACATAGGCCTGAGTGCGTTACAGTCTGCTGTTCTGTAAGGACCGCTATCGGTCCACAATACATAGGGTTGCCGTGCACTACTGCTGACCGCTGCCCTATACTGCAGCAGTCCTTCATTGGTATAGGGACTGACGTACAGTCTGCTAATCACTAACACACAACCTGCTTGTTCCACAAAAGTTCTTATAAGGACTGGTAACTTGGTATAGGGTGCTACGGTACATAGGCTTGAGTGCGGTACAGTCTGCTGTTCTGTAAGGACCGCTATCGGTCCACAATAGATAGGGTTGACGTGCACCACTGCTGACCGCTGCCCTATACTGCAGCAGTCCTTCAGCGGTATAGGGACTGACGTACAGTCTGCTAAACACTAATACACAACCTGCTTGGTCCACAAAAGTTCTTATAAGGACTGGTAACTTGGTATAGGGTGCTACGGTACATAGGCTTGAGTGCGGTACAGTCTGCTGTTCTGTAAGGACCGCTATAGGTCCACAATAGATAGGGTTGACGTGCACCACTGCTGACCGCTGCCCTATACTGCAGCAGTCCTTCAGCGGTATAGGGACTGACGTACAGTCTGCTAAACACTAATACACAACCTGCTTGGTCCACAAAAGTTCTTATAAGGACTGGTAACTTGGTATAGGGTGCTACGGTACATAGGCTTGAGTGCGGTACAGTCTGCTGTTCTGTAAGGACCGCTATAGGTCCACAATAGATAGGGTTGACGTGCACCACTGCTGACCGCTCACCTATACTGCAGCAGTCCTTCAGCGGTATAGGGACTAAGAGTTTTGTCACAGGGTCATTTAAAAAATGACATGCAGAGGAAGAGGCAGGCCCTTCCGCAGGGGTGGTAGGGGTAGGGCAGGAGCAACAGGCTTGAGCCAAAGTGGGAAGTTGCAGAAGGTGCGTTCAATTACTTTAAAGGATGCACCAGACTTGGTTGAGTGGCTCGCTCAGCCTTACTCTTCTGCACCCTCCTCATCCTCTCGATCTGCACCCTCTTCTTCACTCTCTGCTATGTGCACCCCCAAAGACACTACCACCAACAACACGACCACCACCACCACCACCACATACCTTCCGCTTGAGTCACTGGAATTATTTTCCGATCCATATCAAGAGGACATTTCTGATGCGCAGCCACTCTTGGTATTGGATCAGGAAGAGGAGGTAGCAACAAGCGCTACTCAGCAGTCTGACGCCAGTACCCAGATCAGCCCAAGGAGGAGGTTGGTCCCCGGTGTTGCTGCCTACTCTACTTATAGCGGTGGGGAAGGTGACGTTGATGATGACGTGTCTAGTGATGTCACGTGGGTGCCCACAAGAGAGGAAGAGGAGGGGAGTTCAGAGGGAGATATGGACCAGCAGATAGGGAGGAGAAGCAGCAATGACTTACATTGCACAGCAGGGACAAAGCAGACTGCAAATGTATCAGGAGCGAGTCATCGACCATGTACGGTCACATCTGGCGCTCCCAGGACACCGGCACATGGCTCCGCAGTGTGGGCTTTTTTTAACGTGTCCGCTGCTGACAATAGCGTTGCCATCTGCAATCTTTGCAGTCAACGCGTTAGTCGCGGTAAGCCCAATACTCACCTAGGGACGACCGCCTTAAGAAGGCACATGAGCAGCCATCACCGAGCCCAGTGGGAGCAACGGAACACACAAAGCCACACTGCAGGCTCTCACCGTCCAGCCTCGTCTTCTACTTCTCCTTCTCCTCTCTCCTCACAATTGTCCTCCACTCCACCTTCCATCACGCCAAGCTCACATTTTTCTGCAAAAAGGCAGGCTTCCGTGGGCCTAATGTTTGAGCGTAAAAAAATGATGACGCCGGATAACCCTCTTGCCCAACGGTTGGCGGCTGGCTTGTCAGAACTCATAGCCCGCCAACTACTGCCATATAAACTGGTGGACTCGGAGGCCTTTCGCAAATTTGTGGCCATTGGAACACCACAATGGAAGGTCCCAGGAAGGAAGTATTTCTCAGAGAAGGGCATCCCAGAGCTATATGGCCATGTTCAGCGGCAAGTGAATGTATCTCTGGCACACAGTGTCGGTGCCAAGATACATCTGACCACAGACACGTGGTCTAGCAAACACGGGCAGGGAAGGTATATCAGTTTTACTGCCCACTGGGTGAACCTTCTGACGGCCGTCAAGCATGTAACCCGTGGCACCCGTGTAGATTTGGTTTTACCGCCACGGATTGCATGCAGGCCTGACTCTTCTTCTCCTCCTCCTACTCCATCCTCCTCCCTCTCCTCCTCAGCTGCCTCCTCCTTTTCCGCTGCTAGCGTCTCTTCCACTGCACCGCCCAAGCTCCCCAGAACCTATTCCACATGCCAGGTGAGACGTTGCCATGCCGTGCTGCGTCTGTTGTGCCTGGAAGCAAAGAGCCACACTGGCCCGGCACTCCTTTCAGCTTTGCGTTCACAGGCAGATGAGTGGCTAACACCGCTCAATTTGACAGTTGGTAAAGTGGTGTGTGACAACGGTGCCAATCTGCTTAGCGCATTGAAACAGGGCAAAATCACGCACGTGCCGTGCATGGCACACGTCTTAAACTTGGTCGTGCAGCGATTCCTTGTCAAATACCCTGGGGTCCAGGACATCTTGCGGCAGGCAAGGAAAATCTCGGCCCATTTCAGAAGATCTTACACGGCCATGGCTCGCCTTGCTGACATTCAGCGGCGACACCATCTGCCGGTCAGACGTCTTATTTGCGATTGCCCGACGCGATGGAACTCAACCTTCTATATGCTTGATAGGCTGCTCCAGCAGAAACGTGCAGTTAACGTCTACCTGTATGAACTCTGCGAAAGAAACGGTTCTGGGGAGCTGGGTTTTTTTTCACCGCGCCAGTGGCTGCTCATGCGCGACACATGCAGACTTCTGCGGCCATTTGAGGAGATCACCAAACTGGTCAGTCGCAGCCATGGCGCCATCAGTGACATGGTACCTTATGCCTTCTTTCTGGAGCGTGCATTGCGTCGTGTCATTGATCAGGCTGTGGAGGAGCAGGAGCGGGAAGATGAGGAAGTCGCAATGCTGGATGAATTCCCAGGGGGGGCTACTCTATCTGAGACAAGTCAACAACAGGAGTCTGATGAGGAGTCAGAGGAGGATGGTGCCGGGGCGGATGAGCAGGAGCAAGAAGAGCATGCTTTAAACCTTTCTGGGATCCCTGTTGTGCGAGGATGGGGAGAGGAGAATGAAGAGGACGACATTATCCTGGATGATGAGCAGGAGCCAGGCCACCACACCGCTTCCACTTTAGTGCAAATGGGGGCCTTCATGCTCCAGTGTTTTAATAGGGACCCCCGTATAAAAAGCATGAGGGTCAAGGACCAGTACTGGGTGGCAACGTACTTAGACCCCCGGTACAAACACAAAATGGCGGAAATGTTACCGCCGTCGCAGAGGGCTGTCAGAATGCAGCACTTCCAGGCCTTGCTTCGAGAAATGCTGCATTCTGCTTTTGCGTGCGCTGGCAGAGGAGCAATTCCCACTCCCAGAGAAGGATTTGCGGGTACCAATCCAACAGCGCCTGCAAGAAGAGGCCGGTTTGAAGATGTGTTGGTGACTTCGGATATGAGGTCATTCTTTCAGCCGACCCATCGACAGGTGTCATCCGGATCCAGCATCAGGGAACGCCTAGACCGTCAGGTGTCCGACTACATTGGGTTAACGGCCGATGTGGACGCTCTGAGGAGTGATGAACCCCTAGACTACTGGGTGGGCAGGCTTGACCTCTGGCCAGAGCTTGCCCAATTTGCAATCGAACTGTTGGCTTGCCCCTCATCCAGTGTCCTGTCCGAAAGGACGTTCAGCGCAGCAGGGGGGATTGTGACCGATAAGCGTACTCGCCTAGCTCACCACAGTGTTAACTACCTCACATTTCTAAAAATGAATGAGGCATGGATCTCGGAGGAATTCAACACATGTGATCAGTAGACCATGTATATGTCTATAAACAATTTTTGGAATCAAGCACACAGACCTTCTTAATTCATTTGGCTCACTTCCCTGACCCAAAAAAGCACACCGTACTATATGCCCCTACCCTCCTCTTTGAAGAGGTTGAGCGGTGTCATATTTCTACTGGGGCTGCTTATTATGAGGGGTTCCCACCATCCCTGTGCTGTGCTGACTTCCTCCTGGGTGTTCTTATTATGAGGGGCTCCCACCATCCCTGTGCTGTGCTGACTTCCTCCTGGGGGTTCTTATTATGAGGGGATCACACCATCCCTGTGCTGTGCTGACTTCCTCCTGGGGCTGCTTACGGTGCTGCTGTCAGCGCTGTATGTCACGGAGCTGCTGTCAGCGCTGTATGTCACGGAGCTGCTGTCAGCGCTGTATGTCACGGAGCTGCTGTCAGCGCTGTATGTCACGGAGCTGCTGTCAGCGCTGTATGTCACGGAGCTGCTGTCAGCGCTGTATGTCACGGAGCTGCTGTCAGCGCTGTATGTCACGGAGCTGCTGTCAGCGCTGTATGTCACGGAGCTGCTGTCAGCGCTGTATGTCACGGAGCTGCTGTCAGCGCTGTATGTCACGGAGCTGCTGTCAGCGCTGTATGTCACGGAGCTGCTGTCAGCGCTGTATGTCACGGTGCTGCTGTCAGCGCTGTATGTCACGGAGCTGCTGTCAGCGCTGTATGTCACGGAGCTGCTGTCAGCGCTGTATGTCACGGAGCTGCTGTCAGCGCTGTATGTCACGGAGCTGCTGTCAGCGCTGTATGTCACGGAGCTGCTGTCAGCGCTGTATGTCACGGTGCTGCTGTCAGCGCTGTATGTCACGGAGCTGCTGTCAGCGCTGTATGTCACGGAGCTGCTGTCAGCGCTGTATGTCACGGAGCTGCTGTCAGCGCTGTATGTCACGGAGCTGCTGTCAGCGCTGTATGTCACGGAGCTGCTGTCAGCGCTGTATGTCACGGTGCTGATGTCAGTGCTCTGTATTACGGTGCTGCTGTCAGTGCTCTGTATCTCCTGCACCCTCTTGTTTGCCTACCCTGGTCCCTGACCTTCCCTCTCCTCCATTGCCTTCATTAGCTCCATAGTCCTGAATTGTCAGAACAATTTCCCAAATAAAAAAAAAATGCTTGTAGTTATCGATCCCAAATTCACCTCATACATGTATTATGCTATTGTCCAGGTGGTGGGACTACGTGCTACCCCCTAATAATTACCCCGTGGCCGCAAATTCGACCTAAAGGTTTGCGAAATTCGCCTCCCATTGAAGTCAATGGAGCCCGCGGCGAACGGTCGTTTTCGCGAACGTTTGTGCCCGTTCGCGTTTCGCGTTCGCGAAACGTCCCGTCGGAAGTTCGTCCATCACTACTCTCCAGCAATACACACCAAACTGAGCATGTGCAGAGTGCCTCCTAGGGATCTGTTTTTATCAGCAGATGGATTGGGGATAGTAAAAGAAGGGGAAGGTCAAACAGCCTTTTTACACAATGCACAGGATTAACCCTTTAGGTTCAACAGTGAGTATAACAAGCATGCTTTACTGCATATACACACTGATTCTTTTGTGGTTTTAGTAACACTTTAAAGCGGAGGTCCACCCTAAAGTGGACCTTCCGCTCATCGGAACCCTCCCCCCTACGGCGCCACAATTGGCACCTTTCAGGGGGGAGGGGGGTGCAGATACCTGTACAGTACAGGTATCTGCACCCACTTCCGGGATAGCTCTCTGCGGAAAGGGGCATAGATTATGCCCCTTTCCGCAAGTGCCCCGCTGCCTGCTGGGAAACACACAGATCCCAGAGGCAGCGGGGACCGTCCTTATTGTGCAGCGCGACTCGCGCATGCGCAGTAGGGAACCGGGAAATGAAGCCGAAAGGCTCCATTTCCTGATTCCCATACCCAAGATGGCGGCGGCAGCACCCGAGAGACGATCTAGAGATCGGCTTCGGGTGCCGACATCGCGGGCGCGCTGGACAGGTAAGTGTCACTATTTTAAAAGTCAGCAGCTGCAGTATTTGTAGCTGCTGGCTTTTAAAAAAAAAAAAAAAATGCGGAGTCCCGGCGGACTCCCGCTTTAAAGAATACACCTGTATAGTGCCTCTTCTTTACTACTGATATTACCATTGTCCCTGTCAAGCTTACAGAATCCACTACTTCAAGGGTTGCAAGAGTTTTTTGTATTTGATTCAAACGCAATGTAATAAAAGAGACAGAACAGTGCAGGATCAGCCAGCAGATCTCCATGCTCATAACATGGATTAACCACTTTCAGACCGGACCATTTTGCTGGCTTAAGACCAGACCACTTTTTGCGATTCGGCACTGCGCCGCTTTAACTGACAATTGCGCAGTCGTGCGACGTGGCTCCCAAACAAAATTGATATCCTTTTTTTTCCCCCATAAATAGAGCTTTCTTTTGGTGGTATTTGATCACCTCTGCGGTTTTTATTTTTTGTGCTATAAACAAAAATAGAGCGACAATTTTGAAAAAAACGCATTATTTTTAACTTTTTGTTATAATAAATATCCCCCAAAAATATATAATAATTTTTTTCCCTCAGTTTAGGCCAATACGTATTCTTCTACATATTTTTGGTAAAAAAAATCGCAATAAGCGGTTATTGATTGGTTTGCGCAAAAGTTATAGCGTTTACAAAATAGGGGATAGTTTTATGGCTTTTTTATTAATAATTATTTTTTTTACTAGTAATGTCGGCAAACAGCGATTTTTATTGTGACTGAGACATTATGGCGGACACATCGGACATTTTTGACACATTTTTGGGACCATTGTCATTTATACAGCAATCAGTGCTATACAAATGGGGTTAAGTGTTCCTAGGGGCATGTTACTAACCGTGGGGGGGCTGGGCTTTGTGTTAGTGAACACTGATCTCTGCTCCAATCACATGGTAATCTTGTGTGTAGAGAATTCCGATCGGACAAAGTGCCACGCATGCTCAGATCAAATTCCTAGACCAAAGCTATTGGCTACTAGCCTGAACGTAGTCCCGTCGTAATGAAATAACGTCATCACGTTCTGAACGATCGGATTTTCCGACAACTTTGTCCGACTGTGTGTATGCAACAGTTTTGGACAAAATCCGTCAGACAAAATCCAACGGATTTGGTTGTCAGAATGTCCGACTGTGTGTACAAGGGCTTAGAAGATTGCGGGTGAGGGACTGAACTTCCTCTCGTCTTGGTGATCTGAGCATACGTAGAGCCTGATACCTACCAAAACTAGGTACCCATTCGCCACCCAAGCAAAATATTCCAGAAATGTTAGAGCATGAGGGGGAGGAGGAGGAAGAGTAGAATGTCCCCTTTTGGGTGAAGTTCCTCTTTAAGCAACGATGATCAAAAAGCATTACATAGGGCCTAGAGTACATAATCATAGGGCTTAGAAGCACAATTTCCTGACATAAAATTGTGTGGACTATCAAATTCTTTCATTTTGATCTTCCTACATGGTCCTCTTAGCTTGGTTTTAGCGCTTGACATATGGTTCTTTCTTGAACACAATGTGTATTACCTAGTCAATTACCTTTGACTTTATCATGTAGTTTGAACTCTGGTAATATTATTCTGGCATCTGTGCTTTGGAAATATGGCTTTGGCACATGTGTTTCCAGGTCTACACTTATTGTCATAACTCTTGCAATAATAAGGCATACTGTATACAGTATGTGTATGGCCATGCATACATCTTACATAGATATGTATAGGGTTCACATACTACAATTCATACAGATGATACTTCCCCACTCCAGATCCAGATATTGTCAGATAGCCACTACACATTTTTTTAACCCTTTGGTAAATACAAAGGCTTTCCCATACTTATGGTAAAGCTATAATAACTGTCCTTCCTACATCTTAATGCAACCGCAGGTCATTGTGATGGTTTTAATAACAGCTTATTGTAGATCTGGCACCATTAACATGACAATGACACTAGATAGTTTTTGTTCAGTTAATAATAATAATAATAATAATATATCCTTTTTTTTACTGTAATGTGCTATGTATACATTTCTGTGGTCTGAGTGTTTCTTTGGTTGAAATAATCAAAGAGAGATATCAGAGTCTCCTTAAGGAAAACCTGTCATGAGAAAAATATACATGCTGCCACCGCTGACTTTTCCTACTAAAAAATGCCAGTTGTCTGCCTTTCTTGTTGATGATTTGACCTCAATACTTTGAGTCACCGACCTAGAATAAATATAGTGGTAAGCAATGCTGACTTTTCTCTGACTTTCATCTATAGTAGACATGTGCAATTAGTTTCGGCCTGAATACAAATTCAGACAAATCTTTGGTTATTCGGATGTATCCAAATCTCAGAGTAAAATAGTAACAAATTTAGTTGTAATTCTTTCAATTTCCTTTCCTTTATTCGCTTTCTAATGAATTCCAAATATTCAGATAGCTGGTTGTTAAGCACCAGGCCGGGAAGCCAGCTGCCACTTCCTTAACAAACGATGACTCATCAGCTGTCAGCTGGCTTCCCAACTGACAGCTGAATTGTAAACAAAACAATGGCAACAATAGAAAATTCCTGGAAATAAAATAGTGTGCCACTCCCCCAATCTATCCCCAATCCCATACCAGACCCTAATTCAAGCATGCAGCTCGGCAGGCCAGGAAAAGGGGTGACAAACGAGCACCCCCCCTCTTGAGCCATACCAGGCCACATGCCTTCAACATAAAGGTGCGCTTTGGGGCTGGGGCCACCCTAAAGCACCTTGTCCCCATTGGTTCTCATCCCCACAACTCTGAGCTGTGGTTGTGGGGGTTTGCGGGCAAGGGGCTTATCTGAATCTGTAAGCCCCTTTAACAAGGGGGCCTCCAGATCCTGCTCCCCCCACGTGAATGAGTATGGCCTACCCGTTCACCGTAGGCGTTCACCCGATCAAAATATGTAAAAAGTGAATAAAGTGAATAAAGACAGTAAATTGTAAATGACAATTCCTTTATTAAAAAATAAAAAATAATGTCCCCCTGATGTAGATCCATCTCAAGCTGACTGCTGCACTGCCGAGTCTGAAAAAAGAAAACATCTTTGGCCTCGTTAAACACTTCCTGCGGGGGCGTGTCCAAGATGGCGACCTGAGAGGTTGTGGAAGCCAGAGCTCTGCTGCCTTTTTATCCTGAACCTAGCTACCTGCTGTTCCTTATACTGCACAACCTACCCACAGGTGCTCCGGATGTCCTGCAAAACTCGGCACAGGGGTAAGAAGCTTCGTTTCCCGGACTCCCCCTCGGTACCGGCCCTGCAAGCGACGACCCCCCCTGCAAGGGCGCGCAATATGGCGTCCCAGACGGAGATGGATGACCAGGAAGGTGCTGAGGAGATCGGACTCAGGGACGTGATGGCGGCTATAGCCACGTGTCAAGCTACCCTGACTAACAAAATCGAAGCTGTGCAGCTAGATGTCGGCCTGGTCCGTCAGGATCTTGACAAGCTCCGGTCCAGAGTTACAGAGGCTGAACAGCGGGTCGGGCGGGTGGAGGACCTCGCGGCTGACCATGCGGAGTCCATCCGCACCCTGCACACTCGGGTTCGTGCCCTAGAATACAAGGCTGACGACGCGGAGAATAGGAACCGGAGGAATAACCTCCGCGTGGTTGGCCTCCCCGAAGGAGCGGAGGGGAAGAACCCGGCGGTCTTTGTGGAGGAGCTGCTACGGACTCTGCTGCCTGATGCGCAGTTTTCCCCATACTACTCTGTGGAACGGGCGCATCGTGTCCCTCCTACCCCGGGGCCTCCTGGAGCGAGGCCGCGCACCCTGATATTCCGGCTTCTGCATTTTCGGGACAGGGATGAAGCGTTGCGAGCTGCCCGAAGGGTGGGTGAATTGCGTTTCCAGAATGCCACGGTGATGATGTTCCCGGACTATTCCATGGAAACACAGAAGCTCCGCAGATCCTTTGACCAGGTGAAGGTAGGCCTGAGGGCTCGAAACATCAAATATAGTGTCCTTTTCCCTGCAAAGCTACGGGTACAGGATGGAGAGACCACTAAATTTTTTACCAACCCGCGGGAGGCTGCCGCCTGGCTGGAGTCGCTACCGGCCTGTCACTAGAACTGTGGGAATGACTGTGCCTTCTAGCTGGCTGCTATGGATGCCTTCGGTTCTGGCTCATATATTTTCCCCTGTTTTCTTTTATGCTGCTGTCCCCCTGGATGTTGTGTGATGGTGGACCGGGGGGGGTTTTCTGGTGTATCAGACTTGTGTACTCATCCAGCCCGGACAAACCCATGTTTGGGTATGATAACCCTCTAAACACGGACGAATTTTTGGGGTACTGTGTTCCAGGGGGCAGCGGTTGGGGGTACTTTCTTGACTTGGTACCGTTTCTCTGTTTTTTTGCCATGGACTCCTTTCTGTTATTCACTCTCAAGGGGGGGGGGGGGGGGGGGCGGGGGGATGTTATGTTACTTGGCTGTTCTAACTGGACCCGGGTGGGCTGTCTGTTACTTGCACCTGTGTATACTCACTGACTGCGGCCCTGGCAGGAGCTGGGAGACAAGATGACGTCTTATCCTCATCTGCACTGGATGTCAGCATCTCTGTGGCTCTCTAATGCCGTTAGGCATCACCTCTTGCTATGTTTACACGCTCTAGTTAAGCAATGTACTTTTTGGTTACTTGGGGGATCTATGCACCCTCAGGTTTGGGGGGGGGTGTGGGGTGGGGGGGCGGGGGGTTGTATCCGCAGTTGCGGATGGGGAAAAAGTTTAGTTTCATGTTGTTTTTTTGTTTTTTTTGTTTTTGACTGTTTAATGGAGTTGCTTGCTACTTACACGGGGTACGGTCCACTACATATATGGTGTTATTCAACTGATCTTTTCTTGATTCTAGGTCTGGGGTGTCTGTGCTGGGAAACGACGGCCGGGAGGGACCTGTGGATTTGGTTAGGTGGTGAGTGTGAAGTGCGTTATGGCTGATATATCCATTATCTCTTGGAATGTCAGGGGCCTTAATTCCGCTATCAAGAGATCTCTGGTGTTTAAATATCTGCAAAAGTATAACCCCCATATATGTATATTACAAGAAACGCACTTGAGTGGCTCCCGGGTTTTGGGGGTTAGGAGGGCGTGGGTAGGCACCCACTATCACGCTACTTACTCTTCATATGCTCGGGGAGTTAGTGTTTTGATCCACAGGTCCCTTCCGCTGCGAGTTCACGAGGTGCGCACGGATCCTGGGGGTAGATTTGTAATACTGTGTGTTACCTTACATGATAGGGATATGGTACTGGTGGGGTTGTATCTTCCCCCGCCAGCTAATGGGCAACTTCTGTACGATATTATGCACACTGTTCTCGGTTTTCAGATACCTGAGGTTTTTGTCTTTGGGGATTTTAATTTAGTTCCTCAGCACGATGTGGATAGGCTCCGCCCCACGTCCCGTCCAAGTGGTGAGCTGCAGCGCTGGGCGGACACTTTTGCCCTGGCGGATGTGTGGCGCCACTATCACCCGCAGGAGAGGGGGTATACCTGTCACTCCGCCTCCCACCGGGCACTGTCGCGCATTGACCTGGCGTTTGCCTCCCCCGGGGCTCTGGGGTGGTCGAGGACGGCGCGGCATCTGCCCCGTGGGATTTCGGACCATGCACCCCTTATGCTCACTATCTCTTTGGCGCCCCCCCCGGGGTGAGGTTGTGGCGCCTATCCAGATACTGGGCTGTGGATGACAGGCTACAGGAGGGGACATCGGAGGCTATTTGCAATTTCTGGCAACTTAACGAAGGCTCGACTGAGGGTGGGGTGGCTTGGGACGCTTTTAAGGCTGCCATCCGGGGTCATTTTATCTCTCACATTGCGTCCCTACGTAAAGAGACGTCTAGGTCCCTTGAAGCCTTGGAGGAGGAAAGTGGGAGGAGGGAGGCGGAGTATGTTCGGACGGGGGATGGGGATGTGTACAGGAGGTGGCAGGAGGTCCTTCGGGAAGTATCCCTGCTTAATGTAACGCAGACGCAGCAATCTATGTTGTATTCCAAACAAAGACTATTTGAATATGGCAATAAGAATGGTAGGTTGCTGGCGTGGCTGGCACGCACCCAGAGGCCCTCTACCCATATTGCTAGTATCCGGGATGTGCAGGGCCGGGAGCTTACCTCTCCGGCGGAGATCAACCGTAGATTCTATGACTTCTTCCAAGGTATATATACCTCCAGGTCCCAATGTACGGCTGCGGAACTGCAGGACTATCTGGGAGGGATTCCCTTTCCCCAACTTTCAGGGGATGACAGGGAATTACTGGACAGGGACGTGTCGCTGGAGGAGGTCCAGCTGGCCATCGGTAGTCTTCAAGGTGGTAAGACTCCGGGGGCTGACGGCCTACCCTCTGAGTTTTACTCACAGCACGCTGACCTGTTAGCCCCTAGGTTTCGGGCCCTTCTTGATGGAATCGGGGAGACTGATAGTCTTCCTGAGTCCATGGGAGAGGCGACTATTGTCCTGATTCCCAAACCGGGTAAGGATCCTGGGGAGTGTGGGTCTTACCGCCCTATCTCCCTACTGAACGTGGATGCCAAGCTGTTGGCTAAGATCCTAGCCACCCGCTTGAACTCCGTAATATCCTCCCTGGTGCATGCTGACCAAACGGGCTTCATGCCTGGGAAGGGCACGGACATTAACATCAGACGCCTCTTTCTAAATCTCTCCTCTGACCATGATGAGGTGGGCAGTAGAGCAATTGCCTCCTTAGATGCTGAGAAGGCATTTGATTCTGTGGAGTGGGAGTTCCTTTGGGGGGTGCTTCGGAGTTTTGGGTTTGGTCCTAAATTTTTACGGTGGGTGCGATTGCTCTACGCGGCTCCTAGGGCCAGGGTGCGCACCAATGGTTGGATGTCGGAACCCTTCTCATTGCAACGGGGCACGCGACAGGGGTGTCCTCTCTCGCCTGGGTTGTTCGCCCTGGCCCTGGAGCCTCTCGCCATATTAATTAGAGCGTCGTCTATACGGGGACTGCGAAAGGGATGTACGGAGGAGAAGATCTCACTATACGCGGACGACGCCCTGTTGTATTTAAACGATACCGGTCCTTCCCTTTCGGAAGCTCTTGCGATTTTTGACAAATTTGGGTCCTTTTCTGGCGTTCGCATTAACTGGTCAAAATCTCTCCTCTTTCCCTTGGATGCGGGTGTGCCTTCGTCCCCTGGTGGGTCGTTACTACAGTGGTCCTCTGAATTTACCTATCTCGGGGTACGGGTGGCCAGAGATCCCAATAAGTATTACATGTTAAATGTACTCCCCCTTCTCCGACTACTGCGAGAGAGGTGTCGGGCCTGGTCTGGACTTCCGTTGAACTTGGTGGGACGTATAAACATTCTAAAAATGGTGCTTCTCCCTAAGTTCAATTACATATTTCGGAACTGTCCGGGGTGGGTTCCGGGCTCCTTTTTCCGGGAGGCGGATAAGTGTATTAGCTCCTTCTTGTGGAATGGTGCTGCCCCGAGGTTGGCTAGGTCTACGCTTCAGTCCCCGGTAAGGGTGGGAGGTCTAGCCCTTCCCAACTTGCGATTTTACTACTGGGCCGCTATGCTGGTCACTGTTTCATGGTGGTTCGCGGCGCGGGATTCGAACGTGGCGGTGCGCTTGGAGGCAGCGCTGGTGGGCTCCGTGTCTGACCTGCAGGGCCTAGTATACAGGGGGGCTGGGGCGTACGCGGCTCTTCCTGGGCCGACGAAGGCTTCTCTTCGGGTATGGAAGATGGCGGGGCGCAGATTTGTTCGGCCGGGTGACTGGTCCCCGGCCCAGCCCCTCTGGAATAACCCTAACCTTCCCCACTTTAGGACAATTCCAGACCCGCAGATCTGGGTGCGATTTGGGATTACAACTCTGCGGGATGTTATGCCGGCAGGTACCCTGCTGACGTTTGGCCAGCTGACTCGCTCCCATGGCCTGCCTGGCTGGATGTTCTTTCGTTATGCTCAGCTGCGTCATGCGGCTAGGGCACAGTTTCCTGAATCCCCAACCCTGCGGACTACTCCGCTGGAGGAGCTGTTTGAGGGTGAGGGCCCCCAAAAACCCCTATCAGATGTGTACCGGATTGTACTCCCGATTGACTCTCATAAGCTGGACTCTCTTTGGGACAAATGGAAGGAGGATATCCCATCTCTGGAGCGGGAGGATTGGGAGGAATGTTTGGAAAAAGGTCCCCAACTGGTCATTTCTGCGGGTGATAAACTTATTCAAACGAAGTTTTTGTATAGGGTATATCACACTCCTACGCGCCTGGCGAGAATATACCCTAATAGGGATCCACACTGCCCTAGGTGCAGGGTGGAACTTGGTACATACCTTCATATGTTCTGGGACTGCTGCAGACTGCATACATATTGGTCTGAGGTGTTTGATCACCTCAACACTCGGTTGGGGCTGGAGGTCCCTAGGACTCCTGAGATGGCCCTACTGGGCATTCACGCGGATGAAAGTAGACCCTATTACTCTAAGTTGTTGATTTCCTATTTACTTTTTTACGCTAAGAAAGAAATCATCTGTAAATGGTTCTCGTCCACTCCTCCTAGTGTGATTCAGTGGGAGAAAAGTGTGAATAGTGTTTTGCCTTTGTATAAAATAACCTACCTAAATCGCGGTTGTCCGTGGAAGTTTGACAGAATCTGGCTCCCGTGGACATCGGGAGGCTGAGGTGGTCTCTGGGTCTTTGTAGAAGCCCTAGTCCTCTTAGTTTGTATTTTAGTTTGTATTTTAGTCTGTATTTTTTTTTGTATCACCGAATGACATATGCTGATGTATGTAACACGTTTCGTATCCTACTGTGCTCCGGCTGCGCCGGTAGTTTGACCCATTGTACTCTTGGTCATTTTGTACTGTGTATGTATGTTGGATAATAAAACACTCCTGTTGTTTAAAAAAAAAAAAAAAAACACTTCCTGCGGACTGTCTGCTCCTCTGACATTTCTTAAATAGCTAACCCCACCCCATGACGTCAGCAGGCAACCCCACCCCCTTGTGATGTCACTGACCAGGGCATGCTGGGTCGATTATGTCACGAGGGGTGGGGTCACCAGGTGGTCCCGCCCTTTACCTATATAAGAAATGTCAACATCGAAGCAGGCCATCCGCGGGGAGCGTTTGACGAGACCAGAAGTTGAGTTCAGTAAAGGGTTCCTAAAGTAAAGATGTCTGTGCAAAGTGTCCCAGTGGAACCGTTATAAAGGATTTGTAAAGATTGGGCGATTGCCCTCTCACCAACAACCAGGCCAATATGATGTCTTCAGGACAGTAACTTGTATTTCGACACTCCTGCAGTGGCTCTGCCATCTCGATCTCTCTGTGTGAAGCTTGGTACACTGACTGGCAGGCGACCAGAGTGGTGCTGGATGGATGTCCGATGACAAACGACAGAGCTAGGCCCCTTTGGTATGGGTTGGAAGGGGGTACAAAGCGGGGTAGGCCGCGACCCATCTCTCCATGTACAGGGAGATCCATCTTGCATCAGGTGCAGGTGGAAGAGATCTCCACGCAGGATTTTGCTTCTTTTATAGCTACTCCCAGCAATCTTCTGATGGTAGAAAAGATCCCTGGGCTATATAGTCCAGGCACATAATCATGTGATGCAATTAATAGTTGGGAGAACTATTCATCCCGCAATCCCTTTTGTTTGGCACACAAATATGATGTCCCCTGTTATACTGATCACTAGAGGGACATGCGATGCATGGAAGTGCTGGAGGGTACTGTTCTTTGCGATTGTAGTCCATATTGCTACACTGCATTCCTCATGAAGGTGTACTTAAAAAGGACCAAAAAATTAAAACTGGCATGTAAATCCACTCATTCTGTAGAAGAGTACCCCTTTAATCACCATTTCAGGCATTAGCTCCTTTCCCACAAGCCCTGGGTTCCCAAAATTACATGGGTCGCCACAATCCCAAAACGCCTGCAAATGCTCAGGGAATATATGTTTTCTTGCTTCCCACCCTCTGCAGCTCTGAGGGCAGAGGTGGCTGGGCATGTGATCTGCAGTATGGTGGATGGTCCTTCGTGGTTAGTCCTAGCATGCAGGCATCTGGGCAGGAGAGCAAAAGCAGGCAGCTTCTTTAGAATATCCAGCCACTGCAGGGAGTACAGCTCCAATTGCTATCAAAATATTGTACTTTACCTGAGACTCTTCCAGGGGCCTGCTTGTAGTACCAGCCCTAGGACTCCTACAACCACTCACCTTTGGTGAGATCTCTCCAGCTGTTTACCTATTACTAGACCTGAGGCACTTCCAGCCAATCTCCTGTATTCCAAGCCCTGAGATCCTTCCAGCTGTTCACCTGTGCTATCAGACTTACATGGGACTTCATCATATGGGATGACAAGTAGCTGTTTGCACACTGTACTATTTAATAGAAGAGTAATGTTTCTCTTGTCTCTGTTAGAATAGAGCCTTATATAGACTATGCGGTTGATTTAATAAAGTTGGAGGGCGCAAAATCTGGCACAGCTCTGCATAGAAACAAATCAGATTCTAGGTTTTATTGTCAAAGCCTAATTAAACAAGCTGAATTTAGAAGCTGATTGGCTGCCATGCACAGCTGCACCAGATTTTGCAATCTCAAGTTTTAGAGTGTTGTGTTGTGCTGCTTGAACTGCAGAAGCACTGCTTTAAGGAGGTGCTGTTTGCACAGTTTCATAATCTGTTTAGCATTGTTTTGTACTGTATGCATACTCTTTCCATTTCGGCCCTGTTTCTTAATTGTACTCTGCACCAATTTAGTAAACTGTAGGTTATACTTTCCCTCTAGCTGATCATTCCACATTACAATTTCACAATTTCACAATAGCAAAACTTGAAATTGTTTTCAGGCAAACTTTTGGAATGGGTAATATTGGACCGGTCAGAGGTCCTTCCCTTTAATACAGGGTACAGGATTGATTACTTATACCCCTCCTGCCTTTGTGAAATTTCAAGTTAATATTTTTCAATTATTACTTAATTTATTATATTTATTTCATTAGTGCAAAAAACAATTGTGTGCAGGGTACAATAACCTATATAGCAACCAATCATTAAATATCTTTCACCCTCTGACCACTGTTAAACTGTAATCTGGTTAGCTGCTACTGTATCGGCATACTTTGCGATAACTTACTGTATAACCCTAACTGTGTGAAAAGCTGCTTTAGGCTGGATTCACACCTATGCATTTTTAGTGCTTTTTGCATTTTGCAGGTTTGCGCTACAGAACGTGTTCTATAGGAAACCCATGTTAAATGGGCTGTAAGGAAAATCTGCAAAATGCAAAAAGCATTAAAAATGCATAGGAGTGAATCCAGCCTTAGACAGTTTATCTAACTGCTAAAAAATAATTCTTAACTTTGAAGAATCTGACAGTGTCTTAGTACTGAGCAGAAATCCACAAATTGTATTATTGAGCTCAAAAATTATACATTAAAATGTTAGCTCCACGAAAATCAGCCAAGAAATACCCAAAAAAATGTGCGCATATTCATATCTATTAACACCAATAAAGTGTCCATGCAACAAGAAGGTTTCTTATACTTTTAGAATATTCTCCACTGTACCATAAAGTGCTACTGCACTGTGAGACCAATAAAATCGTCAAAGGTCCTCGATGTTAGTTGTAATCCTGCATTTACCTGCCTTAAGTGTAATGCAAAACACTAAATAAAAAGTTATTTGATAAAAAAAATTTCAAAGGTACTATTGTGTTTCACCACCTCCACACCAGAAAACTCTTCAACTAAATATGACCACCCACTACAGGTAAGTCATATAGTGCTTGTTTTAACCACTTCAGCCCGGAAGATTTTACCTTCTTTCTGACCAGAGCACTTTTTGTGATTCGGCACTGCGTCCCTTTAACTGACAATTGCGCAGTTGTGCGACATTGTACCCAAACAAAATTGACGTCCTTTTTTTTCCACAAATAGAGCTTTCTTTTGGTGGTATTTGATCACCCCTGCGGTTTTTATTTTTTGCGCTATAAACAAAAAAATAGCGACAATTTTGAAAAAACACATTCTTTTTTTACTTTTTGCTATAATAAATATCCCCCAAAAATATATAAATTTTTTTTTTCCTCAGTTTAGGCCAATATGTATTCTTCTACATATGTTTGGTAAAACAAATCTCAATAAGCATATATTGATTGGTTTTCGCAAAAGTTATAGTGTCTACAAAATAGGGGATAGATTTATAGCATTTTTATTATTTTTTTTTACTAGTAATGGCAGCGATCTGCAATTTTTATTGTGACTGCAACATTATGGCGGACTTATTGGCCAATTTTGACACATTTTTGGAACCATTGGCATTAATACAGCGATCAGTGCGATTAAAAATGCATTGATTACTGTAAAAATGTCACGGGCAGTGAATAGGTTAACACTAGGGTGTGGTGAAGGGATTAACTGTGTTAAGATGATTCTAACTGAAGGAGGATGGGACTAGTTAATAAGAACACACAATCTGTCACTCTTGCCAGAACAGAACAGGGAAGTATGTTTACACACACTCGTCCCTGTTCTGTCTCTCCTGGTCACGATCACTCTTGGCTGGCGGTCATCGCGTCCATCGGCCACGAGCATCAGCACCCCCGCTATGCAGCGGGCACTCGCGCCTGCTATCTGGGCCCCAATGTATAGTTATGTGGTTTTGTGCAGGGGAGCCAACCTGCCGCAGTAAAACTGTGGCGGCTGGTATGGAAGCCGTTAAACAGAGGATCCACATCTGCAGCAAGCCTAGGACATTAACCTTTCCTCTCATCAAAGTTGGAATGCAATCACAGGTAAACACATGGAAGACGAAGGAGATCCGTCATAGGCGTAAAACCGTTTGACTTTATTAAAAATATGTAAAAACCTAGATAGTCCTTATTCACATTTAAAAGTGTTATGCCTTGCACCAAGGGTATATCACATGCCAAAATCACTTTTGATAACACATTGGGGTTGATTTACAGTCTATTTGCCTTTAGTAAATGCACCCTGTTGTGTTTATAGAAACACCTCCTTTATAAATGCACTGGTGACAATTTTTTTAATTCCTGCTTGTTCCTGGGTGTTCAAAAGTGTTACAGTACTTCCAGGTGTATCGTGCATGATGACACCAATTCCGGTTACACGTCCGTTTTCTTCTTCAAAATGCCAGTGTGACAAAACACGTCAGGCGTGACCAAAATGGAGATCATCACGCACAGTACACTCAGAAGTGACGCCATTGCACACCCATAAGCAGGAAGTGAATACTCACTAGTGTATGTATGAAGGAAGTGTTGGATATACGCAATGGGGTGGATTTACTAAAGGCAAATCCACTTTGCACTACAAGTGCACCTGGAAGTGCAGTCACTGTAGATCTGGAATGAGGGGAAGCTCTGCTGATTTTATCATCCAATCATGTACAAGCAAACATGCTGTTTTTTATTTTCCTTGCACGTCCCCCTCAGATCTACAGCAACTGCATTTCCAAGTGCACTTGTAGTGCAAAGTGGATTTGTCTTTAGTAAATAAATCCCACGTGTTATTAATTGATTTAAACATGGGATATACACTTGGTGCAGGGCATAGCACTTCTTTTTATTTTTTTTGATTCAATAGATTTTTATTGTTTACAGTAACTAGGGATTACTTAAGTTTTTCAAACATTTTTAATAAAGTCAAATGGTTTTACACTATGGCAGATCTCCCTTGTCTTCCATACTGTATATTTACCTGTGATTGCATTCCAACTTCGGTGAGAGGTGAAGTAGATGTTCCAGGCCTGCTGCGAATATGGATTCTATGTTTAAAACAGGCGCTATATGATCATATGGTCATATTTAATTGGCGAGTTTTTTGGTGTGGCAGGGGTGGATCACAAAATGTTATTGATCACACAGCACAGTAGCACTTTATGGCACAGCAGAGAATATTTTGAAAGCATAAGAAACTTTCTTGTTGAATGGACACTTTATTGGTGTTCATAGATATGTATATGCACAACATTTCTTGGGTGTTGCTGGAGCTAATATTTTGATTTAAAGTGGTTGTAAACCCTTACAAACCACTTTGACCTACAGGTAAGCCTAAATTAAGGCTTACCTGTAGGTCCAAGCAATATCTCCTAAACCTATATGGTTTAGGAGATATTTGCCCGAAAACTGGCACTGCTGTCTACGGCGCATGCGCCGTAGACAGCGGCGCGCAGGCGCACTAAGCGCGGCATTTCCAAAAATGGAGCTGCCGCGCGTGTCGACTCCCGTGCGCATGCGCGGGAGTGACGTCATTGCGGCTTCGCCGAATGACAGCCGAATGACATTTCTGTCCATGGCGGCCATCTTGTGTATTCGCAGAGCATTTACTTCCTGGAATCCAGCTGCCCTTTAGCCCAGACATGGAAGCAGGAGAATGTGCCTAGCTGAGAAAACCCCTCCTCCCCTCCTAAAGACTCTTGGGGTGTATGACATAATTTGCCTAGGTATAGAAATCAGGAAGTAACTGAAAATTGGATTAAAAACAAGTAAATATACAGTAATATACCTTCCTATCTATTTACTAATGCTACCAGCATAATGCTGGCCATACACATTACAAAAAAACATCAGAAAGTCTAATGATTCGAACATTGGAAAATTGTAATTAAAAATTAGAAATTGGACGATTTTATAATAGTTAGTGGATGACACATGATATTTTCAAATTTCATTTTCAGATTTTCAGACCCGAAAATTTGGTTGAAAAGTTTGAAATATTTTTATTGAATGAACAAAGTTTGTAAGGTTAGTGGCTTTCTCGCACTAAAAATTGTTTGATATTTAGTGTGCATGTGCAAGAAAACTTTAACCTGGAAGTAAACTAATTTGTGATAATGTAAAATACAGATGCAATGACCTTTTATCTACACAAGCTCAAATACACATTCAGCTAGCAGAACACATATTACATTTGTAATGATAGGTTGCTATTGACTACAGTCATGTAAAAAATAAGCTAACACAAAGTAAAGACAAACTTTATTAACAATAAGTTGGCATGCACGGAAAGGGACGTTGAAAGGTAAATTTTTTCTAATGTGACCAAATCGAACGACAAACCAGTTAATTTATGTCCATTGAACGATTATCTTTCAAAATGTGGTCGCTTACCTAATGGTAGTATCTTTAGCACCTTTCTAAAAATGGATTTTTTTTTCGAAAACGATATCTTCTGATTTTATAGCCAGCATCAGGATTAAAGACAGTCAAAGCTGATTGAGAGAGTGAAGTTTTACTTTATAAACAATTTACTTACCTTACCCCTTGCTCCTCTGGAAGCTGAAGCTCTCCAGGTTGTGGGTTGCCCCTCGCCTTCGTCACTTACAATGCAGGACAGCTGGTCCTGCTTTGTATGTGATGATTTCAAAGTGTGATGGGTGAACAGAGGCATCGAGAGAAGGGGCTTCGGGGACCAGGTGAATAAAGAGAAGGAGCTTATGGGAGCGAGGGAAAAGGTAAGTAAAATTACTTTTTAAGTTCTACTAGGCAAAATCAAGTAGTGCAGGGGGATCTCCACTGCAAGGGTAGTTTTACAATTTTTTCCAGCATTCAGCTTAAAGTGGAACTATAGGCAAAACTTTTTTTTTTCATTTTGGATAGTGTATGGGAGGGTTATAACCCCTGTAAGGTTTATTTTTGCCATCTTTGTCCCATTGGGGAGATCTACCTTCACTTCCTGCCCCATAGCCAAACAAGAAGTCAGAGGAAATCCCTGCAAATTAGGGGAATCTCTTGCGGACCTCAAGGTCACCAGAACTATTGACCCCATTAAAAGATTTGCCTTCTATTACTTTTCTGGGGACAACCCAAAATTTGGAATTTTCTTTCAATTTCACTTTTAATAATAATGGTAAACAAGACAAATAGAGAGGGTAATTCTCATAATGGGGGCACAGACAGCAATAAGAACCTGACAGTTGTTCTAATCCAGGGGTAGGGAACCTACGGCTCTCGAGCCAGATGTGGCTCTTTTGATGGCTGCATCTGGCTCTCACCTCTCAATCCACGGATTGCGTGGTGTGCCGATCCATGGATTGAGCCCATAGAAAAGGCCACAGCCTCGGTCTAGCTCCAGAGCTGTAGCCATCTTGGTACACACGGCGCGCTGACGTCATCATCACCCACCTCAACTGCTCATGGATCTGCCTGCCTGTGTAGTGGTAAGCAAGCAGACAATCGTAGGGGAGATGTGGCTATTACAGTGGGGGAGATGACTTGGATATTACAGTTATAATTGAAATGAGTCGATTAAAAAAAAAATATAGTTTTAAACATATTGTATGGCTCTCGCGGAATTACATTTTAAAATATGAGGCCTTTATGGCTCTCTCAGCCAAAAAGGTTCCCTACCCCTGTTCTAATCAATCCTCAATCTAAAAACTAAAAGAAAAAAATATTGGCTTTAGTTGTACTTTCACGTAATTATAAATGCATGTTCTACTCTTGCCATGAAGGTCCTTGTTCAGCCACTTTCAGTTATAAAGTGACAAAGTTCTGACCCATCTCCTAATTGGGCTCCTGCATTGTCACCCTGTCATATGGGCTTCCAATGAAGACTACAAGTGGTTGTTTCAACATATCTTTACACAGACATGGTAAACTGTTTTCGCATCAGGAATCCTGCCCTGAAAACTGCCATGTAACCACTACTGGAGTTCATGCATGTGGTTTCAAGAGACTGAAGCAGTACTGAGATGCAACAAAGGATTAAAGAAAAATGGAAGCAATTATTTCATTTAAATGAAACATGGTAATTGATTATTATACATAGTATTTTAGCAAAATGTCATTCTGTTGAAGCTTACATCTAATTTAACCTTAGAACTGTATTTGTTGAGCTGCCCTGGTAGAACCACTTTATGCATAAACCGCTTACATGAAATCACAGAAGTTAAAATAGGAACAATGGTGACTTTAGGAACACACAAAGTGGTATTTAACTGAAGAGAAGGTTCTTTTGTCCCTGAATAACATGACCATAGCAAACCCCATCCAAAACAAATGAGGTGAATTGTGCTACAGAAGCTTGCACTATACTCACCCTGTCTGAGTGGTTACAAGTAATACGACATGTTGTACTTTGTGAATGCTATCGAAGTGCAGTGACAATGACAGGGAAAGCAGACAAGGACAGAGCAGACAGACACATCTATCAGCCATTAAACCCTGTGCAAAGCTTTCAGTGTCCGAAAGCACGCAGTCCAGCTCCTTATTATAGGGCTGTTTGAATGGGTTAATTAAATGCGTTAAATTTGCGACAGCTATTAATGGGAAGCTAAGTGGAATCGATATGCATGCCAGGGCATTCGGAGATGTCCAACCTTTTGAACATATCAGAGCATTCCTGATGGGCTGATAAAGAGACAGATTCATGTAGCAGAGGCTACGGATGGCAAGTGATAGATTGCAGCAAAGAGAGGACATAGCGGTAGTGAAGAGGGGATGGATTACTGTAGGCATTAAAGCAGGGGGTGCCAGTGATGGGGTGACTGAAGGCAAGCAAAGGGACAGAGGCCCTTGAGCACTGACCTGTACTGTGTGACATTGAGACAGAGATAAAAACAAATCAGTGAGGTGTCAGCATAATCTTTGAGAGGAGGGAGTGAGGACACAGCCAGAAAAAAAGAAAAAAAAAAGAGAAGCCTACTGGCTAGACTGGGTTTTTATCTGATAGTTTTGGCATTTCTATCCACAATGGGAAACAGCATTGCATGTAGTGATAGTTATGAATAATAACTAATTGCAACGAGCTATATAATACTAGAATAGCAACAATTCAAGTGCCAAACACAATGGTTTGTGATTATTCAGCAAAAATAAACTCTATGTGAGTACATCGCCTACTTGTGTATGACACTGACACTTATGGGGTATAAGAAGTTTTCATATGACAAAAATGCTAGCTTTAACCCAAAATCCTAAACTTCATCCCCACCCCTAACCTTTACGCTACCTATAGGTAAGCCTTATCATAGACTTACATATATGTAGCGCTACCCCCAAAGGACCCCCTTGGTCATTTTGGGTTTCTTTTTCCACGCCTCGACTCCAGGAACAATCTCAACCCCTCTGATGCACCTTCTGCAAGCACAAGTAGCACCACAAATGTTAAATACTCTTCACCTAGCTGTGAGGTATTGCCAATAGAAAAAAACACACACATCAGGTTAGGGATAACTTGCTTAATCTATTAATGCAGATTAACATAAATGGCAATTTCAACAGAAATAAACAATAGATCCAGCAAATTCAGACACAGGCTGCTAAACAGGGTAAAATTACTATACCCAAGGAGAAAATTGGAAAAAAAAACAGTACACTTCTATATATCAGCTTTCACACTGGGGCGGTGGTGCGTCGGTGGTAAAGCCGATATTTTTAGCTTTACCGTCAATTTTGCGGCGCTATTCGGCCGCTAGCGGGTCGCTTTTACTCCCCCGCTAGCAGCCGAGAAAGGGTTAAAACCACCGCAAAGCGCTGCTCCAGCAGCGGTATAGCCACGCTGCCCCATTGATTTCAATTCAGCAGGAGTGGTTTATTACCGGTGTATACACCGCTCCTTCACCACTCCAAACATGCTGCTAGCAAAGCGCCCCAGTGTGAAAGGGGTCTAAAAGCAAAATATAATAACTCTAAATGCGCTCAGAATGATAGCAGCTCTTTACTAGTTCTGAGTGCACGCATATGAAAAGACAGGGGCAGGACACCGCCTTAACTGGCCAGCAGATAGAGCTTCAAGGTGTTTACCACTAGGGGCAATCCTTAGTCCTACGTTTCATTGGAGCACGTTGGCACGCGTTGCGGCCATCAGTAAGGCCTAAAGGCAGTATTATAGCTATTGGGTCACAGGTAAAGTAGCTCCTAGTGGATTTATTGCCTAGTAGTGGTAGCAAGTAGTGGCTGCGTGGCCCGCTCACCAGTCCCGGTAACACGGTTATTTTCCCCTCCAATCAGGTGTAGACCCGCTTAGGTTGCTTAGGGCGACTCTGGCAGGCAGCACGTTTTCTGGTCCCAGAACTGCTTTCCCACACTGTAGTAGCTTCCAATGGCATGGCCTCCCTCCATCTCTGTATTCTGTGGGTGACACCCTATGCCTCATCCTCTCACCACATTGACTCCGATAACTCGCTGCAGACTAAAGAAATTCCCCAAATAGCTGAGGGTTTCTGCTGACTCAGAATCTCTTTTTCTCTGACTTACAATCTTGGGCACAGTTGTTTTCACTTCATACTGTCTCTACACTGTCCTGTCACTGTCAGAGCTCCCCTTTTTTTCTCTAGGCTCCTAGACTCTCCCTCTCTCTCTCTTCCTATGAAATCACCTCAGCCTCCTCAACCCTTCCTGAAACTCCCCTTTTTCTCAGTGTCATCTCTGTCTCTCAGTTTTCTGGAAGGACACGTCAACATCTTCCTATCTCCATCTTGTGGCCAAAAGGAGAAATTAAATGACCAATAGTCTTTCATTGCTTCATGACAAAAACGCTTGTTACATATAGGTAAAAGCAAGTGATGGAAGTTTTCTTCCACTTTAACCTTCTTAAAAAAAATCATTGTCTAAAATCATTGGTCAGGGTGGAAAAACACCTGTTAGCCAAGTGTTGAGAATTATTTTGCACAACAACTTTAATGTCTATAAATGCAAATCTATATATCTATGCCATGATATACTGAGCAATGTATCTTCAAAAAAAAATAAAAATAACACTACAATACACAAAATAAATGTTATTAATAAAATGCTAAACTTGAAAGCCAACTTCAACTGATCAGATGCAAAGCTGTCCTGCAGTCTATTTCTTAAGCAATGGATTAACTGACCTGGGATGTCTTTCTGGCACATAGTACTGTTATCGTAATACACAAGCAGGGTTACACATAAGATTTCCACCTTTTTTGAGAAAAAAGACATGCCTTATGATGTTTTTTTCTATCAGTAGCATTGGCAACAAGTCTGATTTTTTACCAGCCAGGATGGTAAAATACCAAATGTTGGCAATACCCTGCCCAGTACACTCTGATTTTCAATGTTGATCTCTTTAGCTGCCCACATAGCGGATTTATCATATCCTACTCTTGATCAAGGTTTAGGAACTGGACACATGATTGGACTTTCCGACAATAAATACGTGGAATTTTGTTTAAAGGTTGTTGGCTCCAACTTGTCTGGCATATGGTCACACAAATGTTGGCCAAAAATTATGAACGTATTGGCTTGTCGTACAAGACATACGACAAGCCAAGAAAAAGGAAGTTCAATAGCCAGTGCGGCTCCTTCTTCTTAATTCCAAGCATGTGTGAACTTTTGTGCGTACCTTTTGACGCCTGCCCCTCTTTTACACTGAAGCTGGCACTAGGAACCAATCATGTGACCAGAGCCCTGTCAGCATAGGTAAGTATATAGACATCTTTCCTTTTACAGGGTAGTTAGAATTGGCTTAGAATGGTGGTGGGAACAGATTTTGGTATAGATAGGATTTGACTGGAATGCTACATAAAGTGATTCAAAAGCCCCATACACACTATCAGATTAGCTGCTGAGTTTTTCCTTCAGATTTACCAAAACCATATAATATGAGGACAAACCTTAGGAGTTTCAATGTGTATGCAATCAGGCAGGCCCTTCTACTACATGGTTTTGGTAAATCTGAAGGAAAAACTCAGCAGATAATCTGATAGTGTGTATGGGGCTTAAAGTTTTTTTTTTTTATAACAAATATGTTATATTCACCTGCTTTGTGGATTGGTTTTGCACTGAGCAGCCCCAGTCGCCCTCTTCACGGGTCCCCCACCAACACTCCTGGCTCGTCCCACTCGCTAAGAGCCTCTATAGCAAGCACGTGCTATTAAGGCATTGATGTGTGCTTGTTCTCAAGCTGGCTCTGTTGTGTCCATTGACACACAGAGCATGGCTCGGCCCCACTCCCTTCTCCTTGGCTGTGACTGACAGCAGCAGGAGCCAATGGCTACCACTGTTGCCTCTCTGTCTAATTAGAGAGCCCCTGCTCGCTCTCATGTCTCTGGATCGAGATTGGTCTATGGTAAGTATAAGGGGAAGCTGGGGGGGGGGGGGTTAGGGGACAGTTTTTTTACCTTAAAGTGGTTCTGCACCTAAAAAAAAAATATTAAAAGCCAGCAGCTACTATTATTCCCTGCTGACTTTTAATAAATTGGCACTTACCTGTCCCAGGGTCCAGCGATGTCGGCGGCAGATGACGAGCCATCCTCTGCCAGGGAATCGGGAAGTGAAGCGTTGCGGCTTCACTGCCCGGTTCCCTACTGCGCATGCGCGAGTCGCGCTGCACGTCTCTTCTGGTCCCCGCTGTGTCCTGGGAACTGTGTGTTTCCCAGAACACAACGGGGGGGCGGGGCATCTGCGGGGTCTGCGGCGGTCTGTTCTGGGAGTGGGTGCAGATACCTGGGTTATCCAGGTAACTGCACCCCCTCCCCCCTGAAAGGTGCCGATTGTGACACTGGAGGGGGGAGGGATCGGATTAGCGGAACTTCCACTTTAGGGTGGAGAACCGCTTTAATGCAGAGATTGCAAGAGACTTTTATCCTCTGCAGTCATTTTAAGTGTGTCTTCATATTGCATACTGTCGTTTTTGTAAATTGGAAGTTGATTGTACAGTTTGTATCATGTATTGTGAGCCTGAGGCCATCCATTAAAATAGGAAAATTAACCAAGACTTGTGCGTTTGCCCCTAGCAAATTATGTTTGTGATTTGTTACTATGGGCCACAACACATTTTCTTTTCTAAAGCGTATTTATTTCTATCTTTACACAAAATTCTATCCCTGTGGCTGGATTTCAGACACCATGCCCAGGGTATACCATACACCTCTACTTACTGTTAGGTTCGAGGAACACCCTTGTTCCATGACTAACGTTACATTGGTATCCTTTAGGACAAAGAAACAAACTTGTCTACGTCCCAAATAATACCCAGGTGCTTCCTTCCCAGCAATGATCTCTCCATCCTGAACTCAGAGTGAAATATCTTCCCAACATTTCTCGCTCACCACCATGTAATGACCTGGCATATAAAGGACATCATGGTCATACCTCCGACAGAGGGAAATATCAACCTGCCTCCAGCTTCTTTCCTCTCTGATTACATGTGGGTAATTTAGCCATAAATGAAACAAGGTAGAATCCCCAGTCAGTAACCCCTTTGATGCCACCAATTATACAGACCAAGTTTGCACTTCTGTATATGAGATCAATGAGAAAGCATGACACACTTCCTTTCATAATCCAAACTAGCACAGCCCATCCAGGCATTTGACCACCACCTTGGATTAGTGTAAGTGACGTGTTCTGGCAAAGTCTTACTGAGCTGTGATGCTAACTCATAAGGCCACTGCCCCTCATACAGAGACTGCACAATCAGCTTGAAGTTGGTTGATACCTCTGCCTGCCCCTGTGTGCATGCCAGAGCCCATGATAAATTTCTGTCCTATACCACTACACTTTCTACCCTTCACATGGTGGACAAAATCCTGTGCCACTTTAATATAGGTATTTATGTGACTTTGTTAAATGTTATTAAGGATGGCACCAATCTCTCTGAGTAACAAAGGCCCGCTTACTGTCTGAAGCTTTGACTGAGAGTTTGTTCCTCAGGATACTGATGTCCACTCCATTAACAACACCCATCCCAGCTCCCATTCCCCCAATATAGTGTTGAATATATCCCTCCTCTTCCGGTTACTTCTCAGAAATAAGCGCCCTGAATAAATCGAATTCTGTGTCCTCACATCTCTGGCAGCAAGCCACTGGTACAATGACTGCACTTGATTCATTGTATAATCAGCACACATAGGGTAATAGATTTTTTATCAACCACTGTGAGATGTTGGTGAAGGCATACTGTACCCGGGTAGCCAGTGTCTGTCCCCTTTATCTAGCGGAGCATGATTCTGTATGTAGTCACTGACATTACCTGTGCAAGGTTCCAACCTCTCAGGTGAGACATCAATCAGGCATATCTCCCCTATATCCAGTTCTGGTGTCCAGTAACCGAGAACCTCTCTGTAGGACTGCTAAGATTGAGATACCATCCCTACAAGGAAATTTTCACCCCATTGATGTGTCACCTGGCCAACAGACATCTTACTTATGCGTAAGTGCCAGTCTCCTGGGTACCTGCACTATATTAATTCAGTTATGTCAATACATGTCCCACAATAAAAACATGACTTCCTTCTTTCAATTCCTCCCTCCAACAAAAAAAAAATATTTTATATTTCTTGTTCTGAAGGATTGGATAGGTTATATTCCTTCCCCATACTCCAACCAATTTCACTTGTATTTACAATACATTTGCATTCATAAATGACAGGAGAGACTCCAGCAAAATGTTTCACAAGTCTTGTTGATAGGCACAGTCTTTCCGATTCAGCATTAGCGCTAAATAGTCCATAAGAAAAAGAAACCTTATATTGCAAGTATTAATCGGAATCTTTCGTTTGTCCCTTCTCCCCTGACTGTTTGTTAGAACAAATTTGCGGTGTGGCATGGCACAGACAAACTTCCAACCAGATGAACATCTTTCATCTCTGTTCCCGAGACCTCTCCAATCTCCCTCCACCAGGACTCTGGAAGTGGAAAAACATGAGCAGAATCAAATTCTTATCCACAATATCTACACGCTTGCTATGTTTACTTATAGTTCCTTCCTTGGAATCCAGGAACCTAGTATTCCTGGCTTCTGCTACTCTAAACAAGTTATCAAAACAACATTTTTTTCTTAAGGATGAACCCACTCTAAAATGGATCCCCATGGTATGAGCAAAACTCAAAAAAAGGACGTGAACGTTGCTTCTCAAAAATTCTCTTTTTAAATGCTAAAAAAAAACAATGCATTTATCTGTTACTTAAGACCTATGCACTAACTCCCCTTTCAGGTGGACAAAGCCTAAACAAGAAAAAACTACAATAACTAAAGCGGCTAAAATGCCTTTCTACAAACTCTACCAACTCTTGTCTTACACAAAATGTATTCAGCTAGTAATTAAGGACCCCTTTTAGGTGGACTAAACCTAACCTAATTTTTTCCACCTGAACAAAACAAAAATAGCATTAATGAATAAACTAATAAAACATTTTTTTTTTTAAATGAACAAAAAAAGAAAAAAGTAAAAAAATTTTTTTTTAAAGAATAAAAAAAGAAAATAAGAGAAAAATCCAAAAATAAAGAATAATCATAATAGAAAAAATTAAAAATAAAAATCCAGAGGGCAAGCATTCGTCCATGTATCATTGCTATATGACTTGGGTCATCTTCAGTGATAGCAGTTGTTCTCTTTGAAGCCTGTAATCACACATTACAATCTTTATAACACCAGTTGGTCAGGAGCCAAGTTTTTGTTCCACAAAGCTTTGATGTGCAACTTGTTACATTCTAGTCACCTGGTTGTATCAAATGAAAGAAATATGTTATTAAACCATGTTGCCTTGACATCCTGAAGAGAGATAGAGGGTTAATGAACCGCATGTTCTTCAGATTCCTTCAACTGCGTCACGCCTATCAATCCCAATTCCCATCCCTGGTGGTTCTGGAGATGTCAAGGGTGGAGGGTGAGCTCAGATCAGCTGAGGGTGGGAAAACACTATCCACAATATACAACATGCTTGCTGTCCTGCACACATCCAGGGTCTCCCAGCTCTATGAGCTCTGGCAGAAGGACATTCCAGACTTAGCTGCTGATGACTGGGAGGAAGGTGTCCAGCAGTACTTGCCCCGTGTGGTATCTGCAAGAGACAGGTTCATACAACTAAAATTTCTTCACCGGGCATACTATTCCCCAGCACGCTTGGTGAGAATATACCCTGAACGAACAGTGAATTGCCCCAGGTGCAATCAAGACTGTGCAGACTTTTTTCACCTGGTCTGGTCATGCCCTGGTATGGTTGAGTTCTGGAAAGACGTCCTGACCGACATCAATTCTATTGGGAAACTGAGGGTCCCCTATAGCCTGATCCCCCTCCTGTTGGGAATGTGTGACTTTCTCAAGGCCTCTTGGGGGAAGAAATTATTTGTCTTCTATACTACGTTTTACGCTAGGAAGACGATACTGCTGCAGTGGAATCAATCCCAGCCGCCCACTAAACAATGCTGGCAATCTTTGGTGAATGCAACTCTGGTGCTCTATAAATTAACGTATTTAGGAAGGAATTGTCCCAAAAAAGTTGACAAAATCTGGGCACACTGGATTGAGGCGAAACACCTCACGATTGACTAAGTCTGAAAGCCTTTTCCCCTTACCCTGATATATGTTCTCCATATTGGCCACTTTTAAATCTCAATTCGGAGCGTAGGATGAGGAACTGACCCTATGGAATGTAGTTAGCGAATTTCCCCACTCCTCCCCCCTCCCCGCGTACAATACTTATGGACTACTTTAGGGGTATAATGAGAGGCACTTGTACTTGGTCTAGACTAACTGCATGCTGTATTTGACGTCGCTTTACCGCAAATGTATTGGTATGCAAGTAAACCACGTAGTCTGTATGTATCTGAACCTTGGCATTGTAAGTTTGTTTTATGAAATTTAAATAAACTTTATGTTAAAAAAAACAAAAAAAAACATGTTGCCTTCTAACACAAGGGGTATGAATACTTTTTCAAGGAACTGTGTGTGTGTGTGTGTGTGTGTGTATATATATATATATATATATATATATATATATATATATATATATATTTGTGTTTTATAGTTAGCCCCCCTACTTTTGTCCCTGTGCCCTCCAGCCCCCCTTAAATATGAAAGCTGGAGACGCCACTGCATTCAATATATTGTGTGTATTAGTGTATGATCAGCCTAAAAGCATACAGCACTGCCTGAGCTGGATGGATTACACATTGAAAATTGTAAATGCCCCCCCCCCCCACTCTGAACTGAATTATGAGAACAATGACACCTGAGTGTCTCCTCTCACTCCCTCCCATGCATATGTTTGCATAAATGAGTCAGTAGAAAAATGGTCAGGAAAAAAAAAGGGCAGTACAGAAATGAGGGAGGTGTGGTCCAGAGGTTCAGAGAGGTAAAACACAGCTATTATGTGATGCAGTAAAGCAGTGCATGATGGGATATGAAGTTTCCTGGATGGTCACAAGAAGCTACAAGAAGTCAGGGCTCAGAATGCTTTCTTTGGAATTTTGAACTGAGAGGTGCAGATTCAAATTCTGCTATGAACTAGGTAACTGAAAGATTTGGGATGGCAGGGAAAACATTAGAAAGGGCTTTTATCTATTATGAAAAGTGAAATTTTGCCTAAAAAAGGTGAAGTTAGCCTTTAAAGTGGTTGTGAAGGCTTATGCCGTGTACACATGACCGTACTTTTCAACAGCAAAGTGCCAACGTAACTAATCCGCCGGACAATTCGATCATGTGTGGGCTTCATCGAACCTTTGCTGTCTAAAAATCAGACAGACTTCATCTGTTTGCTAGTCCGACAGACATAAACGGACACTAGGGCAGCTATTGGCTACTGGCTATGAACTTCCTTATTCTAGTCCAGTCGTACGTCATCACGTTCAAATCCATCGGACTTTGGTGTGCTTGTGTGTGGCCAAGTCTGTTCGTTTGTAATGTCCACCGGAACTCCGCCAAAAGTCTGCCGGGAAGACCGTCGGACCTAGTCTGCCGGAAAGTCCAGTCGTGTGTATGCGGCATTATGTTTTTTCCTTAATGCATTCTATGTGTTTCCCTAGCACCCCCTTATACTTATCCAAGCCCGATCCTGTTCCAATGTTGTGCACGAGAGCAATAGCTCTTCCGGCTCTGTCCCGCCTCACTGCACAGATTGATAGCAGCGGGCACCATTGGCACTTGCTGCTCTCAATCAAATTCTGTGATGAGCGAGCGCAGGGCAGGGCCGAACGGACCTGTCTGTGTCAATGGTCGCAGACAAGGTGGCTCGGAAGCCAGCCCGCATGAGTGCCCCCATGGGAAGTGGGAAATTATCACAAACAGTGGAAGCCCATAGGGGGGTAACGATGTCCCCCGGCACCCGCCGATTGCACAGTACACAGACAGAACTATGTAATCAAGGCCGATTCCTGTTCTGTCAATAGGAAAGGTATTGATCATGTGTTCCTACAAAGCAGGAACATGGATCAGTGCCTTCCCATAGTAAAAGTATCTCCCCCACAGTGAGAAAGCACAGGCTAGGCACAAAGTTAACCCTTTGATCGCCCCTGATGCTAACCCCTTCCTAGGTAGTGCCATTAGTACAGTTACAGTGCATATTTTTTAAGCACAGATCACTGTATTAGTGTCACTGGTCCCCAGAAAGTGCCAAAAGTGTCAGTTAGTGCCCAATTTGGCTGCCACAATATCGCATTTCCACTATAAGTGGATGATTGCCACCATTACTAGTAAAAAATATATATATATAATAAATATAATATATAATATTTCATATAATATATTTAATATATTAAATGTATAATATAAAAAATAAATAAATAAATATCCCATAGTTTGTAGGCGCTATAACTTTTGCGCAAACCAATCAATATATGCTTATTGGGATTCTTTTTGACAAAAATATGTAGCAGATTACATATTGGCCTAAATTTATGAAGAAATTAGATTTTATTGGATGTGTTTTATAGCAGAAAGTAAAAAATATTGTTTTTTTCTTTCAAAACTGTCAGTCTCTTTTTTTGTTTTATAGCTCAAAAAATAAAAACCGATGAGGAAATCTAATACCACCAAAATAAAGCTCTAATTGTGGGACAAAAGAACAGACATTTTATTTGGGTACAGTGTCGCATGACCACACAATTGTCAGTTTAGGTAACACAGGTTGTATCGCAAAAAAATGGCCTGGTCATGAAGGAGGGTAAATCTTCCAGAGATCAAGTGGTTAAATGGAACAAACCCGAAGGTTTAATGTCACTTTAAATGCATTCTTTAGTTTTTACATATACTGTATTTATCGGCGTATAACATGCACTTTTTCCCCCTTAAAATCAGGGGAAAATCATGGGTGTGTGTTATACGCCGATCCTCTGCCGATTGTGAGGTTTTCGGCGGCTCTCGGCCGTTCTTGGTGGCTTTTGGCTATTTTCGGCCGCACTCGGCCATTCTCGCCAGATTTTGGCAGCTCTCGGGTGCCGAAAGCTGCTAGGAACGGCCGCTACTGAGGCTGCTGCTGAGCGCCGCTGAGATACACAGCTGCTACTGAACGCCGCTGAGATACACAGGACATCCGCTCTGTATCTCGGCAGCACCATTTTTAAATGGCAAACCTGCAACAACACTGACAAGACTGCAAATGACTGACAAGGCTGCAATGCAAGGCTGCAAATGACTGACAAGGCTGCAAATAACTGACAAGGCTGCAATGCAAGGCTGCAAATGACTGACAAGGCTTCAAACGACTGACAAGGCTGTAATGCAAGGCTGAAAATGACACTGACAAGACTGCATTGATGGGCATCTAAATGTAAGTTTTTTTTCTTCCCTCCTAAAGGTTTTTTCCTTAAAATTCCCTCCTAAACTTGGAGTGCGTGTTACACAGCAATAAATACAGTACTTTAAATCTCCAAATGCTCCTATGGACCAGCATGATGCATAGTAAACCAACACAACTAGAGTGTTTTTCCAATATGATGTACAGTAAATTACTTGCGGTATATCACGGAAAAAAATGACAAGTCAGAAAGCAGACCTTTGGAAACATACTTTTTTGGTAAATTGTAATTTATAACTAATTTAACACCTGCCTATCACTTGAAGGATGAGCTTCATATTTCTGTATTTTCTCTCTATTTTGCAGAGCAGAATTCAAGCACACACATCTTAGTAACATTTCCAAGCCAGCACCTAATTGATGCCTAGAGCACCACATGCCATCCAAATGCAATCCCCGATGGACGTAGTTTTCCCTTCTCCCCACCTGTACGCACCCTTGTGTGAAACAGCCTTGAAAAATGCCTGAGGGATGCTGAAGGGCTGAGAACACACAGTTCCCCAAAGACCCCGAGCTGCATTGTAAATGTAGCGCTGAGAACAAGCCCCAGGAGATGTCAATATATGCAGGTACACTAATAGAACTGTGCAGATATGATGAGTACAGGAGGCCCGATAAAAAAGGGAAAAACAAACAGATTTTGTGTCAGATCAAACAAGAATTATCTTACCATGTCTACAACAACTGGAGAGCTAACATATTTGGAAAAGGAAGGATCAGGATTTATTTTTGCATCCTTTCTTTTGTAGTCCATCTATGTGAAAAATGACATGAATTAAAGATCTGTAGTGTTGGCTTCAAGAGGGAGGATGAATATCAAACCTGCACAGCTAAAACAGGAGACTTGCAGATTTCAAAATTGTAGTCACAGGACAATTACACTTATAATGTATATACACCAACACTATCACATTTACATATACAAGCAGCTTAAAAGTATGGGGAATGATAACACAAGTTTATAAATACAATGAGCTTAGCAGTTGTTTTACTTTCTCAAACTTTGGTCACTTGATTCAGAGCAACGACCCCCAGTGTTCAAAAAGGTCCCTCTGTTGGAGCATATAACAAGCAGGCAAACAGCTACAATATGGGTGTCACTGCAGCTCTAGAATTCTTTTCATCTATGGCGCAGTGCTATTTGTCAGACAAATAAAATCCTAATATCCAATAATAAACAATATGCGAACTTCAAAATGTATGCAATGTTTGATTAACACAATATATGCTAAAATACTGATTTCAGAAACAACACTTGTGAATCATACATTGTAAAATTGGGACAAAAAGTCCAAAAAGTAAGTGATGTGAATCCCGTGCCATGAATCCCACGCCACATGAATCTTCACCACCATATAATCAAAGTAAAAGGCTTACCAGAAATATATGACTTTCAGATTATAGAGAAGTCATATAAAGCATGGCGTAACTATAACCATAAATATAAGACAGGATCGGGCTTCCATAACCAGATCACTGGCCAGAAGGATAAAAAGATACACCAGTATTGAGAATTCCACTCCGATCATCATCCAATAAATAAACCCTTGATTAAAAGAAAAGACCAAATGTTCCACATAGTGTAAAAGCCAAATAGATTATTTTTCAAGATCAAATAAATGCACAAACGTTGAGAATCAACAGTGCTGTACATGAACTCACCCCAAGTGGTTGAAGCACACATCACTTTCGATGTCACTGCATATAGCTCTTCCCTGAGTATTTCGTCAAAGTTGACATCTTTTGGGGCACAGAGCTTTAGAATTCTTGCCCCACCAGCCCTGCCAGTTAATCATGTGGGTGTGCATGAGTGTTTTATTGTGGGTGGAGTGCGGGAAAAACTATACACAACAGCAGTATTGCACGTAATAAGTAACTCCTCAGACTCCTTTTGTCAGTCTGTAGGACAAAGTTTTTGACTGACTATCTACACCAGCAGTGACCAAACACGTGTGGCCAAGATGAGCCCCTTTATATAGGCAGCCAAGAAGGAGGATTATGGGCTAGATTAAAAACTACATTTAGGTAACAAGTAGGGCTTACCAAAATTCACAAAAGAGTCACAAAATTACCAATTTTGAGTTGGTGAAACTCTCAACTTTACTTATTGAGCTGCTAAACAGAAATGAGCTTAGTCCTTTTTTTAGAGGGTGTTTCTTTTTTTCTTGGGGGGGGGGGGGGGGTCCTTTTTTTCTTTTCTTTTTATCCTTTGTGTAAAAATAAAAGTACAGCAATAAAGCTAACGAAGGACTGGTTTTTGGCACAAGAAGGCTTAACATAGTAAATAGGAGCTTCATAATGAAGCCCATCAGGAGCTATTTAAAGCCCATTGCACCCATTAAAAACACTAAAAAGCACCTACGTTTTACTTTTCCCATTGACTCCAATGCATTTTGCTCATAGCAAGGCACAATCCAGTCTATCAGCATTACAGGAATACATATTCAGAACTGTTTTGCCATTCTAAGAGACAGATATAGCATTTTATCATGTAAGATTTATCTTTCACTGGTTTTCTTTATTGCTTGGACTTCAACTTTAAATATAGGTGCACCTTCTTATAACATAGACAATGCACATATGTTCCTTATTAATTTTTCTCAAAATAAAATAAATGGAAAGCCAGCTCTTATTTTTAGGCAAATATTTAAATACCTAAATCAAAACCCACTAGATAACATAATTTCATTTGTGAAAGCGGAAATTCACCCTAAAGGGGAGGTTCCATTTTTTTGCCCTCCTTCCCCCATCCTTTTCCCTCTTTTGGAACTTTTTTTTTTAAAGGGGGAATGGCTACCTGGTTTTGACAGGTACTCGCTCCCACTTTGGGCTGGATCACCTTGGCAATTCCACCGTAAGTTCTCTTTCTCCCCCTCCTCTTGAAACCTTCTGGGACATGTGATAGGTCCCATTAGGCTGCCGGACCATTTACAGCGTGGCTCACGCATGTGCAGGGGAATCCAGCTGTGAAGCCATAAGGAGTCACAGAAGGGCTTACCCAAAGTTAACACGCCTTCTGGCTGGTACTGGATCCATGGACAGGTAAGTTTCCTTTTATTAAAAGTCAGCAGTTGCAGTATTTGCAGGTGCTGACTTTTATTTTTTTATTTTTTCAAACAGGGTGGAGAACATCTTTAACCACTTCCCACCCGGCCAATGCATATATACGGCCGGGTGGGAGCCGTCTACTCCTGACAGGCCGTTCAGGAACGTCCTTCAGGAGTAGCGGGATCGCAAGCGCGCGCGCTCGCGCAGCGGCGCGATCCCGATGTGCTCGTGTCACCCGGACACGGCACATCTCAGATCGGCAGGAGGGCTCTGTGATTGGCCCTCCTGATCACATGATGGCCGTGTCCAATCACGGCCGTCATGTGATGTAAACAAACAGCCGGTTGCTAGGCAATCGGCTCTCCTCTCCTCACACGGAAGTCACCGCTGAGGAGAGGAGAGCAGAACGCTGCAGCCGGCTGATGATCAGTGAGTATGGGCTGCTTTTTACAGCTTTTTACTCACTGATCATCAGTGTAGTGTAAACACACAACACACCACACAGTACAAACACAGTCCCCACATATGTCCCCAAAACACACATGTCCCCAAAACATACATGTCCCCAAATAATAAAAACACATGTCCCTAATAATAAAAACATGTCCCCCACATATGTCCCACTAAAATCACATGTCCCAATGATTATCTGCACACATATGTACGTGATCACCTGCACACATATGTACATGATCATTTGCGTACATATGTCCGTGATCACACAAACCAATTATTATACACTTAACGGAATTTTTTTTACCAAAAACATGTAGCAGAATACATTTTGGCTTAAATTTATGACAAAATTTGATTTTATTGGATTTCTTTTCAAATAGAAAAAAGAAAATATTGTTTTTTTCCAAATTTCCGCTATTTTTGCGCTTATATCGCAAAAAAAAAAAACGGAGTCGTGAATAAATAACACCAAAATAAAGCTCTATTTGTGCGAACAAAATGATAACAATTTCATTTGGGTACAGTGTAGCATGACCGCGCAATTGTCACTGAAAGCGCTAGAGCGCTGAAAGCTGAAAATTGGGCTGGGAAGGAAGGGGGTGAAAGTGCCCTGTATTGTAGGGGTTAACATTGAAACATAATCAGATTTATTCAGGAATTTGTACAAGGTGTTACAAGGATGTTAACAGAGAACTGACATTTTATGATCTGAAGGTATTCAAGCACACAGTAGGTTTTCACTTCATGTGATTGCTACATCTGGCAAATTAAGTATAACTTGTGCAATGGTTTACCAACAGCTTAATCACTTGTCAGGTAAGACTTATGCCATGTACACACAACCAGTTTTCCCGTCGGAATAAACACACGATCACACCAAAGTCCGAACGTTAAGAACGCGGTGACGTACAGCACGTACGACGGGACTAGAAAAAGGACTTTCAAAAGCCAGTAGCCAATAGCTTCTGTCTCATACTTGCTTCAGAGCATATGTTGTTTTTGGTCCATCGGAACAGCATACAGATGAACGGTTTTCCCGATAGGAATTGGTTCCGTCTGAAATATTTAAAGCATGTTCTATTTCTAAGTCCGTCAGAATTTTCATTAAAAAAAAAAGATCGGAATATACGATGAAACGTTTCCGTCTGACTTTTTCTGAAGGACATTCCACATGGCATTAGTGAATCTGCTTCCTCAGAGGGTGTGTTCCTTATGTCATGGTTATTACACTTCTCGCAAACTAACCCCTAGACCCTAACCTAAACCTTTAAAATAAACATGGACAGTTGAACTTCAGGAAAATAAATCAACATACAGTTAAAACACATATACACATACATAAATTGCTTTACCTACCAAGGAATTTGCAGAAAGCAGAGCACCATTGATGACTCGATATGTGTCTATTGCCAATAAAAAAAAAAAAACGATTTGGTCACTGCTCTACCACCAACCTGTGATTGGACAAGGAAGAAACAGCAGAAGACAGCTAAAGTTATCTTTCTGCTTACTCTCCTGTAGTCCAGTTTATGTCAACGATTGTGCACAATTATTTTTACCTTCCTTGAGTTCAGCATTAACTTAAATCTAATAGTTAAAAGAAATGGTCACAGCATACACTTTTATTTTATACCGTCAGTATTGTAATAGCAAAACAAACAATGGCTATTTTTGGCAATTCGAAATACGTTTTAGTGAAAACATCTCAACTTACTGGATTCCCTGCCTGATTTGCAGCTTCACCTCTGCTGTTTACTTTCAGTGTCTATGACCTTAATATTCCATGGTACCATGTTGTCTGCAAGCAATGATTCCTGTACTGAATCCACCTTCTGGAACGCTTCCTCTCAGCACCTTTGTAGTTCAGAGGGAAGACACTATGAATTCTGTGAAACAGCAGCACCAGTACTCACAGAACATAGTGAATATGTGATACATAATTCAAGTAAATAGGCGTAAGCTGGAAATAAGTGAAATACAATGTAGAAATAAATGATTTAAAATTTTGACCATAGATACACGTAAACTCTATTGAATCTTAACCTATTTCTTAAAATGAAAAGGATTACAAATGTTTGGGACTTTATATGAGGTGTAGGACAAGATAGTAACTTCCATCCCAAAATTGCAAGGCTAGCTCAAAAAATGAAATTTTGGGACTTTAAATTAAGAAAAATGGTGTCCCGTAGGAGAGGGGTGATATAACATCACCATAAACCTATGTAGATAAATAAATTGATATATGTAATATATAATTGAATAAAGCACATTATAATTTACGAAGTAGGTATGTGAGTATGGAACAATAATGGGGTTCCAATCAATGGTGAAGAGTTTGAGCAACAGAGTGTGCATACTTCCATCCCTGTTCAATTGAAAAGGATTAAAAATGTTTGGGACATTATATAAGGTTTAGGGTAAGATACTTCATAACATTCATCCCTAAATTGCAAGACTAGCTCAAAAAATGAAATGTTGGGACTTTATATGAAGCATGCGATAACATGGATAGCTAGTATGTCTGACAAGTAGCTTATAAATAGTATAACCGCTATATATCAAGGTAAGCAAAGCATGATTTGTGTATAAAACAAATTCATTTATTCCATACATGTAATACATAAAAGCATCATAGCATAATAAATAGTAACACATAATAATAACAGACTCATTTTATCCATGTTAGTAAAAAGTAAAGCCATACATTATATTATCAGCATAATACAATATGAGTTTGTAAGATGCTCATGCGGTGTAAACACATAATTAGCATCCAAATGCTCTACGTGTTCCGTGGAATAGCTCTACTCATCAGGAGCAGATGCATTGTAAGAATCTAAAGAAGGTAATAAATAATGGTAGTTATCAATGGGTCTCAGCATGGGAGAGGAGGTACATAGAAAAGAAAGTAGTGGAAAGAAACCCATCGTTTATACTATTTATAAGCTACTTGTCAGACATACTTGCTATCCATTTTATGCATCCTTCATATAAAGTCCCATCATTTCCTTTTTGGAGCTAGTCTATTTCTGAAAATGAATGCCCTAAGGCTGGGGTTACATCTGTGTGGTGCATTTTTGCATTCAAATGAATGTATGTTAGATCACATACATTATGTTAAGGCAGCCAATTAATTCTTTAATGGGTTGACCAGAGCACCCCAACACAAAATAAACTGCATCTGATCCTTCCTTTCAGTGTAGCATTGTGGCACCCAACCAGGTGGGTTGCCTTAGTGTATTGGGATGTCTTTGAATGGTACCACAACCTACTAACATGTGCATGATGCAGTACTGTAAGTTGCAGAACAAGGGGAGTTCTTGCCCTAATGCTTGACTCTAAGCCTAATGCTCCATACACACGGTCGGACATTCCGACCACAAAATCCGTCGGATTTTTTTCCGACGGATTTTGGTCGAAACTTGTCTTGCATACACGCAGTCACACAAAGTTGCCAGAAAATCCGATCGTTCGGAATGAGGTGACGTAAAACAAGTACGACGAGACTACGTAGAGGCCAGTAGCCAATAGCTTTCATCTCCAATTTTTTTCTGAACATGCGTGGCACTTTGTGCATCGGAATTCTCTACACGCGATCGGAAAAAGTCAGATTGGATTTTGTTGTCGGAAAATTTTAGATACAGCTTTCAAACTTTTTCCGTCGGAACTCTGATAAATTCAGATTGAAAATTCTTTGTTTGGATGTGTGTCTAAAGGCCAAATGTTTAGAATGTTCAGTGTAGATGAATATGACAGTTTTCTACTCTCAATGGTGGTCAATGAAGAAGCAGGTGTCTGCACCTACCACGTCCTTACTAACCACTAAAGTCACCTGATCCATTTACTTACATGGCTGGGAATTCCCAGCCACGTAAGTAAATCCACAGGGATCGGGGGTGGCATCATTGCCTAAATATGGCCACATGGCACCTCAGAATTCACAATTTATCCTGAGTATATCTGTAACAGGATCAGAGGTGCTTGCTTACTTTTAGAATCTGGTTTATTATATGCTATGATTAAACTTGTACTATCTCATGGCAGTCACGTATAGAAGAAGTCTCTTTTGGGTGTTGAAGCGGGAGTAAACTTAGTTTCAAAAAACACTTACATTCCCAGCATGCTAACTTTCACATTGGCTGTACTCTCAACCAAACTTTCAAACCATCCAATGGCTGGTTTCATAACTGATCACATGTGCAGCATTATGGCAGTTGAAGAATCATTAGAGGCCAAGATGGCAGCTTCCTTGACTGAAAATGATAGAAGGGTTTACTTCCACTTTAATGTGTCCAAAGATGTAAAGTTTGAAAACTGCTTGCAGAGTTTCTGTACAGTATGTGCTAGTATTTTCTGAGAGTCATTCCTGTTTATTTTAAAGTGTACCAAAGACAGTGCTTGTTAGATATGACTCTATAGATATATCCTCCACCATTAGCGTAGATTTTCAAGGCAATGTAAAGAATTTTTAATTGCCGTGTACAAAAGTGGGATGTGCAGCAACATAATGTCTATCTTGCCTTATTATACTATTTTAAAAGTTCTTTTTTTTTTTTTTTTGTTATATGTACTAACTAAAAGCCATAATTATTTCTAAATGGGCAGATGTAATTGACTACACAATGTTTCCTGAACACATAATTTTACCATACGTTTTACTGGAAATGGAAAATAAACTTCACCTATAAATAGTGCAGAAGTTTCCATGCGTAGTCTTTTATCTGTGGATGAAAGCCCTGTGAAATAGTTATCAATGTTAATTGCCTTTTAAATACACGTTGATATGATATTGAAAAAGCTCTTATCACTCAGCTCCTGTAAACAGGAATTATACCATGTGTTTGTTCCTGTGCTACTTTCTACAGTTAATATTAATTCAGGGCAACCTGCAGTCTAAAATCATATAAAACCAACAGAGAAGGTTCTGCTTGGGTGATTCCATTCATTGGGTTGCAAATTCAATGTGTTTTTTAATGTGGGAATGAACCTTTACCTCTCCTCCGCTTTCGATAATAAAGAGCCCTCTGGCAGTAAGTCTAATATTAAGTAGGAGTTAAAGCAGGTGGAAGCTTTGCACGCAGAGGGCACAGGTGTCACACTCTTCACATAATTAGCAAACATCCATCCCCAGCAAGACATAGGACATCAATCAAAGCCATTACCAGCTTGACTTGGAGAACATTGCGGTGGCTGTCCAGTGTAGTGGTAATGAGTATGTCTACCTATTTATCAGCATCTACTTCCATTATTCTTAGCAAGAAAGGTACATACAGTAAAGTTTTCCTTGCAGATTTTCTCCTACCATATATCGTGTCTTATTTAAGTACAGTTTACCCATAGTATTGGAAAATCAGCTAACAACTATGCAGTTAAATTAATACTTATATGTTTCATGCTTATGGGATTACATAGCTACAAACACAGCTCTGGACACAAGTCTGACAGGGAATAGAAATTAGATAATGTTTCTTGGACACAGCAACTTTTAAAAATGTTTACTTTTAAAAATGTTTAATCCAAGCAGAAATCAACCAGAATTGTGTACAGTGAGCTTGCAAGCCTTCTATTGTATAAAGAGCCAGATAGCAGTATTCCATTCTGGGAGATACTGCATCCGCTATGATTTGTAGTCCCTTAAAAAAACAAAAAACAAAAAACAGTTCAACTTTTCAATGTACACATCACCTGATGACATTCTAGTGCACCCCCCAATACCCCATGGCTCTAAACCACACTCTTACTGAAAGCAACATAGAATTTTGGGCTTGGTGTTGTAAGCTTGGGATATTTGTAGTGTATCTCCACTTTTCACCCTATACTAATAAATTGCCGTAAGGTGCAACATTTATACTACACCCTGTTTAGTCTTTGTACTCCAGTAAGCATCTCCCATGTTCAACCTTTACTCCTAACTGATGCCAACCAACCCTCAAGGATTCTAGATGCAGCTCTTTTTTTCAATATACTTTATTGAAATTTTCAACAGGAGAAAGAACAACAATACATAGCAAAATTAACTTGCTGAGGTTTTCCCTGGGTAGGGAGTAGGCCTGATAGCATCCAATCATGATTCACACGCAGGCGAATATTGACCAGAGTACAGAAATTGTGAGACAAGGGAGAGGGAGATTTTCAACTGTGAGAGCTGGTGTGGTATGGAGGATGGAGGAACTTCTTCTCCAGTCCCTTTGGCATTGCCCTTCCTAGACTCCAATAACAGGGGAAGGAGGGGGGGGGTGGGATCTTGTGCCACTCCCCCAGAGGGGAGTGCAAACCCAGGACTCCACCCCAGGGAACTTGTTAAGAGATATAGCCTTCAAAGAAAGGTGTAACAGCTTTGTATGTCAGAAAGGTGTAACAGCTTTGTATGTCAAAAAGTGTTCCTAAATTGGAGACTATGGATGGAACAGTAGGTTCAAGATGATACATCATTGGCAGATAACGCAACATAACAATGTAAAATCCTGGGGATAGGGGTGTGATGGGGGAGGGGGTAGAGGTAAACCTGAATAGACCGATGGAGGGAGGGGGTGACCTGGGGTATACCCATTGCTATGAGTCATTGCAGTAGGTGGGGGTGGCACTCCATGTTAAATATTGTTGGATGAGGATGGGGTTAAGGGTGGCACCGAGCTCCGGCAAAAGTTAGTTAGGGCCATAGGGTGGTCTTAAGGAGAATAAAGTCTTGTATATAGAGGGATGGCTCTGTTGGTTGCAGAGAGAGATGGAAGGTGTCTGGGGTGATCTGTAGATGGTAGAGCTGTGGCGATGTAGGGTGCCCATTTGAGTTGAAATCGGGGTACAGGCCACGTCTGGATAAGCTTTCATCCAGCTTTTCTTTGTCCAGCAAAGATGTAAAGTCTAGTTTAACGTCCTGAACTGTATATGGGCTGGAGGAGGTCAACTTTTTGAGAATAGCACATCTTGCTATAGATGTTTTATTGCGCTGAGGGGCTGGTGAATGAGTGGACACGTGGTTGGTGGTGGGGATTTCAAGGTACCCGAAGAGCAATGAAAAGATGACTTTTGTAGGGATACGCCCTGTGACTTTTAGAGCAAAATTCTCTATTTGGTTCCAAAAGAAGGTGATGTGGGGACAGTACCACAGTTTGTGGAGCAATGTAGGTCTTCTCTGACTACACAGTGGGCATTGTTGTCTGGGATTTTGTTGAGTTGAGGATAGAAAGGGGATATAGGCATGATGCATTATTTTAAACTGTTGTTCACGCCAAAATTCATTGGTGACAAAAAGACAGAGTTGTATCCAGTTATGATTCGATCTACAGCATCTGGGGAATGGAGGTCAGAGCTCCATGATGCAACAGAAGTTGTCTTCAGGGGTTTGCTGAGGCATGTGTTCATGTGTTGCATGTGTTGTAAATGTCCGAGATCCTGAAGGGTTGTTGTTCCAGAAGGGAGTCTAGGATGGAGGGGCGTTGGGTTTTGTTTGGGCATAAGCTGGCAACATTTTGGAGCGCTTGATGGATTAGCAAGAAATGGTGTTGTGGTAGATTGAAAAAGGCTAGATTTTGAGAGACCGGTTTGGCCTTGCCCATGGTCAAATAAAAGAGTTGAGTAAAATATACTCGTTTCTGGTGAGACCAAGTCTTGTAACCCATATGAGGCATAGTTGGGGTTAAAGGAAGGGTTTCCGTGGATTGGGAGGTGTTGAGAGATCCATGGGGATAGGTTTAGTTTCCGTCTGATCTCACGCCATGCGATGAGCGTATCTTGAATTAACAGATTTTGTTGGGGATTTGAGGGGATGGAGCGCAGTTTACAGTGTAAAAGGGCCAGTAAGCAGGGGGGGTTGTCATTTGGGTTTCTATATCAAAGTTGGAGTATCTGAAAGATTGTGAAATCCAGTCTAGACATATTCGTAGAAGGCAAGACAAGTTATACATTCTTATATGGGGGAGGTTAGCCCCCCTTGCTCCTCGGGAAAAATAGTTTTTGCAGTGAAATGCCAGGGCGTCGTCTCCGCCAGAGAAATTTGCATAGGGCTCTATATACATTTTTTATGTCTTTGTGGTATAAGAGTAAGGGTATAGTTTGTGGCGGATAGAAAAGTCTGGGGAAGCTGACCATTTTGAATAGTAGACATCTCCTGAAGAGTGAGGTCGGGAGGTCCATCCATGTCTCCAGCTTACTTATAATCCTAGATATTACTGAGTTGGAGTTGAGATTGTATAGGGATGAGGGTGTCTTACCAATTTTTATTCCTAGATAGAAGACATTTTTTTGCTACTGAGAAAATAGAGGAGCTGGCCCAAAGGGAGGTTTTATGATGGAATAAAGGGAGGATTTCGCTTTTAGCAAAATGAATGCATAGGCCTGAATGTCCCCTAAACTTGGTGAAAATGTCTTGGATGAGAGGCATCTCGGATGTAGGGTCGGAGTTTAAAATAAGGATGTCATCCGCAAATAGAGCTAGGCGGAGTTCCTGGTGTCCTATTTGCATTCCGTGTAGGAAGGGGTGGGAAAGAAGAAAGTGAGATATAGGTTCTAGGGCTAGATTGAAGAGAAGTGGGGAGAGGGGTCAACCTTGACTGGTGTCAGGGCTGGCTCAGCCCTTTCTTCTCTGAGCTGGCCACTCAGCTTTCGGCTAATTGCCAGCTCTCATCTCTCTCCACAGTTACCCAGCTGTTCCTGATCCTGCTCATCTGACCTTCCTACTTAAAGCTGTCCAGCTCACTTCACCTCTGCCTTCACCTTGCTCACATCACAAGAAATCATCTCCTGTGTTCCCGTTTAAAGACTGGCTTTGCTGACATCCCTTCTGGCTCCTTATCCTGCTTGATGTTCCTTTACTTGGATCCCTGACTTCTGGCCTGGCTGAGTACCCTACTGGCTACTGGACTCTGGCTATTTTTTGACTACACTTACGCTATTTACCTTTTTATTTTTATTAATAAAGAAGTGTGATTTTACTGTACTTCTGTCTTGGTTTGGTTCATGGTTTCTGACACCTGGTCCCCTTGTGAAGTTTGATAGTTTTGGCAATGAGGCCAGCTGCTAAATGTTAGCTGTAGGTGCGGAATACATTGAGGTAATTAGGTGAAGGAAGGATCCAGAAAAGCCAAAATGTTGTAGTACAACCATTGCGACAACCAAGCAAAGCCAACGTTGTCAAAGGCTGTTTGTCCTGGTGTGTTCGAGGACTATAAAAACTTTTCGGATATTGGAAGATGTAGATGCAGACCTTGGGTGAACCCTGTCTGAGCTGGGTGAATTAGGGTGGCCATTATTTGGCCAGTCTGTTGGCCATGATCTTCGATAAAATTTTGGAATTTGGAATCTATGTTGAGGAGGGAGATTGGCCTGTAGGAACTTGCTTTCATTTCTTGGCAACCAGCTTAATGTGGGCTTGGTATCTGGAAAGGGATGTAGTCCCCTCCCTGGAGACTCTCCTGATAGACCTTCGCCACAGTTTGAAATAATGTTTGTGATGTTAGCTTTTAGAACTCAGAGGTGTAGCCGTCTGGGCCTGGGGCTTTCCCGTTTATGAGGGAAGAGATTGTTTTGTGGATTTCTAGTTCAGTGATATGGGAGTTTAGTTGAGAGAGGATAGCAGGGTCAATTTGTGGGAGGTTGACCTTCTTTAAAAATTCTTGTGCTTCGTGCATGTCTGTGGGGTCTGGGCTGTACAGGGAGGTGTAATATTGTTCAAGGATGTCACTAATATCATTAGGGGTGGAACATGCATTTCCTTGGGTGTCTTTCAATGAGGTCATGTAGGAACATGAGCACTCTTGCACAGCCTCGCTAGCAATTTCCCGGGCTTATTGCAAAATTTGTGGTACTGTATGTCAGAGTGGTATTTATAAATGCGTTCCTTGGCATCAGCCCACATATCAAGATTTCTTTTGGCTTTGCGCCAATCGTATTGTTTGGTGATAGCTGTGCTTGAGTGAAACGCAAGAGATCATTGGCATCACAGATTTTTTTAACCATGCATTTGTATGCGGTGGCAAAGGCTATGATTATGCCACGCTAGACAGCTTTGCCTGCGTCCCGGAATAGTTTGGGTTCTGAGCAGTGGAGAGTATTGGTTGCTTCGTAGTATGACCATGTTTCACCTAAGGTGTTCTAGAAGTCATGGTTTTGGGCCAGGAATTGGGGAAAGTATCACATCCTCAAAGGGGGGCGAAGGGCCAAAGTCTTGTATGAGTATTGAGATAGGGGTGTGGTCTGAAAGAGCAATTTCATGAATGAATGTTTCTGAGGTGTTAGTCAGCAGAGTTGCATAACAGATAGTCAATCCTAGATAGGGTATGGTGTGGAGGAGAGTATAAGGAGTATTCCCTGCCTTCGGGGTGAGCTAGCCGCCATGGGCCACTAAGCTGAAGGGCCACGACAAAGGATGATAGTGAAGTGTGAATGGAGTTGGGGATTAGGTTTTTCCCTATATTTATCTTCCTGCACGTCCATTACTGTGTTGAAATCACCTCCTATCAGGAGGGAAAACTGCAGGTGGGGAGCTAGGTGTTCGGTGACTGCCTGGAAAAAGGATTTGATAGGAGAATTGGGGGCATAGAAATTGGTCACTATAAGGTCTTTGTTAGAGATACGAAGGTGTAGGGTCAAATGATACCCTTCCTCATCTTTTGTAGATAACACCAATTCACTTCATTTGTGTATGAGGATCAGGACACCTGCTTTGCCTTTTATCGAGGCTGAGCCATGGGTGTGGCCCACCCAAAGCTTGCGTATACGCCAAAAGTCAGCTGAGGGGAAATGGATCACCTGGACAAGTGCAATGTCTGTTTTTAATCGAAGTGGCGGAGTATGGCCATGCATTTGTGGAGGGATTGGAGCCCTTTGACATTCCATGAGATGATTTTCACTGTATTATAAGGGTTGAGATTATGTGGATGAGAGGGGGGTGTTATCGGTCAATGAGCCTGTGGAGTATTTGCTAGGTTTGGTGGTCAGGGAAAGGAGTAAGGTGGGGGGTGCAAATCCAGGGAGGGGTATAGAATAGGGTACAGGGGCGGATCCAGGGGAGGGGCAATGGGGCAAATGCCCCCTCTAAGAATTGCGGGTGATGTTCCGTGGACGGCCAATTCCGCGGGTGACAGCGCTCCCGGTTCCGCAGACGGTTCCATGGGTGACAGCGTGGCCGGTTCCGCGGGTGACAGCACGGCTGGTTCCACAGGTGAGAGCGCTTGGCGGCTCTGTCGGTGAGTGGGCGGGTGAGTCTGGGGGAGCAGCTTGGTGGCTCAGTGTCTGAGCGGGCTGCTGGCCAATCAGGAAGCCAGCAGGCAGGGGAGCAGGGAGATGACATCATCTCTCACTGCCCTGCATCCCTGCAGTTCCGCCCTCACTGTGCGGGCAGCTGTGGGCAGCAGAGAGATGACATCATTACATCATATTACATCATATATCATAAAGGAAGGTCGCCATACAGTTTGGGCCAATGCATATTGATACCGGGCTGCACATCTCCAGAAGGCTGTAACAGAGAGCATTAGAGCAACAGTTAAGCAACGGTAACAAAAAGAACATGTTATCTGAACATTTAGATAGAGGTATTAGGCATTAGGGAGGCCAGAATTAGTGAGGAGCTTGAGCACACAGGTTTTATGGAGCCCTTTTTCAGTGGTGTTTAGGGGATCCTGGATTATTTGCATAGCGGATCCTTTTTGCAGGGTCCTTGTGAGGACTACGCTGATCCTTGGGACCCCCGGGGCATTGATTGGTTTCCATGGGGGTGAGATACTGGGGAATGTTAAGGTATGAGTGTAGATACGCAGTAGCTTCTTTCGGGTGGCTGAAGGACTTGGTCTCTCTGCGTGGTCGGTGAGACGTAAAATAACCAGGTATGTCAGGGTGAATTTTATGCCCTTCGGGTGGAGGTCTGAGCAGATGGGTTGGAAAGAATTCCGCTTGTGCGAAACTTCTTGCAAATAATCGTCAAAGATGAGAAGCTTGTGCCCTTCCAGCTGAAAGGATTTGGCATTTTGAAATGATTTTAGGATGGCAACTTTGTAATTTAGGTATCTTACGATTATCGGGCGGGGGGAGGGTCGGTCATTCGATGGTGCTCCTACTCTGTGGGCTCTCTCCACTACACAGGGGCTTCAGGGATGCGGGTAGTGCATAACTCCGTTAGTGATCCCAAATTGTAGGTCTCTTGAAGGCCTAGGTTGTTGTGACGCAAGCGATTTTCCAGATCATCCAGGTTCTCCAGTATGAATTGCTGGGTCTGAGATGCCTGGTTTTCAACAGCTTGGGAGCTTTGTGCTTCCTCCTCCAGATCAGAGAGGCGTTGCTCTGCATCTGTGATTCTGCCTGCTCTCTTAGCTCCCTCTGGAGATGATCAGTCCCTGCATTAACAGCCCTGTCCACAGCCACTGTGATCGTGGGGCAGAGCTGCCTGGGCCATTCTGTTGTACTGCTTCGGGGTGAGGTGAGCAGAGAGGGCTATGGGTGATGCTGGGAACAGAGAGGAGGCATCGGCCACCTTGGTTTGCTGTGTGCCGAGAGATGGTTCGGGCTCTGTGGCTTGTGCGGGACCAGTGCCACTCGATATGAGATACTGCTCCATAGGGGGATGTTCCAGGGCTGTGCAGGGAGCAGTAAGGTGTTCAAGTTTTGTACCTGGCTGCTATGATACCTGTTTAATGTGCCATCCCTGCAGGAGCCGCTGTCACTCGGCCCCGCTACATATGGCGCTGGAACCTGTAAGTTAGATGCAGCTCTTAGTTTACAATGCTCATCCAACTTCCTTGAGGTGGGGCCTGAGTTACTTAACAAGTTAAGTGACCACAATGACATGTTCCCTCATATGTCATCAGGGGTGCACCCTACTTATACTCTTTTAAGTGCTGATCTTCTCTTCCAAATGTAGCCAGCATAGCCAACACAAAGATAGCCACACAGTTGTACTTCCAGGCACTTACAATGTCATAAAACCTGACATCTGGGCTTCACTTCAAGGGACAATTGACAATCAACCAGGACAAATTTCTGTAGGAATGGGAAACTGTTCTAATACTGTTGTTTATGAAACCTGTAAAGGGATTTTATATTTTAAAATGATGGTGTAGTGTACATGGCAACAAGTGTTAAGATTTGTGATTTGGAGTCTGGACAAACAAATAACCTCTACAGAATCTCTATAAATGCTTTGGCTGTTCCCCATTTGATTAACTCATAGTCTATGTCTCCAGGGCATGTAGTCTACCTCTCACTGTCAGATACAGAAAAAAGATACAATCCTGATGAGCGTAAAGCGTATTGACTAAAGACAATCTCCTACCATCTGCTGCTCAGTAAAATACTATAGTTACCACAGACAGAACTATCCTGAAAGTGTCATGAAGAGATGCTAAAATCTATATTTGATTTGTTTTTACTATCTATCCATGTAAAGAACAGAATCAAGTTTACATGGACAATGTTCACAAAGTTCTTCAGTGAACATGCCCAGATTGGAAAAGAAAGCACATACTTTATTATTTGACACTGCAAATGTTCGTCAGGGACAGTATATGAGCGCCTTTAAAGTTGAGATTTTGGGAGCCATAAATCTTTTGTTCATTTTGGTTACATTTTAGAAGATAAATGTCAGCTAATCTGTCTGTTTGTCTGTCCTATTATTCATGGAGAAGATAGATGATGAGGAATTCCTTCTTTCCTGATAATGCGTACATCTATACATCTGTTTTCAATCAAAACAAAAAATATCAGTACATTTGTTCAATACATATACATTTCTCCATATTGTGTCCCTTTTGCCATGTACACACGACCGGACTTTCTGGCAGACTAGCTCAGACGGAATCAGTCCGTCAGACAATCCGATCATGTGTGGGCTAATCTGATCGTTTTTCATAAAAAAAAACTCGGACGAACTTAGAAATAGAACGTGTTTCAACTCTGTCCAACTGACTCAATTCCTATCGGGAAAACCGTTCGTCTGTATGCTGGTCCGGCAGACCAAATATGACGCAAGGGAAGAAATTGGCTACTGGCTATTGAACTTCCTTTTTTAGTTACATCATCACGTTCAAAAAGGACGTCGGGAAGACCGACGGACTTAATCTGCCGGAAAGTCAGGTCATGTGTGCTCTGCATTTAAAACACTGTATGAGAACAGAAAAATGCCTATTGATTTGCCAGAAATTAATCGGGCTCCTATCTTCTGTAGTAAGCCAACAACATAATGCCTATGCTGCACTGAAATCCCTAGCAGTGTTCTGCTGGACCACACTTCAAGTTATGTTAAGAAGAGTAGAAGCATATTAGGTTCCGTAGTCCAGCAAAAGACAGTTATTATATTTCTATCTTAAAGTATATCTTAAAGTATATCTTAAGGCAATACTTTTTTTTAGTTTTGGATAGGGCAGGTAAAGGTTAAAACCCCTTCAAGATTTTAAATGCTTTCTATATTAGTTAGCAATATTAACCCTCCATATTTAACTTGTTAGCTGCTGTCACTGGATTGAAGGTAAGGGAAAATTTCGAGTTTCCACGAACACTGGAATAGAGTAGAAATCTTCTCATGGGGACATTTGTTTCTATTACAACTGTATAAGTGAAAACTTACCTAATTTTTTTCACTTTGAGAGATTTCATCCTACTTTCTGCTATTCACAGGACATTAAGTGAAGGAAAATCTCTAGAATGGGGCACAGATGACTAAAAAAAACCCTGACAGAGGTTTCATCCATTCAATACTCTAGCCAAAACATGGATTTAGACATACTTAAATGCAATATTTGAAGAATTAAAAATCAGCCAGCAGTGTGATTCAAGTACATCTGAGTTATCATATTAGAGGAGCTGCACCTTCACATTCAGTATCTATGAGATATTTTTGAATCCTAGTCCATGCTCAACTCTATAACATATAAGTGCACATTTTGCTGTGCTTATCCTTTTGTGCCCCCTCCAAATTAATTCACAAAAGGTCATAATAACCCATAACTCTGGTCCTTTGAGATCTTCACTGTGCTGTTTGCCCAGTGCTGTACAGTCTTTGTCCAAAATATTTTTAAGTACAGCCACACGCTCTGGTCTGGTTACATGATCTGCTCCAAGCGACAGCTTCAGGGGAGAGGAAAGACAGCCAACAATGGATGCCCCATAGTGAGCCTATGGGTGACATCATTGCCCAGGCATTCCATCCATTGTCAGTGCTTTCTCCTCTCCTCTCCTCTGAAGGTGACTGCTGGGGGGATCATATGACCGGACTGAAGAAACCTTAAAATAGGTAAATATAAGCATCTTTCTTCTATGGAGTGATTCGAATAGGAGTTAGAAGGGGAGGAGACATGTTAAAGTGGAGTTGCACCCAAAAATAAATATGCATGAATGTTCCTAAAAAAAAAAAAAAACATTTGGAAATTATTATTTTTTAATCACCTCTAAATGGCTGTTGCTAGGGGGTCCCTCGTAGTCTGCCTCCTTCAGTGCCTGGACTTGTGACATCACTGCCCCCTCCCTCTTGTCAATCATCTGGGACATGTGACAGGTCCCAGATGTTTGCGAGGCCAACCACGGCACGCGGTGCCACTCGCACATGCGCAGTGGGTGCCCGGCTGTGAAGCCACTGCCGGGCACCCACAGTTACAATGCCGGTGCCGCCGAACGGAGGGGGCATCGAGTGGGGCTTCGATCCCCCTCATCACTGGACCCTAGGACAGGTATGTGTCCAATTATTAAAAGTCAGCAGCTGCAGTATTTGTAGCTTCTGACTTTTAATTATTTTTTTTTAAAATGGCAACACCACTTTAAGCTTAATTATAGCAAACCTGAAATTCCACATTAATTCTCACTTTAAATAATGAAGGAGCAAATATAAGGTCTTATTTTGGACTTGTTAGGAGAACTAACTCACTGAATTGATTTGAACTTATTGTTTGAACTAGATGGACTTGTTTTTTTGTTTTCAGCCAGACTAACTATGTAACTGAACATTTATGCTTTGAAAAGTTAAAGATAAAAGGGAAAATGGACAACCAGCAATAATCACAGACATTTTGAACATGCCATTGCAAAGACTTAGAACACAAAGATAGATCATTATAGAGAAACACTATCCATGCAGTTGCCAGGAGTCAACATTGACTTGACAACACTTAATATTAATCAAATACAGTATATTTTCACTACTACATAGTATGCTTCCGTAACCTCAGTAATTTACATGTACATTTTGTAAATTCTAGGAATTAGTATATATGAGGCTTGTTAATATCACCGTCTATTTTTATTATCAAATGACCAAGGAGAAAATTATATTTAGCAAGAAATGATCTGCTGTAATACTCCAAAAGCGTTAAAAAGTAAAATAAGAGTTTCATTTCCACTCTGTATACTGCTGGAGCTTGTGTATACAATTCAGTATTTCTGCACTGTATTTCTGTATAATCTTACAGTTTGCTTATTACAAATATGCTTTTTAATGCTGCTTAGGACTGTTGGCCAAATATCATCTTTTGCTAGTGTTATGCAGCTGGGCATACATGGTTGGCAGATGGCTTTGAAGAGGTTAATGCACATCCACTAAGGTCCAATGGGCCCCATACCCATTTGCATTTCTCCTGTGCACAGGCCTCCAGTGATGCTCTACGGATCTCTCTGGGTCTGGCACAGGATGTGACATTAGCTGTTCCCTGATGTGACAGCTCCAGGGCTGGCCCGCGTTATTTATGTCTCTTTTGCAGCAGGGATGATCATTTTCGCCTGAGAAGTAATACACGCAAATTTAATTAGCCCCCCATTTCAGCTTCCTGGCTCGTTAACATCTCTGCGGGTACAGGCGGTGAGATTTAATGTGATCTCCGCTGCACACAATCTCCAAGTTATCTGAACGGTGCCCCTCCCTACAACGATGCCTCATCAGACTCAGAGCATTAACCCTCTGCCTTAGGAGGGGGTCGGGGAGGCCTATTCTGGATTTAATTATATGGTAACAGTAGTCCCTGCTGTTTTGTGGAAGGTTCTAAAGCGACACCCGAGGTCTGTTCTAATAAAGAGATGATTAACCCATCCCTCCCCCCGCTTGTAATATAGAAACAAAAGTGATTGTGCTAGCCTTACATAATCTAGCAGCTAATCCTAACATAATAGCCTATGCATCCGATGCTCGGAAGTGTCATCCTGTTTTATACAAGGGAGAAAAAGGTCATTTGGTATTTATATAAAAGCCTTTTCATTTTAGGAATCTTGCTCATTAGACTTTAGATGTAAATGGTACAAATAGTTTTTGGGGCACAGCCAAGAAAACAGTCCCTGCTTTTCTTAGTCACAATTAGTGTCATGTTAAAAATAAATAAATTAATGAATTAATTAATAAAAAGGTCATTATTAGGCTTTTTTATTTCGTTTTCACATCCTGTCAGTAGCACATTTCCTGTCTAAAAGCCGGCCATACATTATACAATTTTCTAGTTCAATTTCCTTTAGATTTACCTTCAACTATGTAGTGAAAGGGCCTGCATGATTGCATACACATTGAAAGTGTTTAGGTTTGACCTCCTTGTATGTGGTTTTGGTAGATCTAAAGGAAAGTTGTACAAGAAAATGGTATAATGTATGGCTAGCCTTAGGCTCCACACACACTAGCATTTGTTTTTAAGCTGAAAAAATGCAGGATAAGAAACGCTGATAATAGCTTTTCATGGTAGGGGTTTAGCATCGTTTTAGGTGCATTTTGTTGGTATTATTGCAGTAAAAGTAAAATAAAATAATAAAAAAAAAGCAAAAAAACCCCTGCTATTTGTAGCATTTAGGAGGAGCATTTAGAAGTGTTTAGGAGATTTCTGCTGGAAAACCGCTCCAAGAAACTATAAAAAAACTATTTTTTTTCTGCTCCTAGACGCTGAAGTTTAAAAACCCTAATAGCCTAAAGTAGTGTGCATGGACACATAGGATAACACTATTTAGCTTCTAGGAGCTAAAAAAATTCTTATAATAGCTTCTAGGAGCTGTAAAAAATGCTAGTGTGCATGGAGCCCTAACGTGGCTATGCTCACTCCTCCACTCTATCTATAGAGCAGCAATGTAGCCACACGTGGACAGCAGCATCGTGGAGAGGGTAGTGTTAAATGGACTAGTAAATGTAGATATGCTTTACTAGATGGACTAATAAATTAAAGCCTGACACCAGCTAACACCTTTTAACAGGAAAGCTGTTTTTCTTTTGGGGAAAAGTTCTAAGTATGATCATAAATGATTACAATTGTAAATACCCATGCCAGAAGTTAATAGTTTGTTTAACTGGCACTGTTGCTGGATAGCTTGACCTGTTTATGTAAGTAAAAAGTGAACTGATCTACTGATATTGTCAACAGGTAATACAACTGATGTTACAGGTAGGACTCCAATAAAAAATAAAAAATGCTGTGCTAATGGTTGTGGTAGGCTGCACCAAATATGTGATTTTTTGATGATTTTGCTTACAGTTTATTTTAACCATAACAACTTGATATAAAATAATGTTCCTTAGCAAGGAACATACATTCCACATTATTAATTATGTTACCAAAATTAGTGTGTGCTGTAAATTGCCTCCAGCATTGCTCCTGTTTCTTTTTGCTGGAGTCTGCGATTTTGCTGGGGCCCTGAACAGAAGTAAATTATAAAGCGTAACTAAACCCATCGATTTAACAGTTTCAAAAAACAGTTACATTCCTGGAATTCCAGGACTGCTAACTGTCCATTTGCTTGTGTTCTCAAACAAACTATCAAACCATCAAATGGCTAGGGATCACATGTGTGGCACCATGGTAGTTGCAGATCAAACAGAAGCAGCTTCCTTGGCTGTAAAGGATGGGGGGAGGGGTTAATTCTACTTTAAAGCTGAACTTTACCCATAACAACTTGATAAAAAAAATTATGTTCATAATCAGGAACATACATTCACAAATTGCCTCCAGCTTTGTTTCATGTTTCTTATTGTTGGAGGCTGCCGTTTTGCTGAAGCCCAGAGCCCTTGAACAACAGTAACCCATAAAGTAGAATTAAATCCATTGATTTAACAGTTACATTCCTGGAATGCCGGTTTTTCTAACTGTCACATTTGCTTGTGTCCTCAACCAAACTGTCAAACCATCAAATGGCTGGTGTCATAACTGATCACATGTGCAGCATCATGGCAGTTGAAGATTAAACAGAAGCAGCTTCCTTGGCTGCAAAGGATAGTAGGATTTAATTGTGCTTAAGACCCCTTTCACACTGGGTTGTTTTGCAGGCACTATTGTGCTAAAAATAGCACATGCAAACTGACCTGAAAGCCCCCCCCCCCCCCCAGTGTGAAAGGGTCCTTAAAGTGGTTTTAAGCCCTTACAGACCACTTTTACCTACAAGTAAGCCTAGATTAAGGCTTACCTGCAGGTGAAAGAAATATCTCCTAAACCTACACAGTTTAGGAGATATTTGCAAAAGACAGGCACCGATGTCTTTTGAGCATGCCGTTTCTAACAGCGATCATGCTGTTAGTGGCTGCTCCCATGTGCATGCGCAGGAGTGTTGTCATCGCGACTCCAGACAATCACAGCGCTGGAGCCACAATACCTGGAAGGAAGATGGAAGCTTCATGGAAGAGGGGACAGCGGTGACATCACTGGCTCCTGTGTTAGGTAAGTGGCACATAATGGGCTACTATGCGATGCATAGTAGTCCATTATGCTTTACCTTTGCAGGGAAACAGAGAGGAAGTAAAACCCTTCAGGGTTCACTTCTTCTTTAACCACTTGCCGACCAGCGCACGCCGATGTACGTCGACAGAATGGCACGGGCAGGCAAATGGGCGTACATGTACGTCCCTTTAAATTTGCCGCCCTGCCATCGGGAGCGAGCCACCGCCGGCGCGCTCCCGCGCTGGTCGGGGCCCCCGTGAGTCCGGTCGCGGGACCCGCAGACTCGATTGCCCCGGGCATACCCGCGATCGTCTCATGGAGCGGCCAAATGAAGAAATGCCGTTGTAAACAGCATTTCTCCATTCTGCCTAGCAACTAGTGATGCTGATCTCTGCTCCATGTGATTGGAGCAGAGATCAGTGTTCACTAAATGAAAGCCCAACCCCCCACAGTTAGTAACACACCCCTAGGAACACTTAGTAAAACACCCCATACACTGCCACCCACTGGTTAACCCCTTCACTGCCAGTTTTATTTACACAGGAATCACTGCATTTATATAGCAGTGATTACTGTATAAATGACAATGGTCCCAAAAATGTGTCAAAAATGTCCGATGGGTCCCCCACAATGTCGCAGTCACAATAAAAATCGCTGATCGCCGCCATTACTAGTAAAAAAAAAATAATAAAAAATGATTAATAAAAATGCTATAAAACTATCCCTATTTTGTAAACGCTATAACTTTTGCGCAAACCAATCAATATTCGCTTATTGCGATTTTTTTGCCAAAAATATGTAGAAGAATACGTATCGGCCTAAACTGAGGGAAAAAAATGTTTTTTTTTATATATTTTTGGGGGATATTTATTATAACAAAAAGTAAAAAATAATGCATTTTTTTCAAAATTGTCGCTCTATTTTTGTTTATAGAGCAAAAAATAAAAACCACAGGGGTGATCAAATACCACCAAAAGAAAGCTCTATTTGTGGGAAAAAAAGGACGTCAATTTTGTTTGGGAGCCACGTCAGTTAAAGCGACGCAGTGCCGAATCGCAAAAAGTGGTCTGGTCTTTGACCAGCAAATTGGTCAGGTCTGAAAGTGGTTAAGGCTGTCAGCAGATCGGCCTCTACAAACTAATGCCTAAAAATGCCTACAATTCGGAGCAACTGAGCATGTGCAGAGCAGGAGAAGACGGTGTATTACTGGATTTTAAACAGTATACACATATTTGTAATGTTTTTTTTTTTAGCTATACCTGCAAAAGGGGCAAGCCTGAAGTGATCTAGCAGGACTTAATTTTCTGACTAAAGTTCCACTTTAAACATCCAATGGGTGAGTCATTCATTACAGGCCTTCACTGTAAAATGGCATTACCCAGAGGTCCTTTTCATTTTATAGAGAATTATTTCCATGCACTGTCTGAGGGATCCCTGTCTCCATTTTAAATTCAACCATTTTTTTCTTAGTATTGGATAGGGTGAAGAAGGGTTATAATCCCCGTCAAGTGTTTATTATATTGCGCTCCATTCATGAAATGTATCCTTACTTCCTGTCTTGCTGAAAGAAAGCAAAGGTTACACTGTAATAGCAACACAGACAGAAATAAAAATGTTTTAATTAAGTAGAGTAGGGAAGGCATGAACCAATGTCATATTTTTATTTCAGTCTGTGTCTCTGTTGCAGATTTTCCTTTACTACTTTTCTGGTGAAACCATTGTCAGTAGGACAGGAGATGAGGGGTAGTACTTCTAACAAAGCAGGAAAAACATGGAAGGAGTTCTAATCCTTCCTTACTCTGTCCAAAACTAGACAATATGCTCTTGACTTGACATACAATTTACACAGTGCCTTGATAAAGTATTCATACCCCTTGAAATTTTCCACAATTTGTCATGTTATAACCAAAAATGTAATTGTATTTTATTGGGATTTTTGTGATAGACCAACACAAAGTGGCACATAATAATTGTGAAGTGGAATGAAAATGATAAATGGTTTTCCAAATTTCTTACAAATAAATATGTGAAAAGTGTGGCATGCATTTGTAGCCCCCCTGAGTCAATACATTGTAGAACCACGTACCTTTCGCTGCAATTGCAGCTGCAAGTCTATGTATGTCTCTACTAGCTTTGCACATCTAGAGACTGGCATTTTTGCTCATTCTTCTTTGCAAAATAGAACAAGCTCTGTCAGATTGGATGGAGAGCATCTGTGAACATAAATTTTCAAGTCTTGCCACAGATTTTCAATTAGATCTAGGCCTGGACTTTGACTGGGCCATTCTAACACATGGATATGCTTTGATCGAAACCATTCCATTGTAGTTCTGGCTGTATGTTTAGGATCGTTGCCCTGCTGGAAGGTGAACCTCCTCCCCAGTCTCAAGTCTTTTGCAGGATATAACAGGTTTTCTTCTAAGATTACAATGTATTTGGCTCCATCCATCTTCCCATCAACTCTGACCAGCTTCCCTGTTCCTGCTGAAGAAAAGCATCCCCACCACAGGATGCTGCCACCACCATGTTTCATGGTGGGGATGGTGTGTTCAGGGTGAGATTCAGTGTTAGTTTTCTGCCACACATAGCATTTTGCTTTTAGACCAAAAAAGTTCAATTTGGTTCTCATCTTACCAGAACACCTTCTTCGCCATGTTTGCTGTGTCCCCCACATGGCTCCTGCAAATGTAACTTCTTACTGTAACGTCTTACTTTCAACAATGTCTTTCTTCTTACCACTCTTGCCACTCTTCCATAAAGGTTTTGTGGAGTGCAGAACTAATAGTTGTCCTGTGGACAGATTCTCCCACCTGAGCTGTGGATCTCTGTAGCTCCTCCAGAATTACCATGGGCCTCTTCGCTGTTTCTCTGAATAATGCTCTCCTTGCCCAGCTTGTCAGTTTAGGTGGACAGCCATGTCTTGGTAGGTTTGCAATTGTGCCATACTCAACATTTTCAGATAATGGATTGATGAATGCTCCCTGAGATGTTCAAAGCTTGGGATATTTTTTTATAACCTAACCCTGCTTTAAACTTCTTCACAACCTTATTCCTGACCTGTTTGGTGTGTTCCTTGGCCTTCATGATGCTGTTTGTTCACTAAGGTTCTGGTTCTCTAACAAACCTCTGAGGGCTTCACAGAAAAGCTGTATTTATACTAAGATTAAATTACTCACAGGTGGACTTTACTAATTAGGTAACTTCTGAAGGCAATTGGTTTCACTAGATTTTAGTTAGGGATATCAGAGTAAAGAGGGCTGAATACAAATGCACTATACGCTTTTCACATATCTATTTGTAAAAAATGTTGAAAACCATTTATAATTTTCCTTCCACTTCACAATTAGGGATGAGCTTCGTGTTCGAGTTGAACGTACGTTCGACTCGAACATTGGCTGTTCGGCCGTTCGGCGAATTCCGAACGTTTGGGCCGTTCGCGTCAAAATTCGAGTGACGCGCGCGCGGACCACAATGCACTGCGGTGGCGCAGTGCATTGCTGCCCCATGATTGGCCAAGCATGCACTGTGACCCCGCATGCTTGGCCAATCGCAGCGCCGGCAGCGGGGAGAGCCATGATTGGCCACAGGCATCCTGCCTGTGGCCAATCATAGCTCAGGCTGTGTAGTGCACGCCCCACACTATATAAGGCCGCCTTAGCATCTGAAGCAGTGGGTGTTCTGTGTACCTTCAACACAGTACACACCAATCGTTTTTGGCTGATTTCCTATCTTGCTGCTGTGTAGTGGTTGTTGTCTGTGCCCTGACTGCAGTATACACCACTATACTCACCTCACCTATATAGCTAGTGATCTAGCTTTAACCACTTAACAACTGCCCATTGCCAATTAACGGCTTCAGGGCGGTTGTTTAACTCTGAGAGGCCGTTAATTAACGGCCTCCCAGAATTCTGCTCTCGCGTGCCCCGAGGTGTGCGCACTCGAGAGCATCCGTGACTGCCGGGTCGCATCACGGATCACGGTAAACGGCCGCTCATAGCGGCCGTTTACCACGTGATTGCTCCGTCAAATGATGGAGTGATCACTTGGAAACAAACCGGCGTCATGTTATGACGCCTGTTCCTCCCTCCCCTCTCTGTACCGATCGGTACAGCGGAGGGGAAAGAGATCGGTGTCAGCAGCGATGTGGGCTGCATCTGCAGTGCCCACATCGCTGCTCACCGAATTTAACCCCTCAATTCCCTGCCAATACTCTGCAATACCAGTGCATACTCTGCAGTACCCTGCCATTACTCTGCAGTACCCCGCCATTACTCTGCAGTGCAGTACCCTGCCATTACTCTGCAGTGCAGTACCCTGCCATTACTCTGCAGTACCCCCCATTACTCTGCAGTAACCCCCATTACTCTGCAGTACCCCCCAATACTCTGCAGTACCCGCCATTACTCTGCAGTACCCGCCATTACTCTGCAGTACCCCCAATACTCTGCAGTACCCTGCCATTACTCTGCAGTGCAGTACCCTGCCATTACTCTGCAGTACCCCCCATTACTCTGCAGTAACCCCCATTACTCTGCAGTACCCCCCAATACTCTGCAGTACCCGCCATTACTCTGCAGTACCCGCCATTACTCTGCAGTACCCCAATACTCTGCAGTACCCTGCCATTACTCTGTAGTACCCCCCAATACTCTGCAGTACCCTGCTATTACTCTGTAGTACCCCGCCAATACCCCGCCAATACTCTGTAATACCCTGCCATAAATTGCCATACCCAGCCATACTCAGAGATACCCAGCCATACTCGGTGATACCCTGAAATACCCAGCCATAGACGCCCCCCACCCCTCACCGCCCTCCGGTGCTTCTACCAACTCGCCAGTACGATCAAAGCCAGAATCTTTTTTTTATTTTTTATTTCAGGCTTCCCAGCCTAGAGGTGAGATGTGGGGTCATATTGACCCCCCAGATTTCACTGTAAAGAGGACCTGTCACCCCATATTCCTATTACAAGGGATGTTTACATTTCTTGTAATAGGAATAAAAGTGATCAAAAATATATTTTTGGGGAAAAAAATTTCAAACTAAAATAAATAAAGTAAAATGAACAATAAAAAAATAAAATAAAAATTAGTTGTGCCACACATGTGAGGTATCGCCGAGAATGTTAGAGCGAGAGCAATAATTCTAGTCCTAGACCTCCTCTGCAACTCAAAACATGTAACCAGTAAAAAAAAAATTAAAGCGTCGCCTATGGGGATTTTTTAAGTAGCGACGTTTGGCGCCATTCCACGGGCATGTGCAATTTTGAAGAGTGACATGTTTGATATCTATTTACTCAGCATAACTTCATCTTTCACTTTATGCAAACATTGGGCTAACAAGTGGTTAATAATAGAGCTTGCAGTCAGTAGTGTTAGGAGATAGTGCGTGCTGTCTGCGTGCTCTGTACCCAGTACATACCGCTATAATATAGGGCAGGCCCCTACTTTCAAACATCCAACTTACAAACATCTCCTACTTGCAAACGCAAGGAGACAGCAGCAAGTGAGATGAAAAAAGATGGACGACAAAACAAATTATACAGGGGTGATAACCCTTCCCTATGTTTTCCAAAAAGCTTAAAGATAGTTTTTTTGACTGGAGCTACACTTTAAAAATGTACCGGTTGAAAATGACAAACAGATTCAACTTAACACAACAAACCTACACAGTCCCTGTCTTGTTTGCACCGCCTGTATACTGCTGTTCTGAGTATATAGGGCCTGGGGGCCACACGCATTTCCTTTTTTTAATATGGGTACAGGGTTCCCCTTAATATGCGTACAAGACCCAAATAGGCTGGTAATGGGCAGGGAGGGCTACCCATGCCATTTTTCTCAATGATTTTCAACCATATTGCAGGAACCAGATATAACATTAAAACCGCAAGCAGTTTTAAATGGTGTTATTTCCGTTTAATGTCATTTTGTGCAGGGACTGTTCTAAACACGGGAAACACGTGGCACTTCACAGGCATACTACAGACACCCCCCAGGCACCATATTTTTCACTTTAATCATCATTAAAATCAGTGCTCCCGCCAAAACGGCAGTTTTTAAAACTTTTTTTTGCAGTGACCCATGTCCCCTGAGGCAGGAGGCAGGTCCCCAAACCCTTTTTAGGACACTATCTTGCATATTAGCCGTTAAAATTAGCACTTTCCAATTCGAACGTTCGAGTCCCATAGACTTCAATGGGGTTCTAACGTTCGTACCGAACGCGGGGGTCGTTCGCAAGTTCTGGTGCGAACCGAACCGGGGGGTGTTCGGCTCATCCCTATTCACAATTATGTGCTACTTTGTGTTGGTCTATCACATAAAATCCCAATGAAATACATTAACGATTTTTGTTGTAAAATTACAAAATGTGGGAAATTTCAAGGGGTATGAATACTTTTTCAAGGCACGGTATGTTCCATTTAGGTGTTAAACCCATAGTACTGGTCCATTCAGGTTTTGATTTGATTTATAATCTTGTCTGGTAAGTATATTGCATTGTCAATTGAGGGGAAAGTATCATGGTGTGGGGTTATTTTTTTTTACAAACAAGCATTTCTTTAGTTCTGCAGATAATTGTTTACTAAACAATAAAGGATGCCTAAAGCACTGCAGGATAGCCAGTGAGACAGCATAGCAAAAGTAGCTGGCCTTCAGATAGCTAAAAATCTTAGACCGATATCCCTGATAAGGGGTAATTCATTGTTATGACTCACCTAGCTCTGTGTGTAAATTTCACCTTGGGCTATTGATCTCTGCAGACAATTGACTTTTTTCAACTATTTGTTGGTAGCGAGAGCAATCAAATAAGCCTAGAGCTCCACCAAAAAACTAAAACCAATATACTTTACGCTAACCTTTAAGATAAGACAAAAAAATGACTGTTAAGATTCTTTCTGCTTATTTTGCTCACATTATAATATAAGTTATACTGAAACTGTTGGACACCTCAGTGTGTTATCTAAAAATCATCTAAAAATTTCAAAGCTGTGTATAGTACAAACTGGTTTCAGAAAAATAGCTATGTTTTATATATTTTAAAGCAATAAAAATAACTGCCTGTGTATGCAATTTTTTAGAACAGTGAAAGGGTAATTTTCTAAATAATTACACTGGGCAACAAAGATTTTACTACCTGAATACTTTTTTTGTGAATCTTATAGTTTTGTGGCTGCTAATCACAAAAATATTCTGTGATTTAACCTATAAAGTACTGATTTATAGAAATCTTCTGTGTTGAAATACCCATTGACTATGCTTCACACATGAAAGCACATCCAGTATCTAAGTCCACCTATAATATTTGTAAATATCTAAAAGTAGTGGCTCTGATGCTTGGAATGCAACTCAAATATACCAAATACTATTGCTATATATGCAAATTGGACAGTTGTGCAAGAACTTCGTTTCAGAATAGAAAAACATGGCATATTGTTAGGACTGGGCTCCTGCTATTTACAAGCAGCTCTTTTCCTTCAGTGCTACAGAGGCTGTTCAGTTGTCAGTTATCAGTTAATTACCAGCCACTTATTGTTTCCATGGTGACTCACCTGGTTACCATTACCTGCCTCATTATTCCAGCCTACAGCCAGCCCCTTTTGGCTAGTTAAACAGCTTTGCTCATTTCCTCTGTGCCCTTGCGTGGTCTATGATCTCCATTTCATTCCTGCGTATGACTTGGCCTGGCTGAATTCTCGTCCGATACCTGTTCCTATTTTTGCTCCTTACCATGCTGACGTCTGACTTCCTGACCCTGACTCGTCTGGTCATCCAAAACCTGGCTTCAGTTTTTGACTACGTTCCTGAACTATTTTTTATTTTTTTTGCTATTTTATTAAAGGTGTGATGTTACCTGCATTTTCTGTCTTAGCCTGGTTTTTGGTTCCTGACACATATGAACCACTTGTTTATTTGTCAAAGATATTTGTGCCTCTGCTTTACATAAAACTTGGACTGATGAAACATTTTGTGAAAGAGAACAAAGAATGTGAAGGTTCATTGTTTGAGACCAATTATTCCAAGAATAACTGACGCCAAGATTAACAAAGGCATTTTTGCTGGTGCAAAAATGACAAGTGGTTCAAAGATCTGTTGGTGAGGAAAGAGAAAATCGCCTGGAAAGCATTTAAGGATGTCGTTGAGAATTTTCTTTGCATCTTCAGTGCACCAAACTACATTATCTGGTTGACAACGTCATACAGCATAAAAGACCATGAAGGGAAACATTTCATTGAAGATTAATTTTCTGCTTTCACACTAAGAGCCCGTTCACACAGGGGAAACTCAGGATCCGACTTCAGGTTGCCCCTAGTCGCCTCAAGTCACGCTACATGTAAAAATCAATGTAAATGAATGAGAGCCATCTTAATGCACACTGCTGAAGTCGCTCTGACTTCAGAAAAGGTTCCTGTACTACAGGGGTGCCCAACCAGTGGCCCGGGGGCCACATGTGTTCCGCGGAGCCCTCTGATGTGGCCCTCGGCCTCCTGCTCTAAGATGGCAGGTTGGCAAGCCCAGATCATGACCACGATCACGACCAGCCATCCCAGAGCAGCAGTTTTGTGAATGAAACCACTGGTAGTGGAAGCAAGTGGCTGCGGAGCAGAGCCACATAAGCCAATGCTTCCTGTATGGTGCCCGCTCCTGTCACAGACGGACTGATACCAAATGCCCTCCGCCTGGGACAGCAACAGCAAGCGATACCAGAATGGAAGACGGTTATTAAAGGTAAGTTTGCTACTAAATTCACAGTATATATGCATATATCTGTTTTGCAGTGGTTACTGGGCTGCTTTCAAACTGATCCGCGGGTGCAGTGCAACTGCGGGTTACCTGCATTGAGCCATAGACTTCTGTTATTACCTGCATGTTTGTTGCGCCTTCAGAAAGTGCACCACACCTGCAGAATATAATAGAAGTTTATGGCAAAGTGCAGCTAACCCGCAGAAAATCCACAGGTTCACTGAGCTGCACCTGTGCTTTGGGCAAATCGCAGCGCATCAGTGTGAAAGCAGCCCTAGGCCCCTTTCATATGATTGGTCCAACCCAATCGGACTTACTATTCACCTCTATGGAGCAGCAGATGTAAACAAACGTGTGTCTGTTTACACCCGTCTAACTAAAAAAAAACAGAAAGGGATCTGCCCCGTCCATCTGGGCGAATCGGATTGGATCAGAGGGCCCATAGAGTAGCGTGGGCTGTGTCTTTGGACACGGACCTGTCATCCTCCCGCTCCGCTGATTGTGGCCTGCGACCAGTTACTAATTCACATAAGTGGCCCTCTCTCTTCAAAAGGTTGGGCCGCAGGGCTCCCCCTTCCCCAAAGCACCAACCCCCCATGTTGAGGGCACGCGGCCTGGTATGGTCCAGGGGGGGGCTCGCTCGTCCCTACCTCCTTCCTGGCAAGCTAGGCTTCGTGCTCGGATAAGGGTCTGGTATGAACCTTGGGGGGGGACCCCCATGCCGATTTTTCGGCGTAGGGGGTTCCCCTTAAAATCCATACCAGACCTAAGGGCCTGGTATGCTCCCGAAGGGGAAACCCATGCCGTTTTTTTTTTTATTTGGCTTGGAGTTCCCCCTTGAGAGCTCATTCTCTGATTGGCCACGGCCAAAGTCGCCTGGACTGGAGTGACTTAAAGTCGTGTTGTAAGTCGTCCCAAGTCGTGTTGACAAGTCGTGTCCAAGTTGCCTACAAAATTCGCGTTGGAAGTCGTGTTGCCCCTGTGTGAACCAGCTCTTAGACTTCTTTCCTGAAAATCTAGGTACAGTCAGTGACAACCATGATGAAAGGTTTCACCAGGACATTGCCACAATGGAAAAATGGAAACATCAGAAACATTGTTTGATTAAATACATTATAGTCATTAAAATTGAATTTAACATTTTTCAAGATTCCTACATGATACAGTCTTTCTGATTATCAGTTTTTTTAGGAAGTAAAATGTTGAAAAAATATGTTGTTAATGCTTGCTAATTTTTCTATGTCAGTTTACGAGTACAATAAACAAGGGAATTAACTAATCATTCTACTCCATTATAGTGGTACAGGAAACTGTCAGCAGTGGTGTTTGCCACATTAGCAGAGCAGATAGACCTGTTTCAGGTCTATCTGCGCCACCCACGCCAACCTCTATTTTAGAGGGAAATGGAAACTAGCGTAGGTCATCACCTGATTAATAGATGGAATAGGGAAGTTTTCCATATAGAAAACTGCCGCAGATACCCACCGATTGTGACCCTGTTGTATGGGAAATAGCTAGGACCAGAAAAATGTATGCATAGAGGCAAGCACTCACCTTTTCTTGGATATGCTTTGGTTCATTTTTTTCTAATTGATTTTTCACAAATGCCTGTTAGGATCTTGTAGGATGCAGGAATGCTTAAAGTGATACTAAACGCAAATTTACATTCTCCCTTCTATTTCTGTATCTGGATGATGACACTGTAATTATTTTCTAAAAAAAATAAAATAAATCCAAGTACTCTTTTCCTCAATCAATCTACATGTAATATCCTACCCCCATTGTGTTTAGCTGGTTAATGGGCATGAAGGACAGGGAAGGGAGTGGGCTGTCATTTACCAATGTGTATACACCCACATGTGTGATTCTATAGTCACATGGGCTGCTCAGATGTAATAGGGAGGAAATGCTCAGCATATAAACTCACTGAAATCTGAGCATGTGCAGAGCTGCCAACACTGCTCTGCAAAATCCGCAGCTACTGTCGGGACACGATCAAAATTAGGAGATAGAAAACAGCAGGCTTACCCATGAATACATAAAACACATCTCATAGTGCCTGAGTGAGTATGAACAGCATGCAGTTCACCATTTATTAATAGGTTTTTATGATGTGGGTTTAGTGTCAATTTAGCAGTATGCCCATTAGTTTCTGGTGGTTGGAATATGCTAATGTAATGGAGTTTCAGGAAAGAAAGATGTTTACTTGTTTTAGATCTGCAGTGACAGAGTGACCTTAGAGTCTAAAGATATTTTATAGCTGGTCATTGATGGGTGGATGTGTTTGGGTATAAATTGAAGCATTAGACTCTTCCTGGCAAATCAAAAATTTGCAGGTGGGAGAAGAAAGAGGGGAATGATCAAAGGGGTTAATTGAATGGTGTGTAGAGATGTTTCAATGCGTAGATCTGGGTGTCTCTAGGGTTGCGAAAAACCAGGGAACCTGTGGGCATCAAGAGAATTTTAAGATGGTGGATGTGGCCAAATTGTGCAATAGGAGGGGCTTAAAGAGAAGCACGGATTATGAATGCAATGATATAAGGAGTGCTGGACATGACAGTGTGGATGAGGGACACAGAGGGTTAAGCTTTATGGGTGGAGCTGAGGAAAAAGGTTTGCAGGAAGCAAGTTCAGTGTAGGGGAGGGGTCATATAAAAGGGAGGGGTGTGGCTTTAGGGGATCATTCGGATCCCAGCGTGGCACAGAGGAGGCAGTTTTTCTCTGCTCCTCTGTAATGGCCGACCTGGATGTGATTTTCAAGAGGCTGAGACGGGCGGCGGAGGCGTGCGGAGCGGAGTGGCTGCGGGACCGAGCGGGGACCTGGAGGACACCGCGGAGGATGTCGGGGATGCAGGTGAGGCGCCGCTGCGTGCGCGGAGGTCTCGGCCTCCGGCGCGTTTTTTCCCCGGGCCTACACCTCGTCCACCTCGTGACTGGCAGAGCCCGGGGGCCGACCGCTCGGTCCCCCCGGCGAAGAGGAAGGTGCCTGGCTCTCCCTGGTCCGGGTGGTCATTGCGCCGCCGACCGGAGGGGGGCGGGGCCTCGCGGCAAAATGGCGCCGGCTACGGGTCGGGCCGGCACTCGGGAACGGGGGGGGGGGGAACGGGCGGGGGGCTCTGGGTCCAGCCGCCTTGGGGGTGCAGCGGAAGGGGGGGGATCCTCGGACTGGGGGTTCCAGCATGGGGACACGCGCGGTGGGGGGGCAGGGTTGGCACGGGGGGGGGGTCGCAGCTCCCGGGCTGGGGCGGGTGGGATGAAGGGAGCCACCGAGGTGCCTGGCAGGGCTGGTCTTGGACACCAGCATGCCGGGGGTGGTCGGGGGCCACAGGCACTGCGGGATGCGCCTGAACGCGCGGACCAGGAGGTCTGCGATTCGCCCAGGGGGATGGCGGCGCCCCCAGCGCGCACCGCGGAGGACAAGTCCGAGGGTGAGCTGTCGCAGGAGGAGGAATTTTCACATGCAGCGCACGAAACCATGACTGTCGGCAAGGCCCCGGTGCGGCCAGGTAAGTCACGTGATCTTTTGGTTCTGACGGAAGCCTTGGGGGATTTGCTGGGGGACCCGGTATCCCAGAACGGCAAGGGGATGGCATGTCGCCCTGGGGGGGCCCACGGACAGCTGCAGGACCTTCTTGGAGGGGCTGCGGGCCCTGGTGGGTAAGTTTGCCGGGGGTTCGGGGGCGCCGCAAGTGGGTCCCTGGATGGCTGCGGGCCCAGGGTCGGGGGGAGGGGGGTCCGGGGCCACGCCGGTGGTGGACCCCCCGACCGCTGCGGCTTCTGGGGGGGTGGTAGACATGGGGCCTGGGGGCACGGGGGTCCCCCCAGTGGTCACGGAACCTGGGGCGTGGACCGATGTGGTCAGGATTGCGGATGCTGCCCGGTGCGAAGTATATGTTGATTCGAGGGCCCGGTGGGGGCGTGCCTGGAGCAGGAGGTGCGGGAGAATATTGGCATGGGTGAGTATGTGGAGATTTTCTCTTTGCTCCCCCTTGAGAAGTTCAACTTGGATAGGGTCAAGCCGGACAGTTCAAAAAGGACGACGAGGAGCGGCGTAGGTATCGGTGATTCTGCGCACTTTCTCCAATTGGCTTCAGGCGTTCGCTGGCTTAGCTAGGGTGATTGGGGAGAAGAACCCCGAGCATTGCTCGGCGTTGTTCTGCTGTATGGACGCGACTGGAGAGGCTTATCGGGTGTATGGGGGGTGGCATGGCTGCGTTATGACGAACAGTCCAGGCAGCGGTGCGGCCGGAACTACGCTGGGACCACAAGGACATCAGCCTCTGGATGAGGCTTATGTCTGCGGCTCGGACTCCTGCTCCGTTTCTTCAGGGGGGGGCGGGAGTGTGTTGTCCTCAGGGCTGCCGGCCGGGAAAAAGCGGGGTGTGTGCTGGCCCTTTAATGGGGGGCTTGTAAATTCGGGAGAGCGTGCCGATTTAAGCACGAGTGCTCCGGCTGCGGCGGCGCCCTCGCACTGTCCCGCTGTTTCAGGAAAGAAAAGCGTTCCGGCGATGTTGCTCACGAAAGGGATGACGCCGGTAACCCTGGAAAGGATACTTCCTTTCCTAAGTAAGTATCCGGATGGTGAGGCGGCGCGGGGGTTGATTTCGGAGTTTTCGGGACGGTTTCAGGATTCCTTGTTCATTGGCGGAGGTGCCCCCAGTGGCCCGGAACTTGCGATCGGCTTTGGTACACCCGGGGGGTGGTAGGCGAAAACTTGGGCAAGGAAGTGGCGTTGGGCCGGATGGGTGGGCCTTTCGAAGTGCAACCGTGGGGCGACCTGGTGGTGTCCCCGCTGGGTGTAGTTCCTGAGAAAGAGCCTGGGAAATTTCGCTTGCTTCATCACTTGTCCTTTCCTAAAGGGGGGTCGGTCAATGACTTCATCGGCCCTGATGCGTGTACGGTCTCATACACGTCTTTTGATGCGGCGGTGAGGTGGGTCAGGCTTTCTGGATGCGGGGCTCTTATGGCCAAGGCAGATGTGGGGTGCCATTGGCGGGGCCAGTTCTATATGAGTAAGTGCCTGCCCATGGGTTGTTCCATTTCCTGCGCCTACTTTGAGGCGTTTAGCTCATTTTGGAGTGGGTGGTGAGTGACGTTTCGGGCCTGGAGTCGGTCATCCACTATTTGGACGACTTTCTGTGCGTGGGCCCCGCCTGCCTCCAGTGTGGGTGCGATTTTCTGTCCACGTTGCAGCACATTGCAGGTAAGTTCGGGGTACCGTTGGCGGGGGATAAAAAAGAGGGACCAGTTACGGACTTGAGTTTTTTGGGGATAGTGATCGATTCGAGGGCAATGGAGTGTCGATTGCCCGAGAATGAATTACTTGATCTGAGAATGGAATTGGTGGAGATGCAAGGATAGTAGAAGGTCCGGTTGAGGGCCCTGCAGTCTCTGTTGGGCTAGCCTAATTTTGCTTGCCGGATCATCCCTATGGGGGCGGGTGTTCTGCAGACAGCTGTCGGCAGCCTCGGCCGGGGTGAGTGTGCCTAACCATTTTGTGCGTCTGCGGGAAGGAACACAGGGAAGACTTGCGGGCGTGGCGTGAATTCCTAGCCTCTTGTAGCGGGCGGGACATGTGGATGTCGGGGCCAGCGAGCACTTTCGATGTGGAATTGGTCGCTGCCGCGGCTGGGTCGGCGGGTTATGGGGCGTATTTTCGGGGACGGTGGAGTGCTGACCCTTGGCCGCAATCTTGAGAGGTGGCGGGGTTGTTGGGCAACCTGGTTCTGCTTGAACTATTCCCGGTGGTGTTGGCATTGGAGCTGTGGGGGGAGGAGTTCCGTAATATGAAGTTGCGCATTAGTTGAGACGGCATGGGGGTGGTTCAGGTCCTCAACCATTTGGCTGCTACGGCGGCTGGTGTTTCGGTGCTTACGGCTCAATGTTTAAGTTTCGGCAGTGCACATACCTGGGGTGGAGAATTCTTTGGCTAACTCGCTCTCTCGTTTTCAGTGGGACGAGTTCCGGGATCTGGCGCCGAGAACGGAGGAGTCTAGGGCGTCTTGCCCTGGGTGAATGTGGGGGATGCCCTTGTAGTCGCCGCAGGTTGGATTCAGGGGTCTTTGAGTGAGTCCACGTGGGCGGCCTATTCTAGGGTGTGGTCAGAATGGTTGAGTTGGAGCGGTTGGTCGGGGCTCCGACCAGCGCTGGTTGGGGCTGTATTGGGTGGCACGGAACATTGAGATGGGATTGGCACCTGCGTCGATTGATCGGAAATTGGCGGGGTTGGCATTTTGTTTAAGCTGTGGGGAGAGCCGGACGGGAATGCGGCTTTTTGGGTGCGGCAAACCTTGAAGGGGTATAGGAGGGAACGGAAAGGTCGGGAGGCGCACAGGCTGGTGAAGTGTGATAACTTGGTGGCGATTTGTTCCCGGCTTGTGGAAGTTTGTTCTTCCGCTTACAAGGCCATCCTGTTCACAGCGGCTTTTTCATTTGCGTTTTATGGGGCGTTTGGGACTGGGGAGTTGGTGTGTCGGTCTAAACGGGGTGCTGTGGGGCTGTTGGATCAGGATGTACAGGTGGCTGCTGATCGGGTGAGTATACGGTGGCGGAGGTCCAAGCCTGACCAGCTGGGCAGGGGAGTGTTGATTATACTGGTTGCCTTGCCAGGCTCGGCAGTGGGCCCTGTGGTGGCGGTAAGGGCCTTTCGGGCGGTGCGGCTGGAGGGGGGGGGCCTTTCTTGCTGCATGCGGGGGGCTCTTTTCTCTCTAGGTTGCAATTCGTGTCAGTTTTCAACGGTGCCTGCGGACTGTGGGTTTGGACGACCGGGAGTACTCGTCGCACTCCTTCCGTATTGGGGCGGCCACTGAGGCGGCCCGATGTGGGCTGGCTGAGGCGATTGTTCGCCGGATCGGTCGTTGGGAATCTAAGAGGTTCCGTTCGTATGTCCGGCCGCAGTTGATCCTGGGGTGAGTGGGGGCGCGGCTGGGAGTGTTTTGCAGTATGGGGTTGGGAGTTACAGGTGTTATGGTATATTACGTTTGTTGGTTGTTATGTGTTCTGTGTTATGTTTTTTATTCCAGATGGAGGTTCCTCACGCCTCGTTTGGATCCTAGGGCACTCGGACGTGTGCTGGGGGGCCGGGAGAGGTGATGCTCATCCGGCAGGCGGGCCGTTGGGAATTCCTGGGGGGAGGCTAGGTTGATGTGGTTGGGATTCCCGGGCATGCGGTGGGAGCGTGTGATGAAGGAAGTTGAGCGCTTTGCAATGAGGGACAGGCCCCCGGATGTGTTGGTCATTTACGCAGGGGGCAACGACCTGGGCATACGGAAGGAAAGGGACATCTTAGCTGATGTTAGGGCGGATGTTTTGCACTTACGAGTCCGCTTCCCGGGTACCATCTTGGTTTGGTAGGTCGTTGCGGGCAGATCGGTGTGGAGGTGGGCTAGGTCCATGGTAAGCATCAACAAAACCAGGATGGGGGTCGGACGTGGGTATTGACCTTTGGTCATTGGGTCTGCAGGAGGGTATACAAAATAGCTCTTAGGGTGTGGGGTGGCCCTCAAGGTTGAGGGGGTCACCCTTTCGGGCTGTGGCGGTGTGTTTTCTGGTGGTTTCTGACGGTAGACAGGTACTCAGAAGGGATCTGAGGGTGTGGGGGGCTCATCTAACGATCGGCCCCTCTGGGTATTCCTGAACGTTGGAGGGAATACGGTTATGTTCACTGGCGGAAGTTGTCTCCGACCGGTCACAGGTGGAGGCCTTTGGGAAGTTGGTGAGGTGTACCGCAGTGATTTGGTATTGGCTTAAGTGGGGTCACCGTCAGAGATCACCAGAATGGGCAGTTAATGTTATTTAATGTGGTTTAATGGTAATAAAGTTATTTATATTTATATATCTATATATATTTAGATATTTTCATATTTACAAGTTATTGGAGTGAATTTTGAGTTATGTTTAATAAAGGCTGTTGTGGCCAGTTTACTCCAACCTATGGTGTGGTCTCGTTTCTAATAGGGGAAGGTATGGGTAAGGAATAATATAAGGGGAACATTCAGACTACACTAGTCAAGAGAAGCACGGATTATGAATGCAATGATATAAGGAGTGCTGGACATGACAGTGTGGATGAGGGACACAGAGGGTTAAGCTTTATGGGTGGAGCTGAGGAAAAAGGTTTGCAGGAAGCAAGTTCAGTGTAGGGGAGGGGTCATATAAAAGGGAGGGGTGTGGCTTTAGGGGATCATTCGGATCCCAGCGTGGCACAGAGGAGGCAGTTTTTCCCGCCCTCCCGCCCTAATGTTATGTGTTTGTTTTGTTGTGTCGTTTGTTGCTGGTCTTTTCTTCTTTTGCAGGTTTCGTCGGTTGTCACGGCAGCTGAAGGTTTTCCTGTGTTGGCGGTGTGTTTTCTGGTGGTTTCTGACGGTAGACAGGTACTCAGAAGGGATCTGAGGGTGTGGGGGGCTCATCTAACGATCGGCCCCTCTGGGTATTCCTGAACGTTGGAGGGAATACGGTTATGTTCACTGGCGGAAGTTGTCTCCGACCGGTCACAGGTGGAGGCCTTTGGGAAGTTGGTGAGGTGTACCGCAGTGATTTGGTATTGGCTTAAGTGGGGTCACCGTCAGAGATCACCAGAATGGGCAGTTAATGTTATTTAATGTGGTTTAATGGTAATAAAGTTATTTATATTTATATATCTATATATATTTAGATATTTTCATATTTACAAGTTATTGGAGTGAATTTTGAGTTATGTTTAATAAAGGCTGTTGTGGCCAGTTTACTCCAACCTATGGTGTGGTCTCGTTTCTAATAGGGGAAGGTATGGGTAAGGAATAATATAAGGGGAACATTCAGACTACACTAGTCATGACTAAGTTCAACTTTAGGAACACAAATAATAAATTCAAATTTTGTTGCAGAAAAAAAATGTGCATTTATTTTTTATTTCCCAGGAGCCTGTAAAGCATCACACCCATGATCAATAGATTGTGGGTGCAAGCTTCTGCAGATACTGTTTACAGATTTCTTTCTTGCCCATAACTCTGTACAGGCTTTCAGTTTGAAAGTTGAAGGAAAAGTCAATGGGCTACGAGGGCTCGGATGAGAACTACAAGCCACTTGCCATAGTGGCAGACACAACTTGTAGTTTATTTACAGATTGATGTGAGGACTGTGTCATTTTTAATGTGACAGAGGGTGCAGAGAAGAGGAACCCCCACAGCTGTCATAGGGGGTACACATGTTACACCCTAAATATGAGCGCAACATGTAACATGGTCTGAAAGGTAAACTTAGCCTTTAAAGGCTATGGAATGGTTAAATAAAACCTTGGCATACTCATTGCATGCATGGCACGCATGTGACAAAGTCCTTTTACCTACAAAATATGCTTTATTTACCTAATATAAATTGTACTAATGCGACATATACACGATCAGAATTTTGGTCTGAAAAAGCTCTGATGGGACTCCGCTCAAGCTGTCTTGCATACACACGGTCACACAAAAGTTCTCTGAACTTTCGACCGTCAAGAACGCGGTGACGTACAACACTACGATGAGCCAAGAAAATGAAGTTCAATGCTTCCAAGCATGCGTCAAATTGTTTCCGAGCATGCATAGGAATTTTGCACGTCAGAATTTGTACAGATGATCGGAATTTCTGATCGGAAACTTTTTACGACTGAAAATTTGAGAACCTGCTCTCAATCTTTTGCTGGCCGAAATTCCACCAGCAAAAGTCAGACGGAGCATACACACGGTCGCATTTTCCGACCAAAAGCTCTCATCTGACTATTTCTGGTGGAATTTCCGATCGTGTGTATGGGGCATTAGAGTGCAGTGGTCAGGAGCATGAAATATACAACGTAGTGTATATAGTGCAGAGCTCACGAGGGCATAACACAGAATTCAGGATTCAGAATTATTAACGTACAGAGTTCAGGGGTCAGAATGCGTAATACACAAAATGCAAGACTCAGGGGTGCATATCACACAGAATGCAGGGGTCACAAGTGTGTAACAGAAAAGCAGTTCAACCTGCATTGCTTCCCTGCTGAACAGTGAATAGTTGATGATGAAGCCAAGTCAAGTTTTTCAGCAGCTCTCGGGTGCTATCCTCAGGTTATTTCTATCAGAAAAAGAAACCTGAGAGAAAGAGAATTCAAGGTAAAAAGGTGAGACATGCATGGGTTTGGCAATCTGTAGCAGCCAGGCACAAGCTATAATTAATCAGGGTATGTTGTTCTTCTGATAAGAAATGGGCTTCTCTGGGCATATGTGCAGTCAGGGCATGAGGAGAGATCAGGAAGAATTCACCCATGAGAGATGACAAGGGAGGAGAAGCCTTGTAATCTGAGTATAGAACCTTAGTTATGGTAAGATTAAATGCCCTTTCACCTGTTAGAGAATTCAATTGTTAGAGAAGAATCAACAAATTTACCCCCATCTTAAAACTAGAATTACTTTTACAAACAATATTGAATGAATGGGAAAAATATGTCTAGGAGTAAAGGCACAAGAATAAAGGAAAGTACTAGTAGCATAGCACAATAAAGATGTGTTCCAGTAGACGATGGGGTGGAAGCTGTCTTGAAAAGGATGGTGTACTGGCAGTTTGCTTTCATAAACCCTAAATGAAAGGGAGGTTATGTGCTGTCATGGTGCCATACTGCAACCCTCAAGAGGTAGTGAGGCTACCAAGTATGCATATGTGGAGTAGTCATGCAGCTATTCAAACAAATGAGCATGAGTAAAGTAAATCAGCCTCCACTTAGATGAATGGGATGAACTGTTGTAAGATACCATGAAATGAACTTGTTGACACAGAATACTAGAAAGTATTTGTTAAACGTGACCCTGCTGCTAACTGCAAAAAAATCTACCAGCCTGTAAAAGAAGATAAATACTTACCTTTCCATTGGTGTACAGTGGTTCCTCCCTTTGGCCCCTATGCCACTACACTGTTAGATACCAACAGCAGCTGGAGATCTGCAATACACACCTGCTTTTTCCTTTAAAGACTGTTCTTGGTTTGTTTTTCTGAAGTTAGTGCACAGTGCCATGTGGAATAAATACCCACCTTGCCCGCAGTGTTTTGAGGAGTTGTTTCCACCTATTTTCATTCTTCTTCGGTCCAGTCACATGACCCTACAACTCTTTCTCAGGGAGCGCTGGACAATGACTCTGAATTCCAGGAGCCATATTGTCACCTAATGGCTCCCATAGTCCAGCCAATGTCAGCGCACCCTCCTATCCCCTGTGACCACAAACATAGGGGAGCCAAAGCTGCGGGATGATTTCCCTGTGCCTGCGTGGGTTTTCTTTAGGTACTCTGGTTTCCTCCCACACTCAAAAGACATGCTTACTGAGCTAGATTGATGTGTTTTACAGTTCCTTGAAAAAGTATTCATACCCCTTGAAATGTTCCACATTTTCTCATGTTACAACCAAAAACTTAAATGTATTTTATTGGGATTTTATGTGATAGACCAACACAAAGTGGTACATAATTCTGAAGTGGAACAAAAATAATAAATGGTTTTCAACATTTTTTACAAATAAATATGTGAAAAGTGTGGGGTGCATTTGTATTCAGCCCCCCCTAGTGAATACTTTGTGGAACTACCTTTCCCTGCAATTACAGCTGTAAGTCTTTTTGGGGATGTCTCTACTAGCTTTGCACATCTAGAGAGTGACATGTTTGCCCATTCTTGTTTGCAAAATAGCTCAAGCTCTGCCAGATTGGATGGTGAGCATCTGTGAACAGCAATTTTCAAGTCTTGCCACAGATTCTCAATTGGGTTTAGGTTTGGACTTTGAATGAGCCATTCTAACACATGAATATGGTTTGATCTAAACCATTCCATTGTAGCTTTGGCTGTATGTTTAGGGTCATTGTTCTGCTGGAAGGTAAACCTCTGCCCCAGTTTCAAGTCTTTTGCAGACTCTAATGCCCCGTACACACGAGAGGACTTATGTCCGACAGACTTCCAAAGGAGTTCCGCCGGAGTTCCGCCGGAGTTCCGACGGAGTTCTGACAGACTTTTCGGCCGAACGGACTTGGCCACACACGATCACACTAAACTCCGACGGATTCGAACGTGATGACGTACGACCCGACTCGAATAAGGAAGTTCATAGCCAGTAGCCAATAGCTGCCCTAACGTCGGTTTTAGTCCGTCGGAGTAGCATACACACGAGCGGAGTTTTCGAAGGGGACCGGGTCCGGCGGAGTTCCTTCGGGAAAATTTGAAGCATGCTTCATTTCTAAAGTCCGTCAGACTTTGGCGAATCAAAAGTCCGTTGCAGCCCACACACGATCGGATAGTCTGACGGACTCGGTCCTTTGGACTTTGGATGTTGAAAAGTCCGCTCGTGTGTACGGGGCATAAGAGTGCCCTGTATTTGGCTCCATCCACCTTCCCATCAACTCTGACCAGCTTCCCTGTCCCTGGTGAATTAAAGCATCCCCACAACATGATGCTGGCTCCACCATCTTTTACAATGGGGATGGTGTGTTCAGGGTGATGTGCAGTGTTAGGTTTCCACCACACATAGCGTTTTCACACATAGCGTTTTGCTTTTAGATCAAAAAGTTCAATTTTGGTCTCATCTGACCAGACAACCTTTTTCCACATGTTTGCTGTGTCTCCCACATGGCTTTCTTTCAACAATGGCTTTCTTCTTGCCACTTCCATAAAGGACAGATTTCTGGAGTGCAAGACTAATAGTTGTCATGTGGACAGATTCTACCACCTGAGCTGTGAGTCTCTGTAGCTCCTCCAGAGTTACGATGGGCCTTTTGACTGCTTCTCTGAATACTGCTCTCCTTGCCCAGACTGTCAGTTTAGGTGGATGGTCAGGATTTGGTAGGTTTGCAGTTGTACCATACTCTTTTCATGGATTGAACAGTGCCCCGTGAGATGTTCAAAACTTGGGATATTTTTTTATAACCTTGCTTTAAACTTCTCCACAACGTTATCCCTGACCTGTCTGGTGTGTTCCTTGGCCTTCATGATGCTGTTTGTTCACTAAGGTTCTCTAACAAACCCCCGAGGGCTTCACAGAACAGTATTTATACTGAGATTACAATAAACACAGGTGGACTCTATTTACTAATTAGGTGACTTCTGAAGGCAATTGGTTCTACTAGATTTTAGTTATGCCGCGTACACACGACTGGACTTTTTGGCAGACTAGGTCAGACGGAATCAGTCTGTTGGACAATCCGATCATGTGTGGGCTAATCCAATCGTTCTTGTTAAAAAATCAGACAGACCTAGAAATAGAACATGTTTCAAATCTGTCTGATGGACTCAATTCCTACTGGGGAAACTGTTTGTCTGTATGCTGGGCCGACGGACCAAATACGACACAAGGAAAGCTATTGGCTACTGGCTATTGAACTTCTTTTTAGTCCCGTCTTATGTCATCACGTTCAAAACGAACGGACTTTCAAACGGACTTAGTCCATTTGTGTGTTGCCAAGTCCGTTAGTTCGGAAAGTCCATCGGAACTCCGCCGAAAGTCCGTCAGGAAGACCGTCAGACCTAGTCTGCCGGAAAGTCCGGCCGCGTGTACGCGGCATTAGTGGTATCAAAGTAAAGGGGGCTGAATACAAATGTACACCACACTTTTCAGATATTTTTTTTTTTTTTAATTGGAAAACCATTTATAATTTTCCTTCCACTTTACAATTATGGGCCACTTTGTGTTAGTCTATCACATAAAATCCCAATAAAATATATTTACATTTTTTGATTGTAACATGACAAAATGTGGAAAATTTCAAAGGGTATGAAAACTTTTTCAAGGCACTGTATATCACTATGGCTGTTTTAGAGGTCCTACCAAGGTTAGCGTTAATTAACTTATGCCTAAAGTAGACCTAAAGTGTGTAAAAAAAAATGGGGGGGGGCATTAAATTGTAGGAACGTGAAAGAAGCAGGGACTGTTGTGAATGGTAAACAATACTCCACAAATGCTACCGAAAATGTTGGCACTAAATAAAAAATACAACCGAACACAACTCAGACCTGTAGCTGTGTTCTGAATACACTTCTTAAGCAGAGCCCAATTGCAAGTGAAATCGTGCTTATTTGTTTAAATTATTTTAATGTGCAATATTCCTGCAATGCTTGCGTCATAAATATTTAAAATGATTACTACCAACCATCATGACAGTAATAGTAAAAAATCAATTCTGCCTGCCATATATTTTATTTTGTTGTGAGTTTCCCTGAATGTGAGCTGGATTAATAGATGCATCAGTTCCTTTGGAGGGTTAATGGTAAATCAAGCACCCTAAAAATGTCTTATTTTATGTAGGAGTTGCAATCAATAGACAAAACTAGCACAGCAGCTATGATAACAGGTGACGGTCCTGGTAATTTACAGGAATCAATGAACAGTCTCTAGGGTAGTGATTCTCAAGAAAAGTGTCGTAACACCGTCATGTGTCAAAGCCTGGAGCAACAGGTGTCATGATACATATATATCTATGTACACAGGAGTATAGGCTTTGGCACAAGAGTCACTGTTCAATAAGTGAACATCTAATTTAACAATAAAAGACTATGAACAATGTCTAAAGGTGTGTTTGTTCTGGGTCCTATCTTAACGGACGTAACAAAACATGTTTTTTTTTGGGAAAGCATCTAAAACCACTGCACTCCTGTAAAGGAAGAGAGAACAAAGCCATGTTTCCTGCACTGTTGATCTGCCCTCCAATGCTAAGAAATCTTCTGCTGAAGACCAAAGGGAAATCAATTCTTCGGGAATATCATTCTTCCGGGCCACCTGCAGCTCTCACTGGTTCTACCTGCTGATCTTGACCCGTGTATAACCTAGGTGACTTCTTCCCCTTTCAATCTTTTCCCACTGCTACGCCCCTTAACTTCTAAACACCCCAGAAACTGAGACCACACCAATCTGGAGTAAAACATGGCCGTAGCAGCCAATTAACTTTATTATAAAATTATTCAAAATAATTACCATAAATAACATAAATAACATAAATAACATAAATAACATAAATAACATAATTAACAAATTTAAACTAAAGTATTAAGGCACTTCCTCCCATAAACTCCTCCCGTTGGTCTGTGCTAAGATACCCACCAAAAACACCATCATAAAAAACTTCCGGCACTGCGGTCCCCAACTCTAATAGACCTCAAGCTGCCAAACTAGCTCAGAGGCCAAACACTGACCGCAGTGCACCTAATACCAATTTCAGCTAAAAAACCCCTGTTAGCTGTACACCACCGACGGGTACTATCACCGATAGGTCCCGCACTCTTCGATCACTGGGGTAAATCCATTCATCTGCACAGACCAACACCATGCCGCTGCCACGACAGCTGAACTGAAAAAGAAAGCAAACTCGTTACTAAAAACAACATCCCCCCCAAAGCTAAGGGAGGGAGGGTGGAAAGCTCGCTCCTACTCTGCAGACTGAGGAGGGGAGGAGCCACCCCCTCTAAACTAAACTTCTGCTCCCGCTCCTCCCCTCCCAGAACGAAACCTTGTACCGCCCTCTCAGTCCCTGTTAACCCTGGTCATGCCGCCCTGCGCCTACTCTGTCGGGTTCTGCTCCGGGCTTTCTTGACCCGTGTATAACCTAGGTGACTTCTTCCCCTTTCAATCTTTTCCCACTGCTACGCCCCTTAACTTCTAAACACCCCAGAAACTGAGACCACACCAATCTGGAGTAAAACATGGCCGTAGCAGCCAATTAACTTTATTATAAAATTATTCAAAATAATTACCATAAATAACATAAATAACATAAATAACATAATTAACAAATTTAAACTAAAGTATTAAGGCACTTCCTCCCATAAACTCCTCCCGTTGGTCTGTGCTAAGATACCCACCAAAAACACCATCATAAAAAACTTCCGGCACTGCGGTCCCCAACTCTAATAGACCTCAAGCTGCCAAACTAGCTCAGAGGCCAAACACTGACCGCAGTGCACCTAATACCAATTTCAGCTAAAAAACCCCTGTTAGCTGTACACCACCGACGGGTACTATCACCGATAGGTCCCGCACTCTTCGATCACTGGGGTAAATCCATTCATCTGCACAGACCAACACCATGCCACCGCACGCAAGGGCAAAACCTTACCCTTGCGTGCCCTGCCACACCCTCAATGCCCTCTGAATGCCATCCTGAATACCCAGGGACCATAAATCCGTCCCTACATCATTCAGGTGCACCCCATCTCTCCTCAGGTAGCGCCAAGTGTCCACCTCCAACTCCAAGTGCCTCACTGCCAACCCCCCATTCCTGACCACAAAACCGCTAATCTCTTTGTTGATCTTCTTTCTGGCCCTGTTAATTTTGTCAACGGACCTTGCGAACCTCCAGGACGTACGACCCACCATGTCCGACCACACAATGAGCATGCGTGGGAAGGCAAGGCGGAGCTGCCAAAAATCCAGCTTAATGGCCTTCACTAAATCCAGCATTGTTGAAACACCCAAGTCGTTGCCTCCAACGTGCAACACCAGCACATCAGGAGGCCCGCCCAGGCGCGCAATTCTATGCACTTCCACCACCGCCCTGTCCCATAGCATGCCCGGCACCCCCAGCCACCGTATAACTGCATCCTGCCTGGAAAAGCCGAGTTGACGACCGTCCGGGCGGGCATCCCCCCGTCTGGCCCCCCAACAAACATAAGAGTGGCCAACTATCCACACCAACCCCTGCCGTCCGCCTGTAAGAAAAAAGAGAGAAGACATATGCCCAACGTCAATAAGAAACACCAAACCGCCCAAACCCCCCTACCAATCCCCTCCTGAAGTTAAACCACTAAATGCGGGCGTACATAAGACAGGAACCGCCGAGATTCCCATCGCCCAATGCGCTTTACCGCCGCTTCATCCAAACCCCACCGAACCGCTTCCGTCGCCGCCCCTTTACGGAAAGAATGCGAAGAGAATTTTTGCTCCCCCAAACCCAACGCTACCAGGCATCGCTTAAAAATGGCCGTAAACTGAAAACGCGAAAGCGACCGTCCATCCTGATGTACCAAAAAGGACCCGCCCACAACCGGACGCACCCCCAAAAAACTGCGCACCAACCCAATAGGGCACAAGGGCGAACCGGGCAGCGCAAACACTTGCACCATCCTACCCTTGCCCCGCTGATCCGTTTTTGACCGGCTCACCAGAACGGACAGCCGGTCACTCTCACACACCACCTCATCCACTCCCAGACCCCCTTGTTGCCGCTGGGACGGGCTTACCAACTCGCTAACCCGAAAAGCCCCAAAAAACGCCAACGCAAAAGCCGCCCTAAACAAGGCCACCTCATAGCTCGAGGAACAAATCCCAGAAAGCTGCGTCAGCAACTCCCCTAACAGCGTGAACGAAACCGGGCGCCTAGCATCCCTGCTAGGATGTGCGCGTCTATAACCCTTCATGGCCTGCCGCACCCAAAAATCCTTGGTCAAGTCAGGTAAACCCCGCAACTTGAACCAAAATGCCAGCCCAGCCAACTTTTTATTAAGCCCTGACACGGAAACCCCCGATTCCAAATTCCTGGAAACAAAATAAATCACCAGCAAACGGAAGTCCCGATCCTCCCGACCCCCAGCAACCTGCTCCACAAAGGCGGCCCATTCCGCCCACACTTTACTATACGCTGACCACGTAGTCTCGCTCACCGACCGCCTGATCCAACCGGCTATTCCTCCAAAGCAATCTTCCATAGCCATTCCGGGCAAGGGACCCCGCGTTCCTCCGCCCCCGGTGCCAACTCCCGAAACCTGTCCCACTGGAAGCGAGACAAAGCATCAGCGATAACGTTCTCCACCCCCGGAAGATGTACAGCGTATAGAAAAACGTTTAACTGTAAACAGCGCAGAACCAGGTGCCTGAGCAACCTGCGGAGACGCCGCAGAAACCCGGTTGAGCACTTGAACCACCCCCATGTTGTCCCCATGGAAACGCACTTTTAGATTCCGAAACTCCTCGCCCCACAATTCCACCGCCAGCACCACCGGAAAGAGTTCCAGCAGCAACATGTTCTTGACCAGGCCCGCCGCCTTCCACGACTCCGGCCATGGCCCCGCGCTCCACCTTCCTTGGAAAAAGGCCCCAAAACCTGCCGCCCCTGCAGCATCCGTGTAAAGCTCCAGGTCAAAGTTGCTGACCGGGCCCGACATCCACAGCGCCCTGCCGTTGAAGTTAGCCAGGAACGCGTGCCAAGTCGCCAGATCCTCCCTATGTGCTTTTACCAGACGCACATAGTGCTTGGGCGAAGTAGCCCCCGCGGTGCTGGCCGACAGCCGTCGGCAAAACACCCTCCCCATGGGCAGTATGCGACACGCGAAGTTCAACTTACCCAACAATGATTGCAACGGCCTAAGCTGAACCTTGCGCAGCCCTAGCATCCCACGAATGTCATCCTGCAGCGCCTTCAGTTTGTCCTCCGGCAGCCTACATTCCATCCTTTCCGAATCCAAAACAATACCCAGGAAACTCAACACCGTGCGCGGACCCTCCGTCTTGTCCGGCGCCAGAGGAACTCCAAACTTGTCGGCAACATGCTCCAACGTAGCCAACAACACCGCGCAGACTTCGGAAGCAGGCGGGCCCACGCAGAGGAAGTCGTCCAGGTAGTGTATTACTGAATTCAGTCCCGCGACGTCCCGCACAACCCATTCCAAAAAGGAACTGAATTTCTCGAACAGCGCGCACGAGACGGAGCAGCCCATAGGCAAGCACCGATCTACATAAAACTCCTCCTGCCACTTACAGCCCAGTAGGCGGAAGCTATCAGGATGTACGGGAAGCAAGCGGAAAGCCGATTCAATATCAGTCTTCGCCATCAGCGCCCCCTTGCCATATTTGCGAACCCAAAAAACTGCCGCATCAAACGACGTATAAGACACCGCACAAATGGCGGGATCAATGGCGTCGTTCACCGACCCACCTTTTGGATATGACAGATGATGAATCAACCTGAATTTGTTGGGCTCTTTCTTGGGCACCACACCCAACGGCGAGACCACCAAATTCGGAATAGGCGCCACTGAAAAGGGGCCCCCCATGCGCCCCAACGACACTTCCTTTCGCAATTTTTCCGACACCACCTCCGCGTGTTGCAAAGCCGACCGCAGATTGCGGGCCAAGGGGGGCGCTACACCCAACTGCGCCGGAATCCGAAACCCCTCCGCAAACCCCTGTGCCAGCAATTGCGCCGCCCCCCGATCAGGATATCTAGCGAGGAAAGGCAACATCTTTCCCACCCTCACCGGCGTGGTCCCCTTTTCCCACAGCATCACTGGGCCTGCCTTTTCCTTGTTTAAAACAGCGGGACAAGGGATGTCCCCCCCCACCACAGCCGGAGCACTCATGCTTGTACTTGCACGACCCTCCGAACTTGCAGGCGCCCTCGTTGTACTGCCAGCACACCCCTTTTTTTCTTGTGGCCGATTGTCCAGAGGCAGCGGACCCACCGGCCCCACCCTGAAAAAACTGGCTGGGCGACCGCGCTGAGGTCATAAGGCGCATCCACAAACTGATGTCCTTATGATCCCATCTTAAAGACGGGCGAATAGCCCTCCGCTGACGAAATTGTTCGTCGTACCGCAACCAAGACGTTCCACCGTAGACTCGATATGCTTCTCCCACGGCGTCCAGGTAGCAGAAAAGGGCCGAACAGTGCTCCGGGTTCCTTTCCCCTATCACGCTTGCCAATATGGCGAACGCCTGCAGCTAATTCGCAAACGTCCGCGGAATGAGCCTATATCTCCTCTTCTCCTCGTCCTCCTTCTTGTGGTCCTCCGGCCTAACCCTATCGAGATTAAACTTCTCCAGTGGCAGGAGAGCGAAAATCTCCACGTATTCGTCCTTCCAGATCTTCTCCTTAACTTCCGGCTTCAAATGGGCCCCCAGGGGCCCCTCGAAGCACACATAAACCTCGCATTTCGCCGCATCCGCTAGGCGAACCAAGTCCTGCTTCTTTGCGGTGTCAGCGGTGGCCCCCCCCCCGGGCGACCCTTCCACTCCCTGCTCAGCCACCGTCGCCGCCGGGGCGGCCGGTGCCACCACCGGGGCGGCAGGCGCCGCCGTCTCCACCGACATGCTCACCGCACCCCCTGACCCCCCCCCAGCACCACCCACCCCCGCGCTCGGGCCCACCCATGCCGCCGTCGGGGGCAGACCCCCGCCCGACTCAAAACGCTGGACCAACTCCTTCAGGCCCGCCAGGAACCCCCGCAAACCCGCGTCCCCCACCTCACGGCCGGACGCCCCCGCCTGCGGAGTGGCCGATGCGGCCCCCGACGGCCGCCCCTTGCGGACCCGCCCCGCCCCCACACCCCCCCCCACATCAACATTCAAAGCAGATAAAAAATGTAAGGACTCACCGTGTTGCCTGGATGGAGCCCCACCAGCCGAAGGTCCCGAGTCCACCACCGCCGGACGCTCCTGCTGCCCATCGTCGTCCGACTGCGACAGCTCCCCCTCCGAGCGACTTTCCGGGAGTTCCTCTTCGCTAGCAGACTGCCCTCCAGCGGACGCGTCGCTGGATGCCGGGGATCCGCGGACCATCCTCTTCTTCCGCAACGCACCAGATCCGCATGCCGACTTTCGCACCGCCTTCCCGCGACCCTCTTGCTGCTGCCCGCAGTGCCGCTCAAGGCCACTGCCCGACGCCAGCACGACTCCACCGCCAGCCTGCGCCCGGTGACCCCCAGCCGGAGTCCCCTGCCGTTTGCCAGTCCCAGAGGGGCCACCTGCTGTCTGTCCTTGCAGCCCAGCAGCCATCTTCTCCTGCAGTCCACCGGAAAGCCCCGCCCCCGCCGCCGCCATGCCAGGAGTCGGGGCCCTGTGCTCCACACGTGGCCTCCCCACCCTCCCAGAACCAGTCTTCCCCCTGCCAGGCTCCCTCTCCACCCGGCCAGTCTCATGTGTCCTCTTCCTGGAGCCCCCCCCCGCCGACGGCGCCGCCGTTCGCGTCCCGGGCGGGCCAGAGGGGGGGCGAAGACCCCCACCGCGTGTACCAACAGTCCCAGGGGGGGTGGGGAAGGGGGGGGGATCCAGCGAAAAACGGTCCGGAGGCCGCGAGCGCCGCGCTCGCGCCGTCTCCCGGCCGGGCCGCACTGCCGCTGGGGTCGACTCACCCAGCGCCGCTGCTAGCCGTGCCTCCAGCCATCCAGGGCCCCTGGACGCCGATTCCGCCTTCAGCCGGGCAAAAAGGTCTTCCACCGCCGCCATCGCTCTGCTCAGCTCGCTCCTACTCTGCAGACTGAGGAGGGGAGGAGCCACCCCCTCTAAACTAAACTTCTGCTCCCGCTCCTCCCCTCCCAGAACGAAACCTTGTACCGCCCTCTCAGTCCCTGTTAACCCTGGTCATGCCGCCCTGCGCCTACTCTGTCGGGTTCTGCTCCGGGCTTTCTTTACATCACTACTGTCTACTATAACAGGTAAAGGTCAGAGAAAGTAACCAGTGAATGCTGTGGGGGACCTACTTCAGGAAGTTTTGGTTTCTCTTGGATGTCTGAAGGAATGTTCTCAACATCAGAGAGAAGTTTGCAAGAAAAATATGTCCTGTCTACTTTGTGCATCCAGATGGATTATACCTTTTTGTTCAGGACAAATTGGTCTTCATTTGGTAGTAAAAGGTTATAAATATCTCCAGATTTTTTTTAATTATTATTATAAAAGTAAAACTGTCCCAAAATAATAAAAAAACATATTTTTTTAAATGTAGCTGTATATTTCTTGTTAATACCATAACCTACCATTAAAGAACAATCCAAAATAAATTTCCCTGTTCCTGACGATAGCAGCAATACCACATATTTGTATATTATTTGTTGTTTGTACCCTTTGACCCTGACCCTGACCTTGACCTTTGACCTTTACTTGATCCAAACACTAACCCTGGCACTCACCTAGATCACCTTGATCTAGATATTTTTCTTTCTTTTTTTTCTTTCTTTTTTACACACACTTTTTTCTATCTACAAGGAGAGAGAAAAATACATTGGGGGTAGGGATTAGTGATGGCCGAACGGTTCGCCCGGCGGTCATTTTGCGGCGAAATTCGGCTGTTCGCGATTCGCCCGATCGGCGGACTATTGCCGCAGTTCGCCCGGCGGACTTCCGTGTTTATTGTGTAAAAGAACTTTGACCTAGGATGACACATCCATCATGGGGTACAGGACAGCCAATTGAGACATTACAGCACATGGACACTTGGACATTCCCACTAACTTATAAATACACCCGATCCGGCGGCCATTTTACATTCTTTCATATGTCACTATAGGGAGAGGTTGCTGTGTGGAGCAGGGAGACAAATCGCTAGCTATTTGGTACACAAAAGTTCTTTTCAGGACTGGTATAGGTGTTAGGTGTAGTTCAGGATATAGGTTTGAGGCAGTGCAGTGCTAGTGATTGTTGCAGCAGCCTGAGTGTCTTTTGTCAGTTTAGAGAAAGGGACAGGACGGTGTGTGCTGCAGGGAGAGTCAGTTTAATCATTAGCTGTTACTATCAGGTCCACAAAAGTGCTATTCCAGTAACCAGTTATTGTTCCAGCAGCCTCTGTTTTGTCAGTTTATATGGGGACAGGCAGGAAGCTGTGTGTGAGGCAGTGAGGGTCAGTTTAATCAGTAGCTGTTACTATATTAGGTCCACAAAGGTTCTTTTCAGGACTGGTATCAGTGGTATTGTAATAGGCTTGTACACGTATAATATTCTTTCTTCCAAATATAGAAAGAATATTATACTTGACTGCTTCCCTTCTGCTGCAGTCTGCTAATCAGTCACAACCTACTTGTTCCACAAAGGTCCTTATAAGGACTGGTAAGGTCTAGGGTGCTACAGTACATAGGGTTGAGTGAGGTACAGTCTGCTATTCTATAAGGACTGGTATAGGTCCACAATACATAGGGTTGAGGTGCACTACTGCTAACCGCTGCCCTATACTGCAGCAGTCCTTCATCAGTATAGGGACTAACGTACAGTCTGCTAATTAGTCACACACAACCTACTTGTTCCACAAAGGTCCTTATAAGGACTGGTAAGGTATAGGGTACTACAGTACATAGGGTTGAGTGAGGTACAGTCTGCTATTCTATAAGGACTGGTATAGGTCCACAATACATAGTGTTGAGGTGCACTACTGCTGACCGCTGCCCTATACTGCAGCAGTCCTTCATCAGTATAGGGACTGACGTACAGTCTGCTAATCAGTCACACACAACCTACTTGTTCCACAAAGGTCCTTATAAGGACTGGTAAGGTATAGGGTACTACAGTACATAGGGTTGAGTGAGGTACAGTCTGCTATTCTGTAAGGACTGGTATAGGTCCACAATACATAGGGTTGAGGTGCACTACTGCTGACTGCTGCCCTATACTGCAGCAGTCCTTTATCAGTATAGGGACTGACGTACAGTCTGCTAATCAGTCACACACAACCTACTTGTTCCACAAAGGTCCTTATAAGGGCTGGTAAGGTATAGGGTACTACCGTACATGGGGTTGAGTGGGGTACAGTCTGCTATTCTATAAGGACTGGTATAGGTCCACAATACATAGGGTTGAGGTGCACTACTGCTGACCGCTGCCCTATACTGCAGCAGTCCTTCATCAGCATAGGGACTGACGTACAGTCTGCTAATCAGTCACACACAACCTACTTGTTCCACAAAGGTCCTTATAAGGACTGGTAAGGTATAGGGTACTACAGTACATAGGGTTGAGTGAGGTACAGTCTGCTATTCTATAAGGACTGGTATAGGTCCACAATACATAGGGCTGAGGTGCACTACTGCTGACCGCTGCCCTATACTGCAGCAGTCCTTCATCAGTATAGGGACTGACGTACAGTCTGCTAATCAGTCACACACAACCTACTTGTTCCACAAAGGTCCTTATAAGGACTGGTAAGGTCTAGGGTACTACAGTACATAGGGTTGAGTGAGGTACAGTCTGCTATTCTATAAGGACTGGTATAGGTCCACAATGCATAGGGTTGAGGTGTACTACTGCTGACCGCTGCCCTATACTGCAGCAGTCCTTCATCAGTATAGGGACTGACGTACAGTCTGCTAATTAGTCACACATAACCTACTTGTTCCACAAAGGTCTTTATAAGGACTGGTAAGGTATAGGGTACTACAGTACACAGGGTTGAGTGAGGTACAGTCTGCTATTCTGTAAGGACTGGTATAGGTCCACAATACATAGGGTTGAGGTGCACTACTGCTGACCGCTGCCCTATACTGCAGCAGTCATTTATCAGTATAGGGACTGAGGTACAGTCTGCTAATCATTCACAACCTACTAGTTCCACAAAGGTCCTTATAAGGACTGGTAAGGTATAGGGTACTACAGTACATAGGGTTGAGTGAGGTACAGTCTGCTATTCCTTAAGGACTGGTATAGGTCCACAATATATAGGGTTGAGGTGCACTACTGCTGACTGCTGCCCAATTCTGCAGCAGTCCTTTATCAGTATAGGGACTAAGGTACAGTCTGCTAATCACAACCTACTAGTTCCACAAAGGTCCTTATAAGGACTGGTAAGGTATAGTGTACTACAGTATATAGGGTTTAGTGAGGTACAGTCTGCTAATCACAACCTAAAAAGCACACCGTACTATATGCCCGTACCCTCCTGTTTGAAGAGGTTGAGCGGTGTCATATTTTTGGGGCCCAGCAGCAAGTTGCTGGTATCAGTGCTGCTGTTAGTGCTCTCTATCTCGGTGCTGGTGCCAATGCACTCTATCACGGTGCAGGTGTCAGTGCTGTATATCACGATGCTGGTGATCATCTCCTGCACCCTCTTCTTTGCCTACCCTGGCCTTCCCTCGCCTCCATTGTCTCAAGAGTCCTGAATTGTCAGAATTTCACATATAAAAAAAGAATGCTTGTAGTTGTCGATCCCAGATTCACCTCATACTTGTGTTATGTCATTGGCCATGTGGTGGGACTATGTGTGCACAGCTAGTAAATATTTTGTGGCTGCAAATATGACCTGTAGGTTTGTAAAGTTCACCATCCCTGTGCTATGCTGACTTCCTCCTGGGACTGCTTATTATGAGGGGCTCCCACCATCCCTGTGCTGTGCTGACTTCCTCCTGGGGCTGTACCTCTGCTGTGCATATTATGAGGGGCTCCCACCATCCCTGTGCTATGCTTATTATGAGGGGCTCCCACCATCCCTGTGCTGTGCTGACTGTCTCCTGGGACTACTTATTATGAGGGGCTCCCACCATCCCTGTGCTATGCTGACTTCCTCCTGGGGCTGCTTATTATGAGGGGCTCCCACCATCCCTGTGCTATGCTGACATCCTCCTGGGGCTGCTTATTATGAGGGGCTCCCACCATCCCTGTGCTATGCTGACATCCTCCTGGGGCTGCTTATTATGAGGGGCTCCCACCATCCCTGTGCTGTGCTGTGCTGACTTCCTCCTGGGGCTGTACCTCTGCTGTGCATATTATGAGGGGCTCCTACCATCCCTGTGCTATGTTCATTATGAGGGGCTCCCACCATCCCTGTGCTATGCTGACATCCTCCTGGGGCTGCTTATTATGAGGGGCTCCCACCATCCCTGTGCTGTGCTGACTTCCTCCTGGGGCTGTACCTCTGCTGTGCATATTATGAGGGGCTCCCACCATCCCTGTGCTATGCTCATTATGAGGGGCTCCCACCATCCATGTGCTATGCTCATTATGAGGGGCTCCCACCATCCCTGTGCTATGCTGACTTCCTCCTGGGGCTGCTTACGGTGCAGGTGTCAGTGCTGTATATCACGGTGCTGATGTCAGTACTCTCTATCACGGTGCTGCTGTCAGTGCTGTATATCACGGTGCTGGTGTTAGTGCTTTATGTCACGCTGCTGATGTCAGTGCTCTCTATCACGGTGCTGCTGTCAGTGCTGTATATCACGGTGCTGGTGTTAGTGCTTTATGTCACGCTGCTGATGTCAGTGCTCTCTATCACGGTGCTGCTGTCAGTGCTGTATATCACGGTGCTGGTGTTAGTGCTTTATGTCACGCTGCTGATGTCAGTGCTCTCTATCACGGTGCTGGTGTCAGATGACTCTATCACGGTGCAGGTGGCATTGCTGTATGTCACGCTGCTGATGTCAGTGCTCTCTATCACGGTGCTGCTGTCGTGTTGTATATCACGGTGCTGGTGTTAGTGCTTTATGTCACACTGCTGATGTCAGTGCTCTCTATCACGGTGCTGTTGTCAGATCACTCTATCACAGTGCAGGTGTCATTGTTGTATGTCACGCTGCTGATGTCAGTGCTCTCTATCACGGTGATGGTGTCAGATGACTCTATCACGGTGCAGGTGTCATTGCTATATGTCACACTGCTGGTGATCATCTCCTGCACCCTCTTCTTTGCCTTCATGCGCTCCACAGTCCTGAATTGTCACAACAATTTCCCATATAAAAAAAGAATGCTTGTAGTTGTCAATCCCAGATTCACCTCATACATGTGTTATGTCATTGGCCATGTGATGGGACTATGTTTGCACAGCTATTAATTATTTTGTGTCTGCAAATTTGACCTGTAGGTTTGCAAAGTTCGCCTCCCATTGAAGTCAATGGGGCGCGCCGCGAACGTTACGGTTTGCGAACTATCGGTCCCGTCGGAAGTTCGTCCATCACTAGTAGGGATGACCTTCGAGTTCGAGTTGAACTCATGTTCGACTCGAACATTGCCTGTTCGCCTGAACAGCAAACAATTTGGGGTGTTCGCGGCAAATTTCGAAAAACCGTGGAACACCCTGTAAAAGTCTATGGGAGAAATCTAAAGTGCTAATTTCAAAGGTTTATATGCAAGTTATTGTCATAAAAAGTGTTTGGGGAACCGAGTCCTGCCCCAGGGGACATGTATCAATGCAAAAAAAGTTTTAAAAATGGCTGTTTTTTCGGGAGCAGTGATTTTAGTAATGCTTAAAGTGAAACAATAAAAGTGTAATATTCCTTTAAGCATTCCTTTAAGCACTTTAAGCATTATTAAAATCACTGCTCCTGAAAAAAACGTCAGTTTTTAAAAGTTTTTTTTGCATTGATACATATCCCTTGGGGCAGGACCCAGGTCCCCAAACACTTTTTAGGACAATAACTTGCATATTAGCCTTTAAAATTAAAATTTTTGATTTTGAACGTTTGAGTGCCATAGACTTTAATAGGGTTCTAAAGTTCACGCAAAGTTTAGGTCTGTTCGGCTCATCCCTAATTGGGGGTTATTTATGAAAGGCAAATCCACTTTGCACTGCAAGTGCACTTGAAAGTGCACATGGAAGTGCAGTCGCTCTAAATCTAAGGGGTAGATCTGAAATGAGTGGAAGTTCTGCTGATTTTATCATCCAATCATGTGCAACCTAAAATGCTGTTTTTTATTTTCCTTGCATGTCCCCCTAGGATCTACAGCGACTTTACTTCCAAGTGCACATTCAGTGCAATTTCAAGTGCACTTGCAGGGCAAAGTGGATTTTCCTTTAGTAAATAACCCCCATTGCATCTTTTCTCTCCATTTACACAGAGTGAGAAACATAAGGGCGAGCTTCACAGTGAGTGATCACCGTGGTAGCCATTCTGGTGACCCAGAAACAGGAGTCCTGGGTTCCGAGTATAAATACGGACTCGGTAAGACCCTGGTCTCTGTGCTGCTAGCGCACTGTGCGAAGTGCTCCCAGCAGAAAGGGAGTTAATGCAAATATGCAACCCCATGGAAAAACGTTGTGCACAAAGTGCATTGCAATGTGCTGATGTGCAATGAAAACACAGACATGCTGTGTTTTACAACATATGTAACACACCTGTATTGAGTGGATAGGGCGCTTAGAAAACAGTTGTGGCCTTGTGTTGGGCCTGCCTTGATCAAAACAGGTCAATGGACGTGGCGTGATCAGGCCCTTTTTGCTATGAAAATATCCCCAAAGACAGCAATAAAAATCTGAGAGAGGTTCTATCCATTATCCACTCTATCAACCACTCTTAGACTAATGGATCTGTTTTTAAAGGCACGTTTTTCAGCTGGTCAATGCAGTCCAACAAATACACAAAGCAGAAAGCCCTGTTTTCTATTGTTTCAGTTCCCACTAATGCACTACATCAACATTACGCAGGCAGCATTTAAAAGCACCATGGAGCATAGTGACACATTGTAGTGTATGTGTTAGGTAAATGAAAAGTAATGTGCCATTAAGCAAACGGCACAGAACAAAAAAAGCACAGCAACACACATAAAAAGAATTGCAATGTCTATAGTCATAGCATAGCAATGTACATGTGGTGACATTTGCTTTGATGTGATCCCAAAGGCTTTGCTGGTTGAAGCTCTTCAAAAGAAGACATAAGAAATAATACATTTTAGGTATCATTTAGCTATTTCTTTATTCTTTGCAAGTTGTAACCTATAGTTTTCCTATTTCACATACTGTAGCTCCCTCTCGTTGCCACTCATGTATACTATCTCAAAGTATGACCCTGCATATGACCCGGAATCATATATTTTTAAAAAATCTGAATCCTATTTTTATTCTGCATTGTCTTTTATAAAGTTGTAGTCACATAATTATCTACTTCAGCTACTGTATGATACAAGCAACCTGCAGGTTATCAGATAAGGGCCAATGCATTTTCTTCTCTTAAAGGGAGATCATATACAGAAATAATGACTGTTTTTTTTTTCTAAGCAATGTAATTGCAATAAAAAGATAATTGGAAGCAGGCCAGTTCATAATTTGCATCCTCCTCAGGCTCCAAGTCTTGATGCTGTATGGAGTTTTCCACCCTGGGCCATTCATAGTTGACAATAGAAGACTTCTTAACAGCAACAATCTTAAAAGGAACTACACACATTTGTAAATTTATTTGACATGCATGCCAACACTGTAGGTTTTTTTTTTTTTACTTAAAGTGGAGTTCCACCTAAAAGTGTAACTTCCCTTGCCCCCTAAGGCCGCGTACACACGGGCAGATTGTCTGCCCAACTAAGTTCATCAGACAATCCGACAGACAGTCCGTCCAAATTTTGAATGAACGGACTTGACCACACACGATGAACAGACAGTCCGCTGAAAACTTGCGCGATGACGTGTACAGCACGTACGACGGGACTAGAAAAACGACGTCCAATACACTGCAATGCAACCTTCGGCCGTGTAAATCCTTTCTGAGCATGCGCCATACTTAGTCCGTCCAACTTGCCTACACACGAGCGGACTGTCCGCTGAAACCAAGTTTGGACGGACAAAACCAAGTTTGGACGGACAAAATTACGGAAATTCCGAAAGACAAAGTCCGTCAGACTGTCCGCTGAAAAAGTCAGCTGAAGCCCACACACGAGCGGATTGTCCGCTGAAACACGGTTCAGCGGACTAAGTTGGGCAGACAATCCGCCCGTGTGTACGCGGTCTTAGATGCCACATTTGGCATGTCATTTTTTTGGGGGGGAAATGGGTACCTAGTTTTGATAGTTACTTCCTGTCCTACTGTCTGCTTCCCTCTCCTCGCCGCCTAGGCGACTCCTCCTCTCCCCCTCCCTCTCTGCAAACTTCTGGGACACATCACAGGTCACAGAGGATTGCCTGGCCACTAAGAGAGGACAACGCGACTCACGCATGCGCAGTGCACACCTGGATGTGAAGCACTTGCAATGAGGGCGCCGCGGAGAGGAGGGGGAGAGGAGCGAGGCTACGGGGGTGGCCACATCGATGGGCCGTGGGACAGGTGAATGTCTGTTTATTAAAAGTCAGCAGCTACACTTTTTGTAGCTACTGACTTTTAATAAACTTACAAATGAGTGGAACTCCACTTTAACCACTTCAGCCCTGGAAGGATTTACCCCCTTCCTGACCAGAGCATTTTTTGCGATTCTGTACGTGGTCGTACAATGCTGTACCCAAACAAAATTAACGTCTTTTTTTCCCCACAAATAGAGCTTTCTTTTGGTGATATTTGAGCGACAATTTAAAAAAAAAAACATTTTTTAACTTTTTGCTATAATAAATATCCCCAAAAATATATATAAAATTTCTTCCACAGTTTAGGCCGACATGTATTCTTCTACATATTTTTGATAAAAAAAAAAAATTGCAATAAGTGTATATTGATTGGTTTGTGCATTATAGCATCTACAAAATAGGGGATAGATTTATGGCATTTTATTATTATTATTATTTTTTTACTAGTAATAGTGGCAATATTTATTGGGAATGTGACATTATGGCAAACACATCGGACACTTTTGACACTATTTTGGGACCACTGTCATTTATACAGCGATCAGAGCTAAAAATAGCCACTGATTACTGTATAAATGACACTGGCAGGGAAGGGGGTAAAACACTAGGGGGCGAGTCCTCAGTGGGTGGCAGGCACGCGCTCGACAGGCGGCAAATTCAAAGGAATGCACAGGTATGCCCATTTTCCTACCTGTGCCATTCTGCCAATATATATGTGTGTGTGCGGCAGTCTGCAAGTGGTTAAAAAGTAGCTATGGTCAAAATGTTAAATAGTTATATTCACTTTCACATTGTATTTAAATTATTTCTAGCCCACTTCTACTAATCTGGATGATCTTGAAGTTTGTAAACTTACTTTGTAAAGGTCCCCACACATTTATTTTCCTTGCGTTTTGTACATTCTCTACTGCTGTGTCATACAGTTTACACAACCTTCCTTCTGAACTACAGAGGTGTAACCTACTGGGCACTTTCACTCCCTTCCTGCCCAAGCCAATTTTCAGCTTTCAGTGCAGTCGTAGTTTGTATGACAATTGCACTGTCATGCAACACTGTACCCAAACAAAATTTTTACCATTCTTGATGATCAGTGCCATGATTATCAGTGTAGATGTCCCGTTTGTATTGCCACTTACCAGCTCTCCTCTCCTTGCATGCTGTCAGTGTGAAGAGAGGAGTGAGGAGAGGACACACGATCAGATTTTTCGCAGACAAAGCATCAGACTTTTGTCCAAAGGGCTTTGGCCAGGAACTTGTCTTGTATACAAATGACACACAATTGTTGGCCTACAAACACAAATGTAGTGAAATACTATGTGGTTTTTAATCTCTTTAGTGGCACCCTTTGGGCACCTTCTGCTAATATTGTGTTTGGTGAGCATTGATTCCAAGCATGCGTGTTTGTACTTTGGGCTTTTGTCCGATGGACTTGTGTACACGCGCTTGTGTGACATTTACTCCTTCTACCACTGCAATGCCACGTACACACGATCGGAATTCTCGTCGGAAAAAGCTCTGATGGTTCTCCCAACGGAATTCCGACGGAATTCAGCTCAAGCTGTCTTGCCTACACACGGTCACATCAAATTATGATCGTTTATAACGCGGTGACGTACAACACGTACGACGTGACTAGAAAAAGGAAGTTCAATAGCCAGTAGCCAATAGCTTCTGTCTCGTAGTTGAATCTGAGCATGCGTGATTTTTGGCATGTCGGAATTGCATACACACGATCGGAATTACCGATAGAAAGTTTTTCCGTCTGGAAAATTGAGAACATGCTATCAGTTTTTGGCTGGCAGAAATTCGGACAGCTAAATTCCGATGGAGCATACACACGGTCGCATTTTCCAATGAAAAGCTCTCATCGGTCTTTTTCTGGCCGGAATTCCGATCGTGTGTATGCGGCATAACAAGGCACAATACTAGATAGAGAATGAAGATTGAAACAAAGTAAGCTCTTTTGGAATTTACATTATCAGTATGACAGCAAAGCTCCATTAAGGGCAGGAGTCAGTGAAATTAATGAGAACACGTATTATTAATAAGGTCAATTGTGCATAAGCATGACACACAAGGACAGAAGTCAGAAAAATACTTTTCTTTAAAAACGAGTTGTTTGGGACTGATTTTTAAATTCAGAAAAATTAAAGAGTTTCTTTATTTTTAATAATAATAACCATCAGTGAATGTTTAATCATTAAAAGGCATATGTATACCATGCGTTGTTTAACTGCAGAAAATGCATGCTTTCATACTTTTGATTTTAGCATAAGTAATTGTATTGATGCAAATATAATTTCATTAGTGGTATTAGACATAAACAAAAAATCTCATATCGAATAAGTCATCTACAACTCATTACCCACAGGAGCTGCTGGTGAATGAAATATCTCCGACCCTGCACAGCCAGGCACACGGAATTTTACATATCACGCTGGAGTCAAGAATCAGTCATTGCAGCTTTGCTTTTGTGTTTTATTAGGGGAATTTAACTTATACAGAGTTGAGGGGATGCCCACTTGATCAAACTCAGAACTCTTCAGGGACACAAACTATATACAGCCTATATACATGCTTCTACTTCTACCTCCAGCACAATCTTGCTTGTAAAAGAACAACTCTCAGGACCAGCTGGCACTGTAAAAATGGTCTGAGAAGAGCTTAATCAGACCATAGCAACTGCCCTATACAGGCAGAGACTGCAGGCCCCTTTGGTAGTGCAGCAAAAAAAAAAAAAGGTTGCAGTGCTCAGCTGTCTTACCCCTGTGGCTACTTATCCAATCACCACATTTTCAGGCACTGCCAGCCCTCCTGGCTGCAGCTGCCCCTTTCACTAGCCCTCCTTACTACTTCCCCACAGTCCTCTCAGATTGACTCTGCATCCATCCCAGACTGCTTGCACTTAGTCCTCTCAGGCATGCCTCTGAGCCCTCTGACTGTACATTCACCAGCCCTCCTGGCCATCTACCTCCATGGAGATTTGCCGGGTAGTGTTCTCCTGCTGTCCTCTACCTTGCTCCCGTGCCTCCTGGTCAGGATCCCTCTGTGTGTCATGAGAAGGGTTCCTTCTTCACCCAAGCCCAGGCCCCAGGTCACCCCCCCCCCCCAGACTAGGGGGCACATCAAGGGCCACCGACAGCCTAAAACTCCATCTCCATCTTCCACCCGAACTCCACTGCCCCAGCTGAGCTGACCCTGAGTATTTGAGGGGGACTTTTATCTGCCAACCCATCTGTTGGGGATTGGTCAGGGCCCTAATGAATACTCCAGGCAGCTCCCCCACTCCCATTGTTCTAGAATCTTCTAGCAGTTTCTAGAAGTAGGGGAAGTTCTTATAGTTACTGACTGGAAGTCATACCAGCCTCCCTGAGTCACTTTCCTGACCCAGATAAAACATCACAGGCTATTTACCTACTCTGAACAAAAAAAAACTATTTACATTTCTAGCACAATAGGGTGCTTCACATACAATAATTTCTTGTTTGTTGGAGGGGTGTAAAAATGATTGTCCCCTGGCGTTAGATACTGTATGCCACAGCACTCATTCCTGTCCCTGGAGGACACCCTGCCTTACTAAGGTGTGTGTGTGTGTGTGTGTGTGTGTGTGTGTGTGTCTGTGCTGGGGTGGAGGGCATGGTGCAGCAGAAACACAGCAATAGAACTTGCTAGTGATAAATACAAGAAAATAAGAAAAAAAGAAATCCCAAAAAATCACTATTGGTCTATTTAAATCACAGTCAATGCAGGTAGTTTTACACTGCATTCTCTCTAGCCCCACACACTGTGATTCACTGCAACATGTCAGTGGCAATTTACAGCACTCACTATAGTACTGTACATAGCACTGTATAACACTGTAGTAGCACACTAATGATTATACTGTATTATATACACCGATCAGCCATAAAATTATGACCACCCACCATAACCCATCGAGGCATGGACTCCACTAGACTAGACTAGACTAGACTCTATAGGTATTCTATGGTATCTGGCACCAAGCTGTCAGCATCAGATTCTTTAAGTCCTGTAAGTTGCAATATGGGGCCTCCATGGATTCGGATTTGTTTTTCCAGCCCATTCCACAGACGCTCAATTGGAGATATAGAGAATTTGGAGGCCAAGTTAACACCTCAAGCTTGTTGTTGTGTTCCTCAAAAGATTCTTGAATTCATCAGACCAGGCCACCTTGTTTCATTGCCCCATGGTCCAGTTCTGATGCTCACATGTCCATTGTAGGTGCTTTTGGCTGTGGACACAGGTCAGCAACATACTGCAATGAATTGTGTGTTCGGACACCTTTTTATTGGAACCAAGATTAATTTTTTTTCAGTAATTTATGCTCTTCTATTGGATAAGGCTGCAAGGGCCAGCTTTTGCTCCCCACACATATCAATGAGCCTTGGCCAGTTCATTTGTTTTCCTTCTTTGGACCACTTTAGGTAGGGCCTGACCACTGCAGTCTGTGAACATCCCACAAGAGCTGCATTATTGGACTGGCTCTGATCCAGTCATTTAGCCTTTATAATCTGGCCATTGTCAAAGTCACTCAAATCCATTTTTTTTTACTGCTTTCAACAGATCAACTTCAGATCAACTTCAGGAGCACCACTTCACCTGTCCGCAGTCATAATAGTATATATTGTAATATTTGGTGGTTATTTAGTCTCTGTGTAGAGCACACCAGTGAGCAGAGTCCACACCAGTTATGTCATTTAAGGGTTTGTTGGCCCACTTTTATTAAAAGTAAAAGAAAACCAGTCCAATAACAGGAGAGTTGCCCACACAGGTGTTTCAGGTTTCCACAGCAACAATGTAATAACAGAAAAATACCAAGCCACCTGGCTCTCTTCAGCAGTACTGCCGTTTAGGCTTTACACTTCAGCCCTCTTGGACATATAACAGAGATCACGTACAACTACTGTACCTCTTTTTATGTTCCTTGCTGCTCAGCCCACAGCTTTGGGCCCTCTGACTATACCATGCAGACATGCATGCTTCTCCCTTGCTTGCCTGGACTCCTCGGGAGGGTGGAGCCCAGAACCATGGTCAGGTGTATAGAAATAGACCAACACACACCTGACCAGTCAGTGTGCTGGTGAGTCCAAAAACCCGGTCCCAGGATTGGAGATTCCGTCCCACCCATAACACTATGGAATCTCCGGGCTCCAGGTCCCCAACTGGATTTTTGGAAACAATGAGGAAACTGAAAAGCCAGTTTCCTCCCAAATAAACAACTCCCCTGAAGCCCCTCAACCTGCCTGGTTGAGAACCCTGCATCCTTCTGCTGGTGGGGTACCATACTACCTCTATATATATATAAATATATATATATATATATATATATATATATATATATATATATATATATATCAGGGCTTGACAAAACCCGGGCGCCGGGTCGCATTTGCGACTAGAATTAGCGAACTGGCGCCTGGGGCAGCACAGCTGGGGGTATGCCGTCTCCACGGACCCCCCCGGCGCGATCGCGTCGGGCCGCGCCGCCGGCGGCCGGTAATTTAGCCCCCGGCTTTGAGGCCTTCTACGATCCTATGGTTCCTTCTGGAATCTGGCGCCCTCTTGTGGTGGCCGTTGGAATTACAACCAGCAATGCTCATTTTTCCTGCCTGCCAGCCTATCTTCCTTCCCTTTACTCAGAACCCCTAAAAATTATATATATATTTTATTCTAACACCCTAAAGAATAAAATGGTGGTCGTTGCAATACTGTCTGTCACACCGTATTTGCACAGCGGACTTACAAGCGCACTTTTTTGGGGAAAATGTATTTAATAAAAAAAAAAAATAAGACAACAGTAAAGTTAGCCCAATTTTTTTTAATATTGTGAAAGATAATGTTGCGTCGAGTAAATCGATACCAAACATGTCATGCTTCAAAATTGCGCCCGCTCATGGAATGGCAACAAACTTTTACCCTTTAATATCTCCAAAGGCGACATTTAAAAAATTCTACAGGTTGCACTTTTTAAGTTACAGAGGAGGTCTGGGGCTAGAATTATTGCTCTCACTCTACCGATCGCAGCGATACCTCACATGTGTGATTTGAACACCGCTTTCATATATGCGTTCGCTTCTGCACGCAAGCTTGGCGGGACAGGGCGCGTTTAAAATATATATTTTTTTTATTTTAACTTTTATTTTATTTTTTTTCACTGTTCTTTAAAAAAAAAAAAAAAAAAAAAAATGTGTGTCACTTTTATTCCTATTACAAGGAATGTAAAAATCCCTTGTAATAGAAACAAGCATGACAGGTCCTCTTATATATGAGATCTGGGGTCAGAGAGACCTCACATCTCATATTTACACTAAAATGCAATTTAAAAAAAAAATTGTCATTTGAAAAAAATAAATAAAATGTCCCTCTAAGAGCTATGGGCAATGACTTGGAGACAGGTGAGGGGCTGGGGGCTATCTTCCCCTCACTCGTCTCCATGTCAGGCCAGGGACAGGTCCAGATCGCCGTCACGGACCCGGCTCCTAACTTTTTTAGCTGGCTCCTAGATTCCAAGCAAATTTGTCAACCCCTGATATATATATATATATATATCTATAGAGAGAGAGAGAGAGAGAGAGAGAGAGAGGAATTGTGATTTTCTTTGTATTCTTGTCATGTAATCATATCTTGGGTCATACGGCTGGAGCACAGAAGAACAAAGGGGAATTTATTGTCACTTCCTGGCAGGTACCGAGCTTGAAGAAAAGTCTATTCCCCCCCCCCCCCCCCCCCACCATTTCAAATGTGTACACCTTCAGATTTGCCAACCTGGGGCCCACACAGAAGTGTTTGGGGCCCTCTAGACTGGTGAGATTAGGACATCTACACCTTTTGTCCTTACCATTAATATGCCATGGTTGTGGGTGTGTAGGTACGTGTGTATGTGGGACAGATATCTCTTCTGCAACTTCTGAAACACTGAACATCAGTTAAATGAGTGTGCCTGTGTGATTTAATCTGAAGTATCAGACATGCCATGGCTTGAAATGTTAAACTTTGAACATTCTGCCATATGGTGTCATCAGATGAAGTGGCCTCCCACTTAGACAAAGCAAAATGAAGACATTGGTGACCCTCTTGTACCAGCAGGACTTAATAGGCTTCCTTGGCCTTGTGGGATATTAAAAAAGGTTCATTAAAGAGTCTTCAGTGGTGTCTGACTCATGCTGTCTTATGCTTCTACAAGTGGGTACTGTATATACAGAAGGTTCTCAGCTGAAAAGATAGTTCATCTAACCAGAACAGAAACATCATGCAGTGCTGATAGCTAGGAAACTTAAATCCACTTAAATCTGTGGGACTGCAGTGCAGTGTTGTTCCATATGCTTTTACCCATGTTGTTATACATTGCACCAGATGTCATGTAAGGTGAAAGAGATGGGAAACCAACAGAATTGGAACAAACTTACATTAAAGGTCCCTAGAAACTGGAAGAAGAACCCAGCCTGCCCCTGTCCAAGCAAAGGGAAAATAATGACAACACAGACAGATCTTTTTGTTCCTGTTGGAGTCCTTCAGTTGTATTTTTCAAACGTTACGCACTGTTAGATTGTTTCTGTGAAATGCCTAAAGTACTTTAATAAGTAGAATCATGCCCAGCGCTTGCATTCTCTATGTGTGTGTATACATGCATGCATAGACATTAATACATTTTTTATTCATTATAAAAATTGAATGTCTTAATATTGTCATTAGAATGGAACAGTGACAAAAAATAAATAAAAAATAGTCATATATGATGCAGTCTCTCAGTAGCATTAACATAAAAATGTTTGCTTTTCTAAGTCACCCAAGTAACATACTTTTATTACCCGTATTTAGACACTACAGCTGTTATTTCTCTACTTCCTTTAACAGACCAAGAGTCCAGTGAAAGTGGCAATTACAGGGGCCGAACAAACAATTTTATTTGGTGAGGGTGCTTTTTTTAGAAGGGATTTCATTTAATAGGAGGATTCAGGTACACCAATCACAATGAATAAAAACCTGATTTGGAATAAAACAGCCACTATGACAATAAAGTATAGTTTACTTACATGTAAAAATTGTATTTACTCTACTATACTGTGTAGCGGATGACATTTTGGACAAAGTGTCATTCATGTGTAGATTACGTTTTTGCCTCAGAACGGTAATGGGGTTCTGAGGGTTAATTATGTAGGTTAACTTTGACATCAGTTTGGCTGGGCTGTGTTTAGAGGTTCTGCTTGGTCATGTGCACAGTGAGGTGCACATGACAAGCCAGAACCAGGCCTAGTTGGACGTTTTGGGTATCAGCATCCTCAGAACCAATCAGTGGGTGTGTCCCGGGCTCTGCTGAGGAGTCTGGGAATGGGTACTTAAGATGTTGAAGTCACGTGTTCAGTGGAGTTCATGAGGCCCGAGCGGTCTGTTCTTGTTTCCTGGACCGGGGTAGCCCCGCGAGGGGTCCCGGTTACGGGATGTTCGACATCCCGCAACATGCTTCTGTTGGTTAGCCCCAATGGACCTGCCTGGTCTGGGGTAGGGATCCATCTGTTCCCGGATCTCGGAACTGGCTGATCCGAGGCGCAGTAACTGAGGGAGGATTCAAGGTGTCTGGGTGTGCTCTCGGCACCACAGCTCGTGAAAGTGACCAGGGGAGGACTCTTCGGAGGAGGACCAACAAGCTGGCATCCTGAGAAGTGCCTGGTTACTGAGTTGGGAAGGACATTGATGAATCCACGCTTTTTCCAGTACTATCAAGGAGACAGAGAACGTTCCGAACTGAGGAAAAAGGTTCCTGTTCACTTTCAGTTACAACTTGTTCAAGGTCAGAGATTTTACAAGTTCTGGATCAAAGTACTGACTGCCATAATCTCTGGCTAGAGATTTGTTCAGCCTTGAAACGCCCAGCTGCGAGTGGCTACTCTCTGGGTGGTACTAGAGAATTTTTTATGTCTGCAGTTCAAGGTGCCTGAGTTCTTCACCCTTACCCTCTGTTCCTATACGAGACTGTGTTGTTGGATGTTACCCCTGCAAAATAAAACCTTTCAAAAGGACTTTATTGCTGTCAGCGTCCAAGTTGTTGGGTATCAACCCTGGGAACCCCTAGACATGGAAGAACAAGCCAAGCAAAGGTAACCAGTAAGCCCATAAAGTTAAGGCCGTCCTACAAAGGGTTATGGCCGCTACAACTGTATATGGCATATTTATTCATCAGCATGCAATAGACTGGACTATTGCAACTAGTACCCACTGTCTGACCAGTTTTGCCAATAGTTTGCCATCTGCATCAGAGGCACAGGGATGCTGTTGTACACCCATGGCATGTTCATCATGTCTGCCATGTCTCTTCTTGACTCCATAACACAGAGTGGAAGCAGTGTTCTTTTTGCTTGATTTCGTATGATTGAGGTTTAGGAGGACAATTTCAAGGATGTCACGTGAATGATAATTACCCAGTGTTTTTATATGCCCCTTATATATTCTGTAGGCTGTATACAGTGGTGGCTGGTGCTGAAATTTTTTGGGGGGGTGCAAACAAACTGAAAAATACTGAAACCCCTCCCCCAACAATTGCAGCCACTTGTGCCCATCATATGCAGCCACTTGTGCCCATTAAACACAGCCATTGTGCCCATTAAAGGCAGCCATTATGCCCATCAAATGCAGCCACTTGTGCCCATCAAACACAGCCTTTGTGCCCATCAAATGCAGCCACTTGCCCATCAAATGCAGCCACTTGCCCACCAAACTCAGCCACTTGCCCATCAAATGCAGCCACCTTTGCCAATCAAATGCAGCCACTTGCCCATCAAATGCAACCACTGTGCCCATCAAATGCAGTAACTTGCCCATCTAATGCAGCAACTTGCCCATCAAACACAGCCACCTATGCCCATCAAATGCAGCCACTTGTGCCCATCAAACTCAGCCACCTGTGCCCATCAAATGCAGCCACTGTGCATATCAATTGCAGCCACTTTCCCATCAAATGCAGCCACCTGTGCCCATCAAATGCAGCCACCTGTGCCCATAAAAAGGCAGCCACTTTTTCCCATCATATGCAGCCACTTGTGTCCATCATATGCAGCCACTTGTGCCCAAACACAGCCATTATGCCCATCAAACGCAGCCATTGTGGCCTTTAAACACAGCCATTGTGCCCATCAAATGCAGCCACCTGTGCCCATCAAATGCAGCCACTTGCCCATCAAATGCAGCCACCTGTGATCATCAAATGTAACCACTTGTGCCCATTATATGCAGCCACTTGCGCCCAAACACAGGCATTGTGCCCATCAAACACAGCCACCTATGCCCATCAAACGCAGCCAGTGTGCCCATCAAATGCATCCACTGTGCCCATCAAACACAGCCACTTGCCCATGAAATACAGCCACCTGTGCCCATGAAATACAGCCACTTGTGCCCATCAAACACAGCCACTTTTGCCTATCATATGCACAGGGCTGGTGCAAGGATTTTTGACACCCTAGGCGAAACCTCATTTTGCCCCCCCCCCCCCCCGGCTCCACCCCCATTGCCCTGCCCATGTATGTCCCATCTTTTTAATGAGGGAACCAGAGCAGACCAGAGGTTTTTGTGTGTGTAAGAGATGTATTGTGTGTTTCGGTGTCTGTGTGTGACTGTAAGGGATGCCCATCAAATGCAGCCTCACCGGTGCCCATCAATGCGGCTTCACCAGTGCCAATCAATGCAGCCTCACTTGTGCCCATCAAATTCAGGCCATTTCACCAGCGACCATCAAATGCAGCCTTACCTGTGCCCATCAAATGCAGCCTCACTAGCGCCCATCAAATAAAGCCTCACCTGTGCCCATCAAATTCAGGTAGTTTCACCAGCGCCCAATCGAATGCAGCCTCACCTGTGCACATCAAATGCAGCGTCACCAGCGCCCATCAAATACAACCTCACCAGCGCCCATAAAACGTAGTCCTCACTCACCTGTGCCCATTATTGCCGCTTCACCTGTGCCCATCAAATACAGTCTCACCAGTGCCCACCAAATGCAGCCCCACCTGTGCCCATCAAATGCAGCCTCACCTGTGCACATCAAATGCAGCGTCACCAGCGCCCATCAAATACAACCTCACCAGCGCCCATAAAACGTAGTCCTCATTCACCTGTGCCCATTATTGCCGCTTCACCTGTGCCCATCAAATACAGTCTCACCAGTGCCCATCAAATGCAGCCCCACCTGTGCCCATCAAAACGCAGCCCCACCTGTGCCCATCAAAACGCAGCCCCACCTGTGCCCATCAAATTCAGGCCATTTCACCAGCGACCATCAAATGCAGCCTTACCTGTGCCCATCAAATGCAGCCTCACTAGCGCCCATCAAATAAAGCCTCACCTGTGCCCATCAAATTCAGGTAGTTTCACCAGCGCCCAATCGAATGCAGCCTCACCTGTGCACATCAAATGCAGCGTCACCAGCGCCCATCAAATACAACCTCACCAGCGCCCATAAAACGTAGTCCTCACTCACCTGTGCCCATTATTGCCGCTTCACCTGTGCCCATCAAATACAGTCTCACCAGTGCCCACCAAATGCAGCCCCACCTGTGCCCATCAAATGCAGCCTCACCTGTGCACATCAAATGCAGCGTCACCAGCGCCCATCAAATACAACCTCACCAGCGCCCATAAAACGTAGTCCTCATTCACCTGTGCCCATTATTGCCGCGTCACCTGTGCCCATCAAATACAGTCTCACCAGTGCCCATCAAATGCAGCCCCACCTGTGCCCATCAAAACGCAGCCCCACCTGTGCCCATCAAAACGCAGCCCCACCTGTGCCCATCAAAACGCAGCCTCACCTGTGCCCATCAAAACGCAGTCTCACATGTGCCCATTAATGCTGCTTCACCTGTGCTTATCAAATAGTCTTACCTGTGCCCATAAAATACAGTCTCAGCTGTGCCCATCAATGCCGCTTCACCACTGCCAATCAATGCAGCCCCTCACGGGGGGGGGGGGGGGGGGAGGTGCTCGGCACATACTTGGCATTTTGGCAGATCAGTGAATATAAATACATATACACACAACATTTGCAAATTGTATGTCATTATCAATATATACAATTTCATTATTATCCAAGACAGCAACAGTGTTTACTCACCACACACCAGGTCAGGTGATAGTCTTGGGCTCAGCAAACTTGTATCTGAGGACGTGAGCCTGTTTGCTTGCTGCCTATTCCTCGCTCGTGCCGTGCCAATCTAAAATTCTTCTGTATGCCTGTACCTGCCTCCTGTCTCTTCCAGGCTCCACCTGTCCCCAAGCCTAAAGAGCTGCCGCCAGGCGCCATGCTGACCTCCCCATGATTTTCTCCGCTCCACTCCAGTGTGACACGGCCAGTCCAGGAGAGCATCTTCGGGGGGGGGCGGGGGGGGGGTGGTCGTTGGACACACACGTCAGAGCAGAGAGCGTGGGGTGGGGAGGGCTGGTGCTGCTGGACACATATCACTGTCACTCGGAACTATCCCCGCTCTGAGTCAGAGCGCAGAGTGGTGAGCAGGCTGGGAGGCAAGATGACCGCTGGAAACTTGTCAGAGCGGAGAGCGTGAGGGAGCAGTTCTGGACAGTGTGGGCACATGTGACATGACGTCACTGATGTGTCAGTGTGGAGACGGGGGGGTGAGGTGCGTTGCTTCACACATGTCAGACGCTCAGCGCTGGTGTATAGTGCAAGCTCTGTGGACAGTGCTGGAGTAGGACAATCAGCGGTCAGGCGCCCTAGGCGGCTGCCTAATCCGCCTAGTGGTAGCACCGGCCCTGCATATGCAGCCACCTCTGCCCATCAAATGCAGCTACTTGTGTCCATCAAATGCAGCCACTGTGCCCATCAAATGCAGCCACTTGCCCATCAAATGCAGCCACTTGCCCATCAAACGCATCCATTGTGCCCATCAAATGCAGCCACTGTGACCATCAAATGCAGCCACTTGCCAATTAAATGCAGCCACTTGAGCCCTTCAAACGCAGTCACTTGTGCCCATCAAATGCAGCCACTTGCCCATCAAATACAGCCACCTGTGCCCATCAAATGCAGCTACTTGCCCATAAAATGCAGTCACTTGAGCCCTTCAAACACAGCCACCTGTGCCTATAAAATGCAGCCACTTGGGCATCAAATACAGCCACCTGTGCCCATCAAATGCAGCCATTTGCCCATCAAATGCAGCCACTTGTGCCCATCAAATGCTGCCACTTGTGCCCATCAAATGCAGCCACTTGAGCCCTTCAAACCCAGCCATATGTGCCCATCAAATGCAGCCACTTGCCCATCAAATACAGCCACCTGTGCCTACCAAATGCAGCCACTTGCCCACCAAATGCAGCCACTGTGCCCACCGATCCCCAACTCGTGGGGTTTGCGGCTCTGGCTGCATCCCCCCACACCACCCACACATAGAGGCTCTGGCACCCCCTGTGTGCGGATTGCAGCTCTGGCTGCCAAGGGGGGCCAGAGCCGCGATCTGCATGCGCGGGGCGATGGGGAAGATGCCGCCGAATCAGCCGAGAGGACTTACCTCTCAGAGCGGTGGCGACCTCCACTCCAGCGCGAGTCTCCTCTCTCATCTTCCTAAGCCTCTGGCTCTAATCAGGTGCTTTAAAAATACACCACTTCCTCCCGTCCCCGCCATAGGAATCCATGCGTCCGGTGTCCTGAAAGGGGCCGGGCACATGGATGGGGGGGTCAGCGCCCGCTCGCCCACAGTGCACAGGCCGCCACTGTATATAGGAGCATCCTATGTGCACAATGTGTATTAACACTAAAATGTGGGAGTTGCTGACAACAGTTGACCCCACAGATCATAAAAAAAACTGTAATGGATATAGTCTTTTGGTGGAATCCTGCTTTATTACAACTTATAAAAAAGGGCCATGCCCAACCTAGCACGGATTTGGATTTTCAGTTATCATAATGTGATGTGCAATTAATCATAATAATCTTTGTCTAAGCATTTGTTGGAAACACACCTTGGATGGACTTTACATTCATATGTATATATGTACACAAAGCTATTGATGCAAGGAGTTTTTGTTCCTATTTTTGAGTCCCATCTACTGCAAGGTGATACACAGAGCAGATACTGGAAAGGTATTTTAATCATTCTTGGCCTCATTTTATATTCTGTATATATACAGTAATATATATATATATATATATATGGAAACATAATTCCCTGTAGATTTTGCCCACTTACAAATAAATTAAGGGTCTATAAATGTTATCATAGGTATATTTTAAATAATAGAGACGGAATATAAACAAAAAATCCAGAATAAAGCACATAAAGCAAATGCTATAAATTAAGTTGCAGTTCAGTGGGTAAAATTAGTATTTGATTCTGAAGCAAAACATGACTTAGTACTTGGTGTAGAAACCCTTGTTGGCAAGCACAGAGGTAAGAAATTTTGTAGTTGGTGACCAGGTTTGCACATATCTCAGGAGGTATTTTGGTCCACTCTAAATCCTTAAGGTTTCTTGGCTGTCTCTTGGCAACGTGAAGTTTCAGCTCCCTCCATGAATTTTCTTTAGGATTAAAGGATTTCGAGATCTGTAAAAAAAAGTGGACCAAAATCCCTCCAAGATGTATGCAAACCTGGTCACTAACTACAAGAAACGTCTTACCTCTGTGCTTGCCAACAAGGGTTTCTTCACCAAGTACTAAGTCCTGTTTTGCTTGGGGATCAAATACTTATTTTATTCACTGAACTGTTAGCCCTTAACACGCGGTCGGAGATTCCGTCGGAATGTGTCCTATCGGACCGTTTTGTCAGATATTCCGACTGTGTGTGGTATGCATCGGACTGTTTCCATCGGAATATCCGTCGGACCAAATTTTCCAACTTGCTGGAAATATTTTCGACAAACTGGTCCAATCGGACATACTCCGATCATGTGTAGAGAATTCCGATCGGACAAAGTGCCAAGCATGTTCAGATCAAATTCCTACATCAAAGCTATTGGCTACTAGCCTGAACGTAGTCCCATCGCAACGAAATTACGTCATCACGTTCTGAAAGATCGGATTTTCCGACAACTTTGTCCGACCGTGTGTGTATGCAACAGTTTCAAAAAAGATCCGTCGGATAAAATCCGACACATTTGGTTGTCGGAATCTCCGACCGTGTGTACAAGGGCTAACTCAATTTATAACATTTGTATTGTGTGTTTTTTCTAGATTTTTGGTTGATATTCTGTCTCTATCATTTAAAATACACCTATGATAAAAAATATAGACCCTTCATTTCTTTGTAAGTGGACAAACTTACAAAATCTGCAGGGGATGAAAAAATTATTTTTCCCACTGTATATACGATTTGTATATGTAAATAAACTATGTTTTATTCTGTCACAAGTAATCAGCAACTTTTTGATTACATTACAAAGATGTGAGGTCATAGTGGTTGTTTGAGTCCGAATCAGATTTTAAATTATTCAGTTTGTAACACTGAGGACTACTCCACATGTTTTGTATATATCTACAGTATGTATAGTTTGGGACCTTGAGGTTAGTATGTTTGAACTAAGGGTTTCAGGTGCAACTATTGTCCTGTAGCCCTTAAGAAAAAAAGTTTTGCTTAGTGACATTTAGGCCTGATTTACACTATTGCACTACAAAATGCATATGCATTTTGTTAAAAATGTATTTTTAATGTGTTGCTTTAAAATTTAACACAATGCAAGACATATTGTATGCACAATTTTCTTGAGTTTTACATGCACTCTCTTGGTTTAAAAAAAAAAAAAAAAAGAAGCTTCCCTAGAAATCACACTTAGGTGATTAAAATTCATATTGCATTTTTAGTGCATTGACTATAATGTAAAGTGTGTTTTTTCAAAAGGGCATGAAAGATTCAGCAAGCAGGATCTTTCCAAAACACCAAACTGTTTTCAATATATTATATTTCATTATATTTATATTTTATATTTATAATAAAACTTATTTTCCTGTAGTTACAACACACTGCTGTGAATGGGGCTCTAACAGCTTCCAGTGAATTTCTATAGCCTGAGTTTACCATTGAGTTGCAATGAGGGGACTCAGATCCAGATACCATACCATGTGTCATAATTTAATAAGAAAACATGACTGCTATATATATATGTACACACATATATATATATATATATACTGTATATATATTTATATATAAAGCAGTATAGCAAAGGGGGTCCCCAGTGCACTTTCAAACTAGCCAGCAAAAAGAAAACAAAATCTATCCCAGCTACTCATGTCAAAAATAGAGGCTTTTGTTGCATACATTTACAAATAATTGAAGCCACACAGAAGCACCAAGGCACCTCTTATAAGTGTGGTCCCTAACTCAAAACTATCCAGTCCATCAAGTCCAACCTGTGTGTGTGATTTTATGTCAGTATTACATTGTATATCCCTGTATGTTGTGATCATTCAGGTGCTTATCTAATAGTTTTTTTAAATTATCGATGCTCCCCGCTGATACCACTTCCTGTGGAAGGGAATTCCATATCCTAACCGCTCTTACGGTAAAGAACCCTCTATGCAGTTTAAGGTTAAACTGCTTTTCTTCTAATTTTAGTGAATGGTCGCGTGTCTTATTAAATTCCCTTAGGCAGAAAAGTTTTATCCCTACTGTGGGGTCACCAGTACGGTATTTGTACATTGAAATCATATCCCCTCTCATGCGTCTCTTTTCCAGAGAGAACAAGTTTGGTGCTCATAACCTTTCCTCATAAATAATGTCCCCCAGACTCTTTATTAGTTTTGTTACCTTTCTCTGGACTCTCTCCAGTTCTAGCACATCCTTCCTGAGGAATGTACAGTAGCTCAAAACTGGGCAGCATACTCCAGGGGCAGCCGGCCAGAGTCTTGTAGAGTGGGAGAATTATCATTTTATCTTTTGGAGATAATCCCCTTTTAATTGTATGTCAATATTCTATTTGAATTGCTTGCAGCAGCTTGGCATTGCATGCCATTGCTGAGCCTATCATCTACTAGGACCCCCAGGTCCTTTTTCCATCCTAGATTCCCCCAGAGGTTCTCCCCCCAGTGAGTAAATTGCATTCATATTTTTGCCACCCAAATGCATTTTCCATTTTTCTACATTAAACCTCGTTTGGTCATGTAGTTGCCCACTCCATTAATTTGTTCAGATCTTCCTGCAAGGTTTCCAAATCCTGCAGAGAAGTTATTGCCCTGTTTAGCTTAGTATTGTCTGCAAATACAAAGATTGAACTGTTTATCCCATGCTCCAGGTCATTTATGAATAAATTAAATAGGATTGGTCCCAGGACAGAACTCTGGGGGACCCCACTTTCCACCCCTGCCCATTCCGAGTACTCCCCATGTATCACTACCCTCTGAACTTGCCCCTGTAGCCAGTTTTCAATCCATGTACTCGCCCTATGGTCCATGCCTACTGATCTTACTTTGTACATTAAACCTTTATGGGGAACTGTATCAAATGCTTTTGCAAAATTCAGATACACCATGTCTATGGGCCTTCCTTTATCTAAATGGCAGCTCACCCCCTCCTAGAAGTTAATAGATTGGTTTGGCAAGAAAGATTCTTCATGAATCCATGCTGATTACTGGTAATGATACAGTTGTCATTGCTAAAATCTTGTATATAGTCCCTTATCATCCCCTCAAAGAGCTTGCATACAATTGATGTTAGGCTAACTGGTCTGTAATTCCCAGGGATGTATCTTGGGACTTTTTTTAAATATTGGTGCTACATTAGGAACAATCGTCTGGCAATTACTTGACTGAGTTCCTTAAGGACCCTCGGATGCAAGCCACTTTTTCTTTCTTTGGTCTAGAACAAATTATACATCTACAGGAGGAGGGGACACCCATCTCACCCTGCTTCAATGGGACGTGTGGTGGATACACACTTTAAATAGGATGCAGTTTAATATGGATATCAGAATGGATGTTAGCCTGTTTTAGAAATGTCTTTGAAATGTATTGAAATGTATTATTTATTTTGTACTGTGATTTAAAATATAATTTTCCACTGTTGCATTAGTGGGATTTCAGTGGTTAACATCTTGTGTTTCCTATTTAAACCCCCTGTCATATGTGACCATCTGACCCAGGTTTTGATCATCTCCATTTGTAATCAATCAATGTGATGATTTTTTTAATTAAGCTAAATAACGTCCCTCTCACTTTAGTAGGGTTGTTTCTTTATATATGCAGTATCTCACAAAAGTGAGTACACCCCTCACATTTTTGTAAATATTTTATTATATCTTTTAATGTGACAACACTAAAGAAATTCTACTTTGTTACGATGTAAAGTAGTGAGTGTAAAGCTTGTATAACAGTGTACATTTGCTGTCCCCTCAAAATAACTCAACACACAGCCATGTCCAAATCGCTGGCAACAAAAGTGAATACACCCCTAAGTGAAAATATGTTAATTGGGCCCAAAGTGTCAGTATTTTGTGCGGCCACCATTATTTTCCAGCACTGCCTTAACCCTCTTGGGTATGAAGTTCACCAGAGCTTCACAGGTTGCCACCGGAGTCCTTTTTCATTCCTCTATGACAACATCACGGAGCTGGTGGATGTTAAAGACCTTGCGCTCCTCCACCTTCCCTTTGAGGATGCCCCACAGATGCTCAATAGGGTTTAGGTCTGGAGACATGCTTGACCAGTCCATCACCTTTACCCTCAGCTTCTTTAGCAAGGCAGTGGTAATCTTGGAGGTGTGTTTGGGGTCGTTATCATGTTGGAATACTGCCCTGTGGCCCAGTCTCCAAAGGGAGGGCATCATGCTCTGCTTCAGTATGTCACAGTTAGGGATGATCCGAACACCCCCCGGTTCGGTCCGCACCAGAACTTTCGAACGGATCCCAAATTCGTACGAACGTTAGAACCCCATTGAAGTCTATGGGACTCGAACGTTCGAAATTAAAAGTGCTAATTTTAACTGCTAATGTGCAAAATACTGTCCTAAAAAGGGTTTGGGGACCTGGCTCCTGCCCCAGGGGACATGGGTCAATACCAAAATGTTTTAAAAATGGCCATTTTGGCGGGAGCACTGATTTTAATGACGATTAAAGTGAAAAAAAAAGTGAATTATTCCTTTAAATATCATGCCTGGGGGATGTCTATAGTATGCCTGTGAAGTGCCACGTGTTTCCCGTGTTTAGAACAGTCCCTGCACAAAATGACATTTAACGGAAATAACGTAATTTAAAACTGCTTGCGATTTTAATGTTATATCTGGTTCCTGCAATATGGTTGAAAATCATTGAGAAAAATGGCATGGGTAGCCCTCCCTGCCCATTACCAGCCCCTTTGGGTCTTGTACGGATATTAAGGGGAACCCCGTACCCATATTAAAAAAAGGAAATGCGTGTGGCCCCCAGGCCCTATATACTCAGAACAGCAGTATACAGGCGATGCAAACAAGACAGGGACTGTGTAGATTTGTTGTGTTAAGTTGAATCTGTTTGTAATTTTCAATTGGTACATTTTTAAAGTGTAGCTCCAGTCAAAAAAATCTATTTTTAAGCTTTTTGGAAAACATAGGGAAGGGTTATCACCCCTGTATAATTTGTTTTGCCCTCCGTCTTTTTTCATCTCACTTGCTGTTGTGTCCTTCCATTTGCAAGTAGGAGATGTTTGTAAGTTGGATGTTTGAAAGTAGGGGCCTGCCCTATATGCTCTGCCGAAATGGCGGAACAAGGTGTTGGTTTTGCCACAACATTGTAAGCCCTCAAAGTGACTCTTGGTGGGCACTGGAGCGCCCTGCTGTAAACAATTATATCAAGAATTGTAATTACATGCCATTGTTGAACAGTGGTAGAAAAATTGACCTTTGGTGTTTGTGGTGCTGGTGCCACAACACTATAAGTCCTCACAGTTACTCTGGGTGGGCACAGGAACGGGCCCTCCTGTGAACTATTATATCAAGAATTGTAATTACATGCCCCTGTTAAACAGGGGCAGAAAAATTGGGCCTTAGGCACTGGTGCTGGTGCCACCACACTGCAACCTCTCCCATATACTATAGTTGTAGTGCAGGAATGAGCCCTGCTGCAAAGCATTGCATCAAAAATTGTAATTAAACGCCCCTGTTAAACAGGGGCAGAAAAATTGGGCCTTAGGCACTGGTGCTGGTGCCACCACACTGCAACCTCTCCCATATACTCTAGTTGTAGTGCAGGAATGAGCCCTGCTGAAAAGCATTGCATCAAAAATTGTAATTAAACGCCCCTGTTAAACAGGGGCTGAACAATTGGGCTGGTGGCATCACCCAGAACCAAAAATATTCTTCCAACATATCAGCGGAGGAGGAAGAGGATAGACAATCAACATAACAGGACAATCACTCAGCATCAGCATAGGCAGTCTTGAAGGGATGTGATATTTCTAAAAAAATTATTCGGTTACATCAGCTTCAGGTGCTTGGTAGCTGTGGGTGATCCAAGACTGATTCATCTTGATGAAGGTCAGTCGATCAACTGAGTCGGTGGACAGGCGCACCCTGTGATCGGCAACAAAGCCACCAGCAGCACTGAAGGTGCTTTCCGAAAAAAACGCTGGATGCAGGACAGGCCAGTAGCTCAATTGCATACTGTGCAAGCTCTGGCCAGTGATCCATCCTCAAGACCCAGTAAGCCAGAGGATTTTCGGTGGGAAAGGTGTCCAAGTCTGGCGATGGTTGGTGGAACCGATCATACCTTGGGGCTGCGGACTAAAAAATTGTCTGAAAGCATCGGTCAGACGGCCACCTTTTCCACTGCTCCTTCTGACCGATGCCTCAGCAACACATTGTCCAGGACCAGGTTTTTGTAACCTCCCAGTCTCTGGGAACGCGTTGCACAGACCTTTCTGCAAGGCCTCCCGGAGATGTCTCATCCTCTGCTCCCTCTGCGACAGCAAGATAAGGTCGGAAACCTTACCCTTGTACCGTGGATCAAGGAGAGTGGCCAGCCTGTAATGGTCCCTCTCCTTGATCCGAAGAATACAAGGATCCTTCCGCAGGCTTTGCAGGATCAGGGAGGCCATGCAGCGTAGGTTAGCTGAGGCATTCGGTTCGGAGTCCTCTGGGTCACTAAGGACAACATGATCTGCAGCTACCTCCTCCCAGCCACGTACAAGTCCACGGGTTTCTTGGGACTGTAAATCATCCCTACAAGACTGCTGCTGCTGCTGATGCTGAGTGCCAGCCTCTACCTTCATGCTGACACAATTCTCCTCCTCCTCCTCATCCTCATCCTCTTCCTGTGTGATGGGTGGCACAGCAGGAACACTGTCTGGATAAAGGGGGCCCTGAGAGGCAAGGAAGTCCTCCTCTTCCTGCCTCTGTTCTGCCTCAAGTGCCCTGTCCATTATTCCATGCAGCGTATGCTCCAAGAGGTGGACAAGAGGTACAGTGTCACTGATGCATGCACTGTCACTGCTCACTATCCTTGTGGCCTCCTCAAACGGTGACCGGACAGTGCATGCATCCCTGATCATGCCCCACTGGCGTGGAGAGGAAAAACCGAGCTCCCCTGACCCTGTCCTGGTGCCGTAGTCGCACAGGTACTCATTGATGGCCCTCTGCTGCGTGTGCAGCCGCTGAAGCATGGCCAACGTTGAGTTCCACCTGGTGGGCATATCACATATAAGGCGGTTCTTGGGCAGGTTCAACTCCTTTTGGAGCTCAGCCAGCCGAGCACAGGCATTAAATGATCGACGGAAATGCACACAGACTTTCCTGGCTTGCTTCAGGACATCCTGTAAGCCTGGGTACCTGCCCAAGAACCGGTGCACCACCAGGTTAAGGACATGAGCCACACAGGGCACATGGGTCAGTTGTCCCTGTCGGAGGGCGGAGAGGAGGTTGGTGCCATTGTCGCAAACCACCATTCCTGGCTTAAGCTGGCATGGCGTCAACCACCTCTCGGCTTGCCCCTGCAGAGCTGACAAAACATCCGCCCCAGTGTGGCTCCTGTCCCCCAAACAAACCAGTGCAAGCACGGCATGGCATCGTTTTGCCTGTGTTCTTGCGTAGCCCCTGGAACGCCTACGGAGCACTGCTGGTTCTGAGGACAGAGCACTGGAAGAGGCCATGGAGGAAGAAGAAGAGGAGGGGGTGGAGGAGAGAGGTGTGTCACAACCAATAGTAGCATTTTGGAGGCGTGGTGGCGGAACAACCTCCAACACTACTGCACCTTGTCCTGCATCCTTCCCAGCTGCCAGAAGAGTGACCCAATGGGCCGTGAAAGACAGGTAACGTCCCTGTCCATGCCTGCTGGACCATGAGTCAGCGGTAATATGCACCTTACCGCTGACCGCCCTGTCCAGCGAGGCAAGGACATTGCCTTCCACATGCCGGTAGAAAGCCGGAATCGCCTTCCGTGAGAAAAAGTGGCGTTTGGGGCCCTGCCACTGAGGAAACGCACATTGTACAAACTCACGGAAGGGGGCCAAGTCTACCAACTGAAAAGGCAACAGTTGAAGTGCTAGCAATTTAGCCAAGCTAGCATTCAACCGCTGGGCATGTGGATGGCTGGGAGTGAACTTCTTTTGCCGGTCCAGCAGCTGGGGCAGGGACATTTGCCTGCTATAATCGGACATGGGTGTACTGCTAGCAGAGTGCCCGGAAGCACTTGGCTGTGACACACCTAATTCTACACCTTCATTCCTCTCAGAGCAGGTTTTAGAGAGGACTGAAGGTCTAGTGGGGTTGGAGATGCCAGCTGATGAGGAGCCAGGAGAGGTCCGCTTTGTTCTTTGGTGTGGGTCTTTGAGGTACGCTTGCCAACGAGCTGCATGGCAGGTCAACATATGTCTGGTCAAGCATGTGGTGCCCAAGCGGCTGATGTTTTGGCCACGCGAGATACGCTTGAGACATATGTGGCAAATAGCAGCGGTGCGATCTGATGCAGTCGTCTCTGCGGTGGGATTCAGTCGGTGTGCTGCCCCTAAGCTGGCCCCCAGAGGGCATCCTGCCTTGTTGGACATGTGCCTCCTCCTCCTCATCCTCCTCCTCCTCCTCCTCTCTCCTACCAGGCACCCACGGGGAGTCAGTGCCCTCATCATCCCCTCCCTCTTCATCGCTGGAGCAAACCTGGCAGTATGCTGCAGCTTGTGGAACATGACTGCCAGATTGCTGTCCTTCTTGAGCATCCCCTCTCTCTGCATTCACGCTACTGCCTTCCTCTAGCTGAGTATCATCATCAGAGCCTACAAAACACTGGGCATCCTCCTGGAGCATGTACCCCACACTGTGCTCAAAGAGGTCAGGAGACTCCTCAGGAGGACGTGGTGGGTCTAGGGAAGGAGTCACTGATGATGACATTGAGAGGACGGAAGACAATGCGTTGGCAGCTGCTTTGCTAGTACCCTGAGCCTGGGTGAGAGAGGATGAGGAGGATGAAGAGGGCTTGGTCATCCACTCTACCAAGTCGTTGGCATGTTGCGGCTCAACATGTCCAGCTGCCGAAAAGAAGGGCAAGCGTGTCCCATGGCCACGTGTTGATGATGACGATGCACCGCGTCCACGACCAGCACTGTTGTCTCTAGACACAGAGCCTGCTTGCCCTCTTTTATCGGCTCGCGCCTGTCTGCCTCTCCTTGCTGGCCTTCCAGACATGGTAATGGTCTGAAGGGTGTTGGGAAAACCAGCAATTGGGTAGTGTATATTGTGCTGGAGGCGCACACAACATCCATTAACTACTTCAGATGGCAGATGGCTCAATTAGAGAAGAGCTATGTAGGTGTATATAACGGTGTATACTGGGTTCAGGGCACGCAGACAGCACGCACAATCTCCTACAACTGACTGCAAGCTCTATTTAAAAAGAGCAAGATAGTTAGCTATATAGGTGGATATAGCAGTGTATACTGGGTTCAGAGCACGCAGACAGCACGCACAATCTCCTACAACTGACTGCAAGCTCTATTTAAAAAGAGCAAGATAGTTAGCTATATAGGTGGCTATAGCGGTGTATACTGGGTTCAGAGCACGCAGACAGCACGCACAATCTCCTACAACTGACTGCAAGCTCTATTTAAAATGAGCAAGATAGCTAGATATATAGATGGATATAGCGCTGTATACTGGGTTCAGAGCACGCAGACAGCACGCACAATCTCCTACAACTGACTGCAAGCTCTATTTTAAAAGAACAACATAGTTAGCTATATAGGTGGATATAGCGGTGTATACTGGGTTCAGAGTACGCAGACAGCACGCACAATCTCCTACAACTGACTGCAAGCTCTATTTAAAAAGAGCAAGATAGTTAGCTATATAGGTGGATATAGTGGTGTATACTGGGTTCAGAGCACGCAGACAGCACGCACAATCTCCTACCACTGACTGCAAGCTCTATTTAAAAAGAGCAAGATAGTTAGCTATATAGGTGGATATTTTTTTTTAATAGATAACTGCTACCAATCATACAAATTTTACATCACAAAACAAATATCAGTTTACATTCACTTTACAAAGTAACTAACAACACCAAACTATACAATCAAAAGGGGGAAAAACAATTTTTACATGTCATCTTCCCCCACCTCATCCCCAGAAGAAAAATCTATAAGTATAGTTTCACCTCTACTACTAGGCCCTGATGATGGCCCAGGATCCACCTCAGGTGGCGGAGCCCTCTTTTTCTTCTTCTTCCCTTGTTTTTTCCTGATCGTGACCCAAGCAACTTCACCCTCCTCTTCCGACACCTCTTTTGGGCGCTTCTGAGCCCCTTTAACTGAAACCTCCATCTCCTCCTCCCCAGACCTATCATCCCCAGCCGAAGATTCGGATGAAGAGACAGTGACCAGGCGCCTTCCTGGCCTACATCTCCGAGGAAGGGGAGTGGGAACAGAAACCTGGGAGCTGGAACCTTGTGCCCCCCCACCCGAAAGAGAAGGCCCAACCACCCCCACCTGACCAATATCTTGACCAGACACCTGGACTTCAACACCAGGGGCCTGGGCAACATCTACAGGCCGTACCCCTTTCTCTTTTTGAGGGACTCTACTTGTTTTTTGGGTTCGGGATGCACCCTGCGGTTCTGCCGCAGGAGTACTATCCTGCCTTTCTCCTCTAGAACTCTGCCCAGCAGGAGGCGGAGCACTATCCCCACCTGGCCCACCATCTGCTGCAGCTTCACCCCTGTAGGCCCTGGGGCATCTACTAAAGGGATGCCCCATTTGACCACAAAGATTGCAGCAGATCAAACCGCAAGTGTCACCTGAGTGCCCAAACTTATTACACTTAGTGCAGCGCACGATTGTGCAATCTGCACTCAGGTGGGTTGGACACCCGCACCTGAAACACCTACGGGGCTGACCTGGGTAGAACACCAGAATTCTGTCCCTTCCCAGGAAAGCACTCCCTGGGACATGCGCAACCGTGTTGCCAGATCTTTTCAAGCGAATCCTGGTGTTCCATGCTCCAGTCCATACCCCACGCTCATCTAGGCATTTGTTCAGAGGACACTGCAACTGGCCGTGTCTTCCCAGCCAAGTTGCTATGTCCTCTGGGGTCAGGCTCTCGTTCCTCACTAACACCGTCAGGTTTTTGATCTCCTCCTGCCTACTCAGAGGGATCAGACGGAACCCTTTCCAGGGATCAGCCCCTTTAACCAACCCAAAAGCAGTTATAAAACGCTCCATGGCCACAGCATTGGTGAAACTGACATCAAAGTCAGGGGAGCCAGCTGGGTGGATTACAGCAAATAGCTCAGCCACCCTGAACCCCAACGCCAGGACCATGTCGACCACCTGACCCCTCGTGGGGCACTGACCTTCACCTTCCCACCTCAGCTGGACTACGTTCCTACGCTTGCGCTCCGGACCACCTGTCCCCCTAGACCAAGTATTGGCCCCAGGGGTCTGACCAGTCGGGGGTACCCGAAAATTACTGGCCCCGAACTGGTGGTACAGGTGGTCCAGAGGCACACTAGACCCAGCCACGTTGGCGTAGGAACGCCTCTCACCAAGTGCCGTCAGCAACCTTACCTCCGGTGTCCCCCTTAGCACGGGCCCCGGAGGAGGAGCCTCTGCCACAGACACTGGGGGTACAACATGAGAAGCAGCCCCCCCACTCCCGGCATGAGAAGTCACACTCCCCATATTGTTTACCCCAGCCTGAACCTTAGGACAAGTCTCATCCTCAGAGCTGTAAAGCAAGGCTTCCAAAGCTTCCTGCCATTCTACCTCCATATGGGCCCCGCAGGAATCCACCAACACCTGGTCCTGTTCCTGCTGGGATCCCTCTAAGCCACGAATATATGCCATTGCGGGGTTCTCCCCATCCAACTCACCCATTGGGCAGTCACCCCAGGCAGTAACTTGACCTGGCTCTACATTATTTGATATTACAATGCAAGTATTTCCATTGGTATTACCCTGACCGGAAGGAGGGCCCGAAATCGTAGTAGTCACCGGCTGGATGTGTCCTTCGTGGCCTACCTCCGGTTCCGCCATCGTCACTTCCGGTCGCGGGCCAACCCCACCGGAAGCCAACCCGCGCACCGGAAGTGCGTCATCCCCTTCTGCTACACTACCATTGGCCTCTCGACCCGAAGCACCGCCCCTCCTCCCGCGGGAGGACGGCGTTTTTTTGCTCCCGGCCGCCATTGCTGAGTCAATAGACGCCATGCCGCCGGCTGATACTATACCGCTCCCCACAGCGGTGGCTAAGCTGGCCAAACTCTTCCCATCTTCCACACACACCCCGGCCCCCTTACCCTGAGACCGGTTTGCGGCAGTGGCAGCCGACAACGAAACTGACAGCGTGCCCTGCTTGCAACTACCGGCTGGGATCATTGGGGACTGCATTGGTAAGTCCATTTTCTCCAGTCTAGCCAGCTGGACCACCGGAATCTTCTTCTCCTTGGTATCCTTCTTCTCTTTATTGTCTCTTTGTTGCCTCCTTCCTACATCATTGGGGTCTAACCTGCCCTCATGGGACACAGCCTCGTTCATAGGCTGGCAACCCTTAGGCTTACCTGACCCCTCTGTAAGATTACTGGAGTCAGCAGTTTTGTCTTTAGGGACATTTTTCACTTTTCCAGGTTTCTCTGCACCTTTACTCACTGGGACTGTCTCTTTGCAGGTCAATGGCTTTCCCTCACCCACAGTCTTTCTCACTGGTTTCTCACCATCCATCTTTCCTTCCACCACTTTTTCTGTCTCTTCACGGGTGGCCACCTCAGAGGGACCCACCATTTCCTCCTCTTGCATTGTGTTCGAGGCTGGATACAGTCTACGGCGTCTCCCTGCCTGGGTCCCCTCGTCACACGCAATTCTCATCGCTTTGTCCACGTTAGATAGAAAATCTTTCTCACCAGAAGCACTGTCAATCAGGTTGGATAACAGCTCACCCACCATGTTGCACTGCTTCTTCAATCCGTCTATCACCGTCTTATACTCTTGTCTCTTTACAACACCCGATCTGTCTCTCCGGTTCCTTAGCTCCGCCAGGACCTTCATTTTCTCGCAGTAGCTGCGGGAAGCCTTCACAATTAAGCTTTTAGCTTTCTTTCTTCTGTCTGCAGATTTCTCTGCATCCTCTCCTGGCTGTCTCAGAGACCAATCTGCAAGATCCAGCTGGTTCTCCAAAAACAACCTCTCCTCCTTGACGAGCTCCAGGAGCTTAGGGGCTCCACGTCCTTCATTAGGCTGAGAAACAGGCACCTGGCCTGGGCTGACTGAAGTCATCAGCTCCCTCTCTTTCTCCACCACACTGGAAGTCCTCAGAGATCAGAGCACGCAGCCAGCACGCACAATCTCCTACCACTGACTGCAAGCTCTATTTAAAAAGAGCAAGATAGTTAGCTATATAGGTGGAAATTTTTATTAAAATAAAACTGCTACTGATTTACATAATCAAGAACTTAAGAAAGACTCATACTTGAGCAAAAAAGAACAAAAGAACAACTTGTACAAATGCTTTTAGATAGACAGGATCTATTCAAACTGCCCATATCGCCCATATCGGATGACCCTTAGTCCCATGATCATCTGGACTAATAAAAAAAAAATAAAAAAAAAATAAAAAAAAAAACCTATCCAAACAATTTCCAATCATTATTCTAACTATGTACATTTATATTACATACCCCCTATAGGCAGGAACGTAACGAAACTGACGGTGCATACCATGTTTTTAAAATTAAGTTGCCCAAAAGCTAAAAAAAGGGGGTGAAAGGATAGACAGACCTCCACCTAAGGAAAAGAAGGGGGAGATCATCAAGGTGGCCAGAAAGAGAACCCTCTCCACAACCTAGCACACCTTTCCCTACCCATTCTTTCCCCCTCAAGAAACCTCACCTTACCCAATTCCCGAACGATATCACCCGCCACCTCATGCATGGGCAGGAACTTGCCCCTAGTGGACACTAAACACCGAGCGTGCCAAGTGTAGTAAAGGCATATGACACTAACTAAATACAGTGATGATAACACAAATCCCCTCCGGGCTCTGAAGTCACCGTACACCCTCTCAGGATAGGCAAGGGCCTGGAGACGGGGATAGCCAATGGCATCTCCAACCTCCCCCAGAACCCCCAAGTTGAAGGAGCACTCGACCAAAAAGTGGTCCATGGTCTCTAGCACCCCACCACACTCAGGGCGAGGACAGCCTCTGTCCTCTGGGCTCCGGTACTTCAAGTTCGATCTCACATAGAGTCGTCCGTGGAACGCCCTCCATGCGAGATCCCAGAACTTGGCAGGAATTCTCTTGGAATTCAGGAGGGCTAGTCCCTCCCTGAGAACCCTGTCTGGACAGTCCCTTAAGGCTAGTGGTCTCAAAACGTCCGAAGCCATGACCCTCTGGTACAGCTCACGCCGGCCCAGGGAGCCTACCTCTAAGGCCGTTATCCTCCACCGCCTTAGTACCTTCAGGGCGGTTGGGACATAGGCGGGGAGGTACCCGTGGGACCTCCGAAGGTCACCCGGGCGACCGCCCCCCTCCCACCTGCTCAGGAACACCAGGAACCAATTCTTACATGAACGTTCCCACAGAGAGGGCTCGTCCACAAAAATGGATTGCAGATTGAACTTCAGGAACACCACAGTAAAGAAAACCGTGGGGTTGATCATGTCCAAACCGCCCTCCCCTCTCCGTCGATACGTGACCTCCCTTTTTATCAGGTTCAGTCTGTTTCCCCACAAAAGCAGAAAAAACAGACCGCAGACCCGCGCATAGAGTGACTCTGGCAACAGACATGCGTAGCTGACATAGAGGAACTCAGGAAGCAAATAGGTTTTAACCAGGCTCACCCTTTCCCTCAACGACAGCTTCCAGCCTTTCCAGGCGTTGACTTTCTGGGTGGCACTTACCAACCTGCGCTCCCAATTTAGCTTGGGATAATCACCCTGGCCGAAATAAATGCCTAAGATCTTAACTTCTGGTCGGGGCGGGGGAAAAACGTCCGGGAGGGCAAACTGCTCACCCTCCCTTCCCAACCAGAGAGCTTCACTCTTGTCCCAGTTGACCAACGAACCAGACGCCTCGGAGTAGCCTCCAATCTGTGTTTCCACAAAATGGGCCTCCTCTCGGCTAGCCACCACCACCGAGACGTCGTCCGCGTAGGCCACCACCTTCACCGCCTTATCCGGGCCACTGCCGGGCTCCATCAGGACCCCCCTCAGCTGCCCACAGTCTAGCCTTCTTACGAAGGGGTCGACTGCAAAGACATAGAGCAGGGGACTCAGCGGACAGCCCTGCCTAACACCAGAGTCCACCGGAAAGGTAGGACCCACCCAACCATTGACCAGAGGGAAGCTCTCGGCCCCTCTGTACAAAGTCCTGAGCCAATCAATAAATCGATCAGGCAGGCCGTATCTACCCAGGAGAAGCCAGAGGTACTCGTGGTCTACCCGATCAAAAGCTTTCGCTTGATCTAATGCCAGCAGATACCGCCCATCACCCGTTGCCCTGCACCTCTCCACAGCCTCCCGGACGTTAAGGACTGCACTAAAGGTGCTACGGCCGGGAACTGTGCAGTGCTGGGTGGCAGACAGCAGCTTGCCCGCAACAGCAGACATACGCGTAAACAAAATCTTTGCCAGAATCTTTCTATCCGTGGAGAGAAGGGCGATAGGACGCCAATTCTCAACCACGGACGGATCCTTCCCCTTGGACAGAAGGATCAAGGCCGACCTTCTCATCGAGGGAGGGAGCAGGCCAGATGCCAAACACTCACTGAACACCTCCCTCAGAGGAGGAGCCAAAAGGCTCTTAAAGGCTTTATAAAATTCTGCCGTGAACCCATCAGGCCCCGGCGACTTCTTTAGAGACAACGAGTCAATAGCCTGCTCAATTTCGGCCACTGAGATCTCTTCCACCAAGGAGTCTAGGGGGTCAGACCCCACCTCAAGTGGAGTCCCGTCAAGAAATTCCTTGGCTCTCCTCAGATCCAATGGCTTCTTCCGAAGGATGTCTGAAAAATGGGCTCTGATGATCCCCAGGATGCCTGGCTTGGACCTTACCAGGGAACCCGAGGGATCTCTCAGTCCATGTATGACCTTCCCACTCACCGCGTCCCCACAGCTTTTGTAGGGATCTGGGTTGGTGAACTTCCCGTAATCCCTCTCCAGCACCAGGGAGGCGAGACGGTCATACTGACACTCCTTCATCTGGAGCTTCAGATCCGAGATCTGGTCCTGAGGGCCACCATCAGAAACCAAGCGATCTAGCTGCCTGCGTAACTTCTGGTAGGCCTGATACCGGGATGCTGCCCGACGGCCCGAGACTTCCCGGAAGAAGCCCTCCGACCTCTTCTTCACCACTTCCCACCATTCCTGGCGGGAGCAGCCGCTCTCAAGGAGCGAGGCTTGTTCTAAAAAGAAGTCCTCATAGGCCGATCTGATTTCAGGGTCCTCAAGTAGCGACCCGTTTAGTCGCCACAGGCCCCTCCCTTTCTGAGGGGTGTCCGCCACATTCAGAGTGACCGACACCATACGGTGATCAGAGAACTCAACCGCATGCAGCGCAGGAGCTGCAAAGGACGAGTCCCCCTTCAAAAAAAACCTATCTAACCTACTCCTACAACTACCTCTGGAATATGTGAAACCAGTGAGGTTGGGGAAGTGGCGAACGTGCACATCCACCAACCCAGCTTCCCTCACTATTCTATTCAAAAAGATACTATCATATCCCAGAGGGCCTGAGGTGCCTGCCCGGTCCTTTGACCTGGTGACCATGTTAAAGTCACCACCAAAGACCACCTGCTGGGATGTAAACAGGTATGGTTTCAGCAGCGTGAGAAGGTCCTTCCTCCCCCTCTGGGACTGAGGTCCATAAAAATTGATAAGGCGGAGGGATTCCCCTCTCACGACTGCGTCCACAATCAAACACCTACCGATTTCCAATTCAATCCCTCGTCGACAAGCCACCGAACCGGTCTTAAAAAGGACCGCAACACCACTGCAGGGCTCAGCCGCAAGAGACCAGAGGGAGGGCCCATGTCTCCACTCCCTCTTCGCTAGGTGCATCTCTGCCACAGATGCCAGCCAGGTCTCTTGCAAAAACAAAATGTCGGCTTCAACCCGGCCGAGAAAATCAAAGGCTGAAAATCTAGCCGCCGCAGAACGCACACTTGCGACATTAATGGTCGCAAGGCGTATTGGAGCGGGTACCGCCATCCTTAGTGATTGAATTTTACGTTCCTCTCTATTTTACATTTCTAAAAAATCAATCCTCCTCGGAGTCCGAGGAGGAAAGGATCCCGTATCTGTTCCATAGGGCCAGTGAGGAGCCCCCCCCTGCCCCTGAACTCGTACTGGGCTGGGGGTCCTCACCACCCTCCTTCCCCGAAACCTTCCTCTTCCTCTTCTTTTTAGTTTTCTTCTCCCATTCCACTTTGGGAGGTTCCCTCCCACTCTCTTCATCGGACCTCCCACTGGACATCTCCTTAATCCTCTTATTAACCCCCTTACCGGCCCCTGAGATGTCCATCGGGGTCACCCCTCCTGCACTAGCCTGCCGACCACTCACGACCACCGAAGAGGCCGGAGGGGGCATTAGTATAGCCGCCTGATCCAGGGGTGGATGCGGTTTACCCGCAGATTTAATTACTGAAGGGAGGGGGGGGGGAGGGGGCAAAGGAGAAGAAGGGGAAGCTGGGAGGGGGGAGACCAGGGGGGGGAGAGGGGAAGGGGGGGGAGCAGGGGAAAGGGAGGAGGACGGGGGGGAAACAGGGGGAGGGGGGGGAGGGTGATTTTTGGGCGAGGGCTTTTTCGCCTTGGCCGGCTTCCCAGGTGTTTTTGTTACCGTTGCCCCATCTGACACAGGGTCAGACGGGGCCGGAGAACTCGCCGGCTCCCTAACTACGCCAGTTCCTGTCCTTGATCCGCGCCTGGGGGGTCTGACCCTTTGAGGGAGGGGGGAACCCTCCCTCTGTGACCCTGAGGGGTTGGGATCCCCACTTCGTCTAGGGACCCCCTCACCCTCCGGGCCTGGGGCACCCCCCTCGGCCTGGCGCCCCCTGAACGCCTTGGGGCACCGACTAAAGGGGTGTCCCATTTCCCCACAGAGGTTGCAGACAATAAGCCTGCAACCCTCAGGTGAATGGCCGAAACCATTGCACCTCACACAGCGGGGCATTGTGCAGTCCGCACTGAGGTGCGCGGGACTGCCGCATTTGAAACAGCGACGGGGCTGTCCAGGGTAGAAGACCAGGATCCGGTCTCTACCTATAAAGGCGCTGCCAGGTACATGCGCCACGGTATTATTGTGGCGCTTGAGCCGGATCCTGACCAACCACGCACCTGTCCAGACCCCGCGCTCATCCAAACTTTTCCTCAGCCCTGTCTGGAGCTGCCCGTACCGCGCCAGCCAGGTCGCGATGTCCTCAGGTGGGAGGGACTCGTTCCTGACCAGTACAGTCACATTCTTTATCTCCTCCTGCCTCGAAAGAGGTATCACCCGGAAACTTTTCCACGGATCTGACTTCCTGACGAGCTCGTACAGTGTCAGGAAAAGCTCCATGGAGACCAAGGAGACGAAACTCACATCAAACTCCTTCGAGTTTGTGGGGTGTATGACTGCAAATAAGTCCGAAACTTTAAAGCGCAGCCCCAGCAGATAGTCGATGACCTGACCCCTGCTGGGACATGCAGACGTCCCTTCCCACCTGAGCTGCACCACATTCCATCTGCGCCTCTCAGGGCCCCCCGTACCCCTCGTCCAGGCCTGCGCACCCTGGGGCTGATCCCCAGGGGGAGCCCGGAAATTCTGGGCGCCAAACTGGCCGTACAGGGGACCCAGGGGGACAGAGGAACCTGCCACCTGTGCAAACGAGCGCCCAGCCTTCAAGGCACCTAAGAGGTTTGCCTCCTCCTGTGTGCCCAAGATGAAAACTGGGTCTGTGGGGGAAGGACCAGACCCCTGACGGACCGGACTCCCTGGCTCAGTACCTCTACCCACCGCATCCCCACCAACCGGCATCTCACTCCTTACCACGGGGGAAGGAGCAGTACCCCCTACACCCATATGATCCTGGGGGGGAGCCACCTCCATTTCTTCAGGACCCCGCTCCTGTGACCCCTCCAAACCCCGTATGAAATCCAGGGCCGAGCACTCGCTCCTCAAATCCCCCATCGGGGACTCACCCCAGCATACTTGTCCTGCTGGAAGAAAATCCCCAGAGGACGCTAAAGCTGTTTTTTCCAGGGAGGTCTCCGATACCAACGCCTCCTCTCCCCCAACGAGCGACACCAACGGCCCCCCTGGCTGAATTCCCGGTGTCCCCACTTCTGTTTTAGGCCCTCCCGGGACTTCCGGGGTCACCACTGACATCACTTCCGGCTCCCGGAAGTCGATGAGGTCACTTCCTGTCTCGTCACCCGGAACAGGAAGTGGTGCACCCGCCCCCATCCCACCACTCCTCCCAGTGTCAGCAGAGGATGCTTGTCCACAATGTCTATCCAAGACTGCACATGTGTCCGTTCCCATCAGCACCTCCCCCTCTCTCCATGCGGCCGCGGCGGGGGCCGCCATTATGGCCGGTTTTCCTCGCACCGCTATGGGTCTGGCGGGAATTGTTGGGGTCACCGGGGGGGCCCCGGAGGGGGGTCGGACTGCACTATCCGCTGGGGACCTCTGACCATTGGCCTTCACTGGCCCCTCCGACGGCTCTCTGGTGAGGACCACCATCAGTTTCTTGTGACTTGCGATTCCACCGGAGCTTTTACGTGCTTCATCGGGTACCCTACCCGGATCCTCCTGGACTGCGGCCATAGGCATGGCAGGTGTTAACACAGGAACCCGGGGACCCTCCGCACTGACAGCTCCGGGGGTCATACATTCCTGACCGGCCATGGATTGGTCGTCTCCAAAAAATGTTGCTTCCACTGGGGTCTGTTGTACTGCTACATCAGGTGAGAGTTTCAGGGGGGACTTCAGGGGGGCATTTCCTCGTCTCACCGCCTGGGTTCCTTCCTGGCTGGTCTTTAGAAGTTCTTTCTTCACGTCTGCCAAAAAACTTCGCTCACCCTTTCCACGCTCGCAGAGACCGCCCAGCAGCCGCCAGAGGTCCCTGCATTCAAGCTTCAGGCCGTCTATGGTCTCCCTATATTCACCACGCTTGCTGCTGGCTGAGCGGTCCCTGCGATTTCGTAGGTCGGCCAGTCGCTCTGATCGCTGTGCATAAGTCGCCACGGCCTTCTGTATAAGGGTTTTTACCCTCTCTCTCCTTTTCTGGAGCTTGCTTGGGCCCTCTCCCGGCTGGGCCCAGGTCCAGTCCATTAACTCAGATTGTGTGACCAAGAACAATTTCTCCTCCCTGGAGAGGTCTCTCACCCCAGGGGGGGTTGTCTGAGACCCAGGCCGGGAAAGAGGCCCCGAGCCTGGGCTGGCCGACGCCATAAGGCCGGATGTCCAAAACAGCCGTGGTTCTCCACAGAGCTCTTCCACACACGTCTGCTCTCCTGGAAAGCCTCTCCTGGTGTGTGCTGGGTTCAGGGCACGCAGACAGCACGCACAATCTCCTAACACTTACTGCAAGCTCTATTTAAAACAAGCAAGATAGTTAGCTATATAGGTGTATATAGCGGTGTATACTGGGTTCAGAGCACGCAGACAGCACGCACAATCTCCTAACACTTACTGCAAGCTCTATTTAAAACAAGCAAGATAGTTAGCTATATAGGTGTATATAGCGGTGTATACTGGGTTCAGAGCACGCAGACAGCACGCACAATCTCCAACAACTGACTGAGAGCTCTATTTTAAAAGAGCAAGATAGTTAGCTATATAGGTGGATATTTTTTTTTTATTTGTAAACTGCTACCAATACATCAACTTATAACATAAATTTGACTCAGACTTTGAGAAAAGGTGACAAATAAAATAAGCTCTTACTTGAGCAACAAATTAGACAGGGCTATATAGGCCCAAACAGGCCAACAAAGACCATCTTAACTTACCCGCAAAGCGGGAAGTACAGTCACCTAAACTATTGACAACTTAAAACTACACTCTATATCTACATATACCACACAATTATTTACATTATATTATGATAAAGGCAGGAACGTAGCGAAACTCTCAATGCTTACCATATTTTTAAAAGAAGGTTACCAAAAAGCTAAACAGGGAGTGATAGGATAGAAAGACCCACCACCAAGGAAAAGGAAGGGGGGGGGTCATCAAGGCGGCCAGAAAGAGAACCCCCTCCACAACTTGGCACACCTCTCTCTCCCCATTCTTTCCCCCTCAAGATACCTCACCTTTTCCAATTCCCGAAGGATATCACCCACCACCTCATGCATGGGCAGGTACTTACCCCTAGTGGAAATCAAACACCGAGCGTGCCAGGTGTAATAGAGACAGACTACATTAACTAGGTAAAGTGACGACAAATCAAAACCCCTTCGGGCTCCAAAGTTGCCGTACACCCTCTCAGAGTAGGTAAGGGCCTGGAGACGGGGATAGCCGATGGCATCTCCCACCTCCCCCAGAACCTCTGAGTTGAAAGGGCACTCGACCAAAAAGTGGTCCATAGTCTCCAGCGCCCCTCCACACTCAGAGCGAGGACAGCCTCTGTCCTCTAGGTTCCGGTACTTCAAGTTCGATCTCACATAGAGGCGTCCGTGGAACGCCCTCCATGCGAGATCCCAGAACTTGGCAGGAATTCTCTTGGAATTCAGGAGGGCTAGCCCCTCCTTGAGAACCCTGTCCGGACAGTCCCTTAAGGCTAGAGGCTTCAGGACATCCGAGGCCATGACCCTCTGGTGCAGCTCACGCCGCCCCAGGGAGCCCACCTCCAAGGCCGTCAGCCTCCAATGCCTCAGTACCTTTAGGGCGGTTGGAACATAGGCAGGGAGGTATCCATGGGACCTCCGAAGGTCTCCAGGACGACCTCCCTCCTCCCACCCACTCAGGAAAGCCAGAAACCAATCCTTACACGAACGTTCCCACAGAGAGGGTTCGTCCACAAAGATGGATTGTAGGTTGAACTTTATAAACACCACGGTGAAAAAGACCGTGGGGTTCACCATGTCCAACCCACCCTGCTCTCTCCGTCGGTACGTGACTTCTCTTTTCACCAGGTTCAGTCTGTTTCCCCACAGGAGCAGGAAGAACAGACCACAGACCCGTGCATAGAGAGACTTTGGCAAAAGACAAGCGTAGCTGACATAGAGAAACTCGGGAAGCAGATAGGTTTTAACCAAGCTCACCCTTTCCCTCAACGTCAGCTTCCAGCCTTTCCAGGCGTTAACTTTCTGGGTGGCACTTACCAGCCTGCGCTCCCAGTTTTGCTTGGGATAATCACCCGGGCCGAAATAAATGCCAAGAATTCGAACTTCTGGCCGGGGCGTGGGAAAAACGTCCGGGAGGGTGAACTGCTCACCCTCCCTACCCAGCCAGAGAGCTTCGCTCTTATCCCAGTTGACCAACGAACCGGACGCCTCGGAGTAGCCCCCAATCTGTGTTTCCACAAACTGGGCCTCCTCTCGGCTAGCCACCACCACCGAGACGTCGTCCGCGTAGGCCACTACCCTCACCGCCTTATCTGGGCCACTGCTGGGCTCCGTCAGGACCCCCCTCAAACACTCGCAGTCTAGCCTCCTTACGAAAGGGTCGACCGCAAAGACGTAGAGAAGGGGACTCAACGGACAACCCTGCCTAACACCAGAGTCCACCGGGAAGGTAGGACCCACCCAACCATTGACCAGAGGGAAGCTCTCAGCCCCCCTGTACAAGATCTTAAGCCAATCAATGAATTGACCAGGCAGGCCGTATCTTTCCAGAAGAAGCCAGAGGTACTCGTGGTTCACCCGATCAAAAGCTTTCGCCTGATCTAGTGCCAGCAGGTACCGCCCTTCACCCGTCGCCCTGCACCTTTCCACAGCCTCCCGGACGTTAAGGACAGCACTAAAGGTGCTGCGGCCGGGAACTGTGCAGTGCTGGGAGACTGACAGTAGCTTGTCTGCGACAGCAGACATACGCACAAACAATACTTTTGCCAGAATCTTTCTATCTGTAGAGAGAAGGGCAATGGGACGCCAATTCTCTACCACAGACGGATCCTTCCCTTTGGACAGAAGGATCAAGGCTGACCTTCTCATCGAAGGAGGGAGCAGGCCGGATGCCAAACACTCGTTAAAAACCTCCTTCAGACGAGGAGCCAAGAGGCTCTTAAAGGTTTTGTAGAATTCTGCCGTGAACCCATCGGGCCCCGGCGACTTCTTTGGTGACAAAGAGTCTATGGCCTGTTCTATCTCAGCCACAGAGATCTCTTCTGCCAAAGAGTCCCGAGAGTCAGACCCCACTTCAAGCGGAGTCTCGTCAAGGAACTGTTTGGCCTTTCTCAGATCCAACGGCTTCTTCCGAAGGATGTCTGAAAAATGGGCTCTGACGATCCCCAAGATGCCTGGTTTGGACCTCACCAGGGAACCTGAGGGATCTTTCAGTCCGTGTATGACCTTCCCACTCACCGCGTCCCCGCAGCTTTTGTAGGGATCCGGGTTGGTAAACTTCCCGTAATCCCTCTCCAGCTTCAGGGAGGCGAGACGGTCATACTGACACTCCTTCATCTGACGCTTCAGATCTGAGATCTGGTCCTGAGGGCCACCATCGGAAACCAAGCGATCCAGTCGCCTGCGCAACCTTTGGTAGGCCTGGTACCGGGATACTGCCCGGCGGCCTGAGACTTCCCGGAAGAAGCCCTCCGACCTCTTCTTCACTACTTCCCACCATTCCTGGCGGGAGCAGCCGCTCTCAAGGAGCGAGGCTTGTTCCTTAAAGAAGTCTTCATAGGCCGACCTAATTTCAGGGTCCTCAAGTAGCGACCCATTTAGTCGCCACAGACCCCTACCTTTCTGAGGGGTGTCCACCACATTCAGAGTGACCGATACCATACAGTGGTCAGAGAACTCGACCGCATGCAGCACAGGAGCCGCAAAGGACGAGTCCCCCTTCAAAAAAAACCTGTCTATTCTACTCTTACTGCTACCTCTGGAGTATGTGAAACCAGTGAGGTTGGGGAAGTGGCGAACGTGCACATCAACCAACCCAGCTTCCCTCACTATTCTATTCAAAAAGATACTATCATATCCCAGAGGGCCTGAGGTGCCTGCCCGGTCCTTTGACCTGGTGACCATGTTAAAGTCACCACCAAAGACAACCTGCTGGGATGTAAACAGGTATGGTTTCAGCAGCGTGAGAAGGTCCTTCCTCCCCCTCTGGGACTGAGGACCATAGAAATTTATGAGGCGGAGGAATTCCCCCCTCACGACTGCATCCACAATCAAACATCTACCCATTTCTAATTCGATCACTCGTCGACAAGCCACCGAACCAGTCTTAAAAAGGACCGCAACTCCACTGCAGGGCTCAGCCGCAAGAGACCAGAGGGAGGGCCCATGTCTCCACTCCCTCTTTGCTAGATGCATCTCTGCCACAGATGCCAGCCAGGTCTCTTGCAAAAACAAAATGTCGGCTTCAACCCGGCCGAGAAAATCAAAGGCTGCAAACCTAGCCGCCGCAGAACGCACACTTGCGACATTAATGGTCGCAAGGCGTATTGGAGAGGGCGCCGTCATCCTTAGTGAAAAAAGTCTACGTTCCTCTCTTTAAACTTACAACATTAATCCACCTCGGAGTCCGAGGAGAGGACCCCAAACCGGTTCCAGAGGGCAAGCGAGGGATCCCCCCCCCGCCCCCGAACTGGTTTCAGGCTGAGGACCCCCGCCGCCCTCCTTCCCCGGGCTCCTTCTCTTCTTTTTCTTTGTTTTCTTCTTTTCCCACTCAATATGTGGGGGCTCCCTCCCACTCTCTCCGTCCGATCTACCACTTGATAGGTCCTTGGGCCGTTTATTTGCCCCTTTCCCAGGACCAGTAGTGTCCATAGGGGTCTCTGAAGGATTTTCTGCTGCCAGGTAAGCTTGGCATTTGGCACCCACCCCAGAAGAATCTGGGGGGGCATGGGGTTAACAGCCAGGCCTAGGCTTGGGGGGGTTGTATCCAAGGACACAGGGGATGGGGGATGGGAAAGGGGGGGAGGAAGCTTAGTACGAGGGGGAGGGATGGGCCGGGGGGGGCAGGGGAGGGAGGAGGGGAGGAGCCGGGAGCACGGGGAGCTGGGGGAGGATGGGAAGGGGGGGGGGGGGTCTGAGGCTTTTTAATGGATGATTTATTGGCTTTTACCGGCTTATCAGCCGGTCTACCTGTCACTACTCCATCCCTCCTTGACCCAGGCTGGGCCGGGGGGTCTACTGGGCAACCACCTATTGGGTCTTCAACCACCCTACCTGCCCCCTGCTCACGCCTGGGGGGCCTAACCCTTTGAGGGAGGGGGGGATCCTCCCTCTGTGGCTCTTGGGGATTGGGGGCTCCACTTTGTCTAGGGTCACCATCACCCCCTGGGCCTGGGGCAGCCCCGCCCGCCTGATGCCCCCGGAAAGCCTTGGGGCAACGGCTGAAGGGGTGCCCCATTTCCCCGCAGAGGTTGCAGACTATCAGTCTGCAACCATCAGATGAATGGCCGAAGCCATTACATCTCACGCACCGAGGCATTGTGCAGTCTGCACTGAGGTGTGCAGGACTGCCGCACTTGAAACACCTACGGGGCTGGCCGGGGTAGAAGACCAGGATCCGGTCTCGCCCGATAAACGCGCTACCAGGAACGTGCGCCACGGTGTTGCCCTGGCGCTTGAGCCGGATCCTGACCTGCCACGCACCCGTCCAGACCCCGCGCTCGTCAAGGCTCTTCCTCAGCCCTGACTGGAGCTGTCCGTACCGCGCCAGCCAGGTGGCGATGTCCTCAGGCGGGAGAGACTCGTTCCTGACCAGCACAGTGATGTTTTTAATTTCCTCCTGCCTCGAGAGAGGCACTACCCGGAAACTTTTCCATGGTTCAGACCTCCCGACAATCTCGTAGAGGGTCAGGAAAAGCTCCATGGAGACCACGGAGACGAAGCTAATATCGAACTCTTTCGAGTTCGCAGGATGTATCACTGCGAACAGGTCCGAAACCTTAAACCGAAGCTCCAACAGGTAATCAATCACTTGACCCCTGCTGGGACAAGCGGTCGCTCCCTCCCACCTGAGCTGCACCACGTTGCATCTGCGCCTTTCGGGACCCCCTGTACCCCTGGACCAGGCATTCGCCCCTTGGAACTGCTCCTCGGGGGGGGCCCTGAAGTTCTGGGCACCAAACTGGCCGTACAGGGGCCTTAGGGGCACAGACGCACCTGCCACCTGGGCAAACGAACGCCCAGTTTTCAGGGCACTCAGGAGGTTAGCCTCGGCTTGCGTGCCCAAGATGGTATTGGGGCCTGCGGGGGAAGGGTCAGGCTCCCCGTGAACCAGGCCGGAAGGCCCAGGCTGAGCTGATGCTGTTTTCCCACCCTCTGGCCCACCTGTGACCCTTACTTTCCTCCTCACCCTTACCATGGGGGGCGGGGCACTAGCCACCTCTACTGCAGGACCCTGGGGGGAGGCGACTTCCATCACCTCCTCCCGTTGGGATCCCTCTAGCTCCCTTATAAATTTCAGTGCGGAGCATTCCGCTCCCAACTCTCCCATAGGGGATTCACCCCAGCTCCCCTGCCTGGCCGGGAGATCCACACCAGGGGATTCCCCCTGCCCCTCCGAGATAGTACCCAGTGGGTCTCCCAAATCCTCGTCCATTCCTTCCGCCTCGACCGAGAGGCCGTGGGCAGTATCATGTGGTGACTCCACAGTCTTTTCGGACATTTCCTGCACTTCCGGGGACGCATTGTCAGTCACTTCCGGTTCGCGGGAGCCACTTCCGGTCGCGGCAGTCACTTCCGGTCCGCGGGAGCCACTTCCGGTCGCGGCAGTCACTTCCGGTCCGCGGGAGCCACTTCCGGTCGCGGCAGTCACTTCCGGTCCGCGGGAGCCACTTCCGGTCGCGGCCCCCTGCGCCGGAAATGACGCGGATTTTCCCGCGACATGTCCCGCCATGGTGTCCGCAGCAGAAGAAGATCTCCTTTCCACATATGTCTTCACAGACGCCACAGACGCCATTGGCGCCACAGACTCCAACCCCTTACCACGTGCGGCCGCGGCGGGGGCCGCCATTATGGCCGGCAACCCTCGCACCGCATGGGGGACCGACGGATCACCCTGGATCACTGGGGGGGGCCTGTGCTGCACCATCAGCCGCGGACTTGCTGACAACAGGTTGTACCGGCCCTTCCAGATGGCTCCGGGTGAGGACTACTACCAGTTTTTTCCCTTGGCACTCCACACTTCCCACTCTTCCCTCTCCCCTGGAGCCTCCCAACACTTCACCGGGTACCCTACCCGGGTCAACCCTTGCCCCAATCACGGACTGGGCAGGCGGACTTACATGGACCCGGGGACCCTCCGTGCTTACTGCTCCAAGGGGGGCACCGTCCTCACTGATGTCTGTACCGGGATGCTGGCTTCTCTCTTCCTCCACACTTGCCAAAGGGTCTTCCACAGCCGGCTCGGGTAAGCTCTTCCGTGTTCCCCTCCTTCCTGCATGGGAGCCCTCCTGGCTCATTCTCAGGAGTTCCCGTTTTATTTCAAGCAGGAATCCTCTCTCTCCTACTCCTTTCTCACAGAGACCGCCCAGGAGCTGCCAGAGGTCTCTGCATTCAGATTTAAGCTCTTCTATGGTATCTCTGTACTCTGCTCTCTTCCTGCTTCCTGAACGGTCTCTGGAGTTCCTGAGAGCCGTCAGCCTTTCCATCTTCTTGCCGTATACCTCTACTGCCTTCTGGATCAGGGTTTTCACCCTGACCCTGCGCCTCTGCAGCTTCAAGCCGTCTTCACCCGGCTGTGCCCGGGTCCAGTCGCTTAACTCCACTTGGGTGGATAAAAACAATCGTTCCTCCCTGGAGAGGCCTTCCTTTCCACCAGAGGGATGAGCTGTAGCCCCAGGCCGGGAAGAGGGCCCCGAGCCTGGGCTGGCCGACGCCATAAGGCTGGATGTCCAAGACAGCTACGGTTCTCCACAGAGCTCTACCACACACGTCTGCTCTCCTCGGAAGCCTCTCCTGTGTGCTGGGTTCAGAGCACGCAGACAGCATGCACAATCTCCTACATTTGACTGCCAGCTCTATTTAAAACGAGCAAGATAGCTAGCTATATAGATGGATATAGCGGTGTATACTGGGTTCAGAGCACGCAGACAGCACGCACAATCTCCTACAACTGACTGCAAGCTCTATTTAAAAAGAGCAAGATAGTTAGCTATATAGGTGGATATAGTGGTGTATACTGGGTTCAGAGCACGCAGACAGCACGCACAATCTCCTACAACTGACTGCAAGCTCTATTTAAAAAGAGCAAGATAGTTAGCTATATAGGTGTATATAGCGGTGTATACTGGGTTCAGAGCACGCAGACAGCACGCACAATCTCCTACAACTGACTGCAAGCTCTATTTTAAAAGAGCAAGATAGTTAGCTATATAGGTGGATATTTTTTTAATCCAAAAACTGCTACCATATGTACAATATTTTACATTTCAAACTATTACATCCTCAAAAATACAAACAAAATAATAATACTATACAACTTAACTCAAAATTTTTACTCAGGATTCTGCTCCCGAAGAATAAGGAGCACAAAGCCTAAGAAACTGAGCAGGGGTCATGCTGTCTAAAAGCTTATCCCACTTTTCCCTGTCTTTTTTCTTCTTCTTACTATTTTTCTTCCCAATGCCACCTCTACCACTTGACACCGGGCTCTTCACACCTTCTGACACCACTTCAGATACTTTACCACCCACCTTAGATACTCTTTCCTCCCCTGCGTCAGAATCCTGCTCATCTTCCGACATAGATGAGCCTGAAGATTCTCTCGCCACCACCGAAGGTCCAGGCGGCGCAGAAGGAGGCACGGGACTAGAAGGTCTAATAGGACTCCTACTACGAGAAGAGCTCACTCTCTCAGGCCTCCGCCTCGTACCCCTCTTTTTAGAGACCCTCCTCCGCCTCCCCTCCACCGGACTCAACCCCCTACGGGGCGCCACCACCCCTCCAGGGCCATCACCGGCAGAAGGAGCGACGGGAGGAGGCTCCCCATTCTCAGACACTGTAGGAGGAGGGACCCCACCGCCAGGAACCTCCACCCTAGGACATCCTTCTTTCTCCACCAACACGGCCTCAGCACTTGGCCTAGTGTCAGTGGACAAATTTCCACCCGGGCCCTGAACCCCATCCGAGGAAGGGGCATCAGTAGGACCCCCTGACTTTTCCCTGTGAGCCCTGGGACACCTGCTGAACGGGTGTCCCTTCTGCCCACACAGGTTGCACTGGATGAGTCCACAAGAGTCACTCGAATGACCAAATTTATTGCACTTAGCACAACGAACCACTGTGCAGTCCGCACTGAGGTGGGTTGGACATCCACACCGGAAACAGCGGCGGGGCTGACTGGGGTAGAACACCAATATGCGGTCTCTGCCCAAGAAGGCACTACCTGGGATATGGGCAACTGAGTTACCTTGCCTCCGCAACTTAATCTTGGCATTCCAAGCCCCGGTCCACACCCCGCGCTCGTCCAACCCTTTCCTCAGTGGGGCCTGCAACTGGCCATGCCTACACAACCAGGTACTTATGTCCTCCGGCGGTAGGCTCTCATTCCGCACCAAGATGGTAACATTCTTAACTTCCTCTTGCCTACTGATGGGAATGACCCTGAACCCTTTCCAGGGCTCTGCATTTTTAATAAGCCCAAAGGTGGTAATGAATAGTTCCATAATGACAGCACTAATGAAACTAACATCAAAGTCGCGGGATCCAGCGGGATGTATTACCGCAAAGATCTCCGCGACTTTGATGCCCAGGGAAAGCACCATATCTACTACTTGCCCTCTACTGGGGCACTGACCTTCACCCTCCCACCTCAATTGCACCACATTCCGGCGCCTTCTTTCCTGCCCACCAGTCCCCCTGGACCATGTATTAGCCCCTGAGAACTGATCCGCCGGAGGCACCCGGAAGTTCCCCGTACCAAACTGTCTGTATATTGGATCAAGCGGCGCCGTGGACCCCACCACATTGGCGTACGAGCGCCGCTCGCCCAAGGCCGTTAAAAGTCTAACCTCCGGTGACCCCTGCAGAACCCGCCCCGGGGAAGACCCCGGACCGGACCCCACAGGAGCCCCCGCAGAAATCTCCCCAGCAGTACTTTTACTCTGGACTGTCTTATCTGCCACCTTGGACTGGGCCTGAGAAACTGGGAGCTCCCCGGCAGATGCACTCTGAGCCAAGAGCGCATCCCAGTCCTCTGACCAGCCTTCTCCCATATCCATGAGAGCACCCACGGACCCATCCCTCTGTGAGCCTTCTAATCCCCGAATAAATGCAAGCGCGGGGTCATCCTCACCCATCGGACTCATAGGACAGTCACCCCATTCCATCTTCTGTGCTGGGCATAAGGATTCATCCGCCATTGAACCTGAATCATTACCCTCAGCGGCTGAAGTCTGAGGACCGGAAACCTCGGAGGTCGCGGACCGGAAGTGACGTACTGCCGCTTCCGCCGGAACTCCGTCCTCACGCACTGCGCCATTCCCGGAAATCGCGGAAGCCGCGAGCCGGAAGTGACGCGCAGCCGCGTCACCCGCTACTCCTCCCCCTTTTTTCGCGCCGTTTCCAGAGGCCGCTCTCTGATTGGACTGAGCTGGGCTAGTAACTCCCTCTGCCCTCCGGGAAGACGGCGTGCCTCTCCCACCTCCCTCCATCTTAGCATCCACAACTACCTTGGACACCATTACACTGTCCACATTGGGCTGTTCAGCCCTAACTTTCCCCTCACCCTGGGGCTGATTTACAGCAACGATGGCCGACAGGACCACTGACGGCTCATCTTGCACACAGTCTCCACCAAGGTTCACCGGGAAGTCCTGCACAGGTAAGTCCGTTTTCTTTTTTGCTTTCTTTCCTTCTTGGGTTTTGGGGTTCTTCACGGCTGGGGTTTTCTGTACCGGGTCATGTGCTGTATCCTTAGGCAATCCCCCTTTACTCGCACCATCCCCCCCACACATGGGTAAGGATTTAGATGTTACAGGGGCGCCCTCCACAACATCCCCCTTTGAATTCCCCACCTCACCATCCATTGCTGAAGTCTCTACTTCCATAGCCAAGTCCACCTTCATCTCCACCGCTTTATACACACTTGCTGGGTTAACCATTGGCGCTGACCCGGTCTCCTGTGTTCCCTCCTCTGCAGTTAGGTCCGCCATCTTAACTTTACTCTCCGCTGTTTGGGAAAGATTTCGCCTCCTCACGGCCTGGGAACCTTCCTCATTAGCCACACGAAGGGTCTCAATAATCCCTTGCACTGTCTGTGCACTCTCACTTGTGGGTTCCTCCGCCTCTCTCATGGGCTCCGCCGCCTGTGATAGACGCTGGTTGCGGCGTCTTACCGCTTGAGAGCCTTCATCGCACGCCACTCTCATAACTTTTTCTATATTCAACAGAAAGTCCTTTTCGCTTGAGGCACTTTCAATTAGATTTGATAAAAGCTCACCAAGCATATTACACTGCTTTTTCAGTCCATCTATGACAGGTTTGAATTCTGTTCTCTTCTTGATACCTGATCTGTCGTCTATTCCTCAGCTCGGCCAAAACTTTCATTTTTTCGCAGTAACAGCGAGAAGCCTTTACCATTAAGCTCTTGGCTTTTCTTTTCCTCTCCGCAGATTTCTCCACGTCTTCTCCTGGCTGTCTCAGAGACCAGTCAACCAAGTCAAGCTGGTTTTCTAAGTACAGCCTCTCCTCCTCAACGAACTCCAGGAGCTTCAGGGCTCCACGCTTTTCCTCAGGCCGAGAAACAGGCACCTGGCCTGGGCTGACCGACGCCATCAGCTCCCTGTCCTCCTCCACCTCTCTGGAAGTCCTCAGAGATCAGAGCACGCAGCCAGCACGCACAAGCTCCTAACACTGACTGAGAGCTCTATTTTAAAAGAGCAAGATAGTTAGCTATATAGGTGGATATTTTTTTAATGGTTATCTGCTACCGAACATACATATTTTTTATTACAAATCAAATATCAGTTAACATACACTTTGCAATTTAACAGATAATAAACTATACAAACAAAAGGGAAAAAACAACTTACATGTCATCTTCCCCCTCCTCCTCCCCAGAAGAAAAATTTATAAGTAGAGCATCACCCCTACTGCTAGGCCCTTCTGGTGGCCCAGGATCCACCTCAGGTAACGGGGCCCTTTTTTTCTTCTTCTTCCCCTGCTTTTTCCTAATCGTGACCCAAGCCACTTCACCTTCCTCATCCGATACTTCTTTTGGGCGTTTCTGAGCCCCCTTAACCGAGACTTCCATCTCCTCCTCCCCAGACCTGTCATCCCCAGCCGAAGAATCGGATGAGGAGACAGTGACCAGACGTCTGCCCGGCCTACATCTCCGAGGAAGGGGAGTGGGAGCAGTAACCTGGGAAACAGAACCCTGTGCCCCCCCCTTATCCAAAAAGGGAGGCCCAACTACCTCCACCTGACCAATATCTGGACCGGGCACCTGAACTTCAGTGACAGGGGCCTGGGCAACATCTGCATGCCGTACCCCCTTTTCTCTTTGAGGGACCCTACTTGCCTTTTGGGTTCGAGGTGCACCCTGTGGCTCCGCCGTAGGAGCGCTTCCCTGCCTTTCCCCTCCAGAACTCTGCCCAGCAGGAGGAGGTGCACTATCCCCTCCTGGCCCACCACCTGCTGCAGCTTCACCCCTGTAGGCTCTGGGGCATCTGCTAAAGGGATGCCCCATTTGACCGCAAAGGTTGCAGCAGATCAACCCACACGTGTCACCTGAGTGTCCAAACTTATTGCACTTAGTGCAGCGCACAACTGTGCAATCTGCACTCATGTGGGTTGGACACCCACACCTGAAACACCTACGGGGCTGGCCTGGGTAGAACACCAGGATTCTATCTCGTCCCAGGAAAGCACTTCCTGGGACATGTGCAACCGTGTTGCCAGATCTTCTTAAACGAATCCTGGTGTTCCATGCTCCAGTCCATACCCCACGCTCGTCTAAGCATTTATTTAGAGGACACTGCAACTGGCCGTGTCTCCCCAGCCAAGTTGCTATGTCCTCCGGGGGCAGGCTCTCGTTCCTTACTAACACCGTCAGGTTTTTAATCTCCTCCTGCCTACTCAAAGGAATCAGGCGGAACCCTTTCCAGGGATCAGCCCCTTTAACCAACCCAAAAGCGGTTATAAAACGCTCCATAGTCACAGCGTTGGTGAAACTGACATCAAAGTCAGGGGTGCCAGCTGGGTGGATCACAGCAAATAGCTCAGCCACCCTGAACCCCAACGCCAGGACCATGTCAACCACTTGGCCCCTCGTGGGGCACTGACCTTCACCCTCCCATCTCAGCTGGACCACATTCCTACGCTTGCGCTCCGGACCACCTGTCCCCCTAGACCAAGTACTGGCCCCAGGGGTCTGACCAGCCGGGGGTACCCGAAAGTTACTGGCCCCAAACTGGTGGTACAGGTGGTCCAGAGGCACACTGGACCCAGCCACATTGGCGTAGGAACGCCTTTCACCAAGTGCCGTCAGCAACTTTACCTCCGGTGTCCCCCTTAGTACGGGTCCCGGAGGAGGAGCCTCTGCCACAGACACTGGGGGTACAACATGAGAAGCAGCCCCCCCACTCACGGCATGGGAAGTCACACTCCCCACATCGTTTACCCCAGCCTGAACTTTAGGATAGGTCTCATCCTCAGAGCTATAAAGCAAAGCCTCCCAGGCTTCCTGCCACTCCACCTCCATATGGGCCCCGCAGGAATCCACTGACACTTGGCTCGGCCCTGATTGAGAACCCTCCAAGCCGCGAATGAACGTCATTGCAGGGTTCTCACCATCAAGCTCGCCCATTGGGCAGTCACCCCAGGCCGTAGCTTGTTCTGGCACTATACAATTAGACATTTCAACATTACTGTTACTGTTACTGTTTACACTCTCTTGACCAGAAAGCAGACCGGAAGTCCTTTGAAAACGACCCTCGGGGTCAACTTCCGGACCCGCCACCGTCACTTCAGGCCGCGGGCTATTCTCGCCATGAACCAGCTCGCGCACCGGAAGTGCGTCATCACCCCTTCCCGCGCTACTATTGGCCTCGCGGTCAGTAGCACCACCCCTCCTCCCGCGGGAAGACGGCGTTCTCTTATTCACGGCCGCCATTCCCGAACTGTCAGATGCCATGCCGCCGGCCGACACTGCACCGCTGCCCACAGCGGCAGCCAAGCTGGCTTGACTCTCATATACCCTAATCCCCTTACCCTGAGACCGGCTTGCAGCAGTGGCAGCCGACAACGCAACTGACGGCGTGCCCTGCTTGCAACCACCGGCTGGGATCACTGGGGACTGTACAGGTAAGTCCATTTTTCCTTTGCTTACTATCCTAGCAAGCTGCACCACTGGTATCTTCTTAACAACACTCCTGTCTTTAATGTCCTTTTGCTGCCTCCTTCCCACTTCACCGGGGTCTAACCTGCCCTCTGGGGACACAGCCTCATTCATAGGCTGGCAACCCTTAGGCTTACCTGACCCCTCTGCAGGATTAGTGGAGTTAGCAGGGCTAGCAGTCTTTTCACCAGGAATGCTCTTCACATTTTCAGCCTTCAGAGCACTCTCTCTCTCCAAAACTGTTTCTTTACACACCGCTGGCTTTCTTTCCACCACAGTCTTTCCCTCTGGTTTGTCACTGGCCACCTTTCTTTCCACCGCACTTTCGTTTTCTTCATGGCTGGCTTCCACAGAGGGACCCGCCATTTCCTCCTCCTGGGTTGTGTTCGGGGCTGGATACAGTCTACGGCGTCTCCCTGCCTGGGTCCCCTCGTCACACGCAATTCTCATCGCTTTGTCCACGTTAGATAGAAAGTCTTTCTCACCAGAAGCACTGTCAATCAGGTTGGATAACAGCTCACCCAATATGTTGCACTGCTTCTTCAATCCGTCTATCACCGTCTTATACTCCTGTCTCTTTACAACGCCTGATCTGTCTCTCCGGTTCCTTAGCTCCGCCAGGACCTTCATTTTCTCGCAGTAGCTGCGGGAAGCCTTTACAATTAAGCTTTTAGCTTTCTTTCTTCTGTCTGCAGATTTCTCCACATCCTCTCCTGGCTGTCTCAGAGACCAATTTGCAAGATCCAGCTGGTTCTCCAAAAACAACCTCTCCTCCTTGACGAGCTCCAGGAGCTTAGGGGCTCCACGTCCTTCATTAGGCTGAGAAACAGGCACCTGGCCTGGGCTGACTGAAGTCATCAGCTCCCTCTCTTTCTCCACCACTCTGGAAGTCCTCAGAGATCAGAGCACGCAGCCAGCACACACAAGCTCCTAACACTGACTGAGAGCTCTATTTTAAAAGAGCAAGATAGTTAGCTATATAGGTGGATATATCGGTGTATACTGGGTTCAGAGCACGCAGACAGCATGCACAATCTCCTACAACTGACTGCCAGCTCTATTTAAAACGAGCAAGATAGCTAGCTATATAGATGGATATAGCGGTGTATACTGGGTTCAGAGCACGCAGACAGCACGCACAATCTCCTACAACTGACTGCAAGCTCTATTTAAAAAGAGCAAGATAGTTAGCTATATAGGTGGATATAGTGGTGTATACTGGGTTCAGAGCACGCAGACAGCACGCACAATCTCCTACAACTGACTGCAAGCTCTATTTAAAAAGAGCAAGATAGTTAGCTATATAGGTGTATATAGCGGTGTATACTGGGTTCAGAGCACGCAGACAGCACGCACAATCTCCTACAACTGACTGCAAGCTCTATTTTAAAAGAGCAAGATAGTTAGCTATATAGGTGGATATAGTGGTGTATACTGGGTTCAGAGCACGCAGAAAGCATGCACAATCTCCTACAACTGACTGCAAGCTCTATTTAAAACTAGCAAGATAGCTAGCTATATAGATGGATATAGCGGTGTATACTGGGTTCAGAGCACGCAGACAGCACGCACAATCTCCTACAACTGACTGCAAGCTCTATTTTAAAAGAGCAAGATAGTTAGCTATATAGGTGGATATTTTTTATTTTAGTAAACTGCTACCGAATTAAAAGCTTAACATAACAAAACAAATATCAGTTTACATTCACTTTACAAAACAACTAACAACAATAAACTATACAGTCAAAAAGGAAAAAAACAATATTTACATGTCAACTTCCCCCTCTTCTTCCCCAGAAGAAAAATTTATAAGCAGAGCATCACCTCTACTGCTAGGCCCTGCTGGTGGCCCAGGATCCACCTCAGGTGGCGGGGCCTTCTTTTTCTTCTTCTTCCCCTGCTTTTTCCTAATTGTGACCCAAGCCACTTCATCCTCTTCATCCGATACCTCTTTTGGGCGTTTCTGAGCCCCCTTAACCGAGACTTCCATCTCCTCCTCCCCAGACCTATCATCCCCAGCCGAAGACTCGGACGAGGAGACAGTGACCAGACGCCTGCCCGGCCTACATCTCCGAGGAAGGGGAGTGGGAACAGAAACTTGGGGACTAGAACCCTGCGCCCCCCCCCCCACCCGGAAGGGGAGGCCCAACTTCCTCCGCCTGACCAATATCTGGACCTGACACCTGAGCTTCCATGACAGGGGCCTGGGTAGCCTCTGTAGGCCGTGTCCCCTTCTCTCTTTGAGGGGCCCTACTTGCCCTTTGGGTTCGAGGCGCACCCTGTGGCTCCGCTGCAGGAGCACTATCCTGCCTTTCCCTTTCAGAACTCTGCCCAGCAGGAGGAGGTACACCATCCCCACCTGGCCCACCACCCGCTGCAGCTTCACCCCTGTAGGCCCTGGGGCATCTGCTAAAGGGATGCCCCATTTGACCACAAAGGTTACAGCAGATCAACCCACACGTGTCACCTGAGTGTCCAAACCTATTACACTTAGTGCAGCGCACAACTGTGCAATCTGCACTCATGTGGGTTGGGCACCCACACCTAAAACACCTACGGGGCTGGCCTGGGTAGAACACCAGGATTCTATCCCGTCCCAGGAAAGCACTCCCTGGGACATGCGCAACCGTGTTGCCAGATCTTTTCAAGCGAATCCTGGTATTCCATGCTCCAGTCCATACCCCACGCTCGTCTAAGCATTTATTTAGAGGACACTGCAACTGGCCGTGTCTTCCCAGCCAAGTTGCTATGTCCTCTGGGGGCAGGCTCTCGTTCCTCACTAACACTGTCAAGTTTTTGATCTCCTCCTGCCTACTCAGAGGGATCAGACGGAACCCTTTCCAGGGATCAGCCCCTTTAACCAACCCAAAAGCAGTTATAAAACGCTCCATGGTCACAGCATTGGTGAAACTGACATCAAAGTCAGGGGAGCCAGCTGGGTGGATTACAGCAAATAGCTCAGCCACCCTGAACCCCAACGCCAGGACCATGTCGACCACCTGACCCCTCATGGGGCACTGACCTTCACCTTCCCACCTCAGCTGGACTACGTTCCTACGCTTGCGCTCCGGACCACCTGTCCCCCTAGACCAAGTATTGTCCCCAGGGGTCTGACCAGTCGGGGGTACCCGAAAATTACTGGCCCCAAACTGGTGGTACAGGTGGTCCAGAGGCACACTAGACCCAGCCACATTGGCGTAGGAACGCCTCTCACCAAGTGCCGTCAGCAACCTTACCTCCGGTGTCCCCCTTAGCACGGGCCCCGGAGGAGGAGCCTCTGCCACAGACACTGGGGGTACAACATGAGAAGCAGCCCCCCCACTCCCGGCATGAGAAGTCACACTCCCCACATTGTTTACCCCAGCCTGAACCTTAGGACAAGTCTCATCCTCAGAGCTGTATAGCAAGGCTTCCAAAGCTTCCTGCCATTCTACCTCCATATGGGCCCCGCAGGAATCCACCAACACCTGGCCCTGTTCCTGCTGGGATCCCTCTAAGCCACGAATATATGCCATTGCGGGGTTCTCCCCATCCAACTCACCCATTGGGCAGTCACCCCAGGCAGTAATTTGACCTGGCTCTATATTATTTGATGTTACAATACAAACATTTTCATTAGTATTTCCCTGACCGGAAGGAGGGCCCGAAGTCATAGTAGTCACCGGCTGGATATGTCCCTTGCGGCCTACTTCCGGTTCCGCCATCGTCACTTCCGGTCGCGGGCAAACCCCGCCGGAAGTCAGCCCGCGCACCGGAAGTGCGTCATCCTCCTCTATTACACTACCATTGGCCTCTCGACCAGAAGCACCGCCCCTCCTCCCACGAGAAGACGGCGTTTTTTTGCACACTGCCGCCATTGCTGAGTTAGCAGACGCTATACCGCCGGCTGACACTGTACCACTCCCCACAGCGGCAGCCAAGCTGGCCAGACTCTTTCCATCCTCCTCACACACCCCGGCTCCCTTACCCTGAGACCGACTTGCGGCAGTGGCGGCCGACAACGCAACTGACGGCGCGCCCTGCTTGCAACTGTCGGCTGGGATCATTGGGGACTGTGTTGGTAAGTCCATTTTCTCTAGCCTAGCCAGCTGAACCACTGGAATCTTCTTCTCCTTGGTATTTTTCTTCTCTTTATTGTCTCTTTGTTGCTTCCTTCTTACATCATTGGGGTCTAACCTGCCTTCATGGGACACAGCCTCGTTCATAGGCTGGCAACCCTTAGGCTTACCTGACCCCTCTGTAAGATTACTGGAGTCAGCAGTTTTGTCTTTAGAGACACTTTTCACTTTTCCAGGTTTCTCTGTACCTTTACTCACTGGAACTGTCTCTTTGCAGGTCAATGGCTTTCCCTCACCCACAGTCTTTCTCACTGGTTTCTCACCATCTATCTTTCCTTCCACCACTTTTTCTGTCTCTTCACGGGTGGCCACCTCAGAGGGACCCGCCATTTCCTCCTCTTGCGTTGTGTTCGAGGCTGGATACAGTCTACGGCGTCTCCCCGCCTGGGTCCCCTCGTCACACGCAATTCTCATCGCTTTGTCTACATTAGATAGAAAGTCTTTCTCACCAGAAGCACTGTCAATCAGGTTGGATAACAGCTCACCCAATATGTTGCACTGCTTCTTCAATCCGTCTATCACCGTCTTATACTCCTGTCTCTTTACAACGCCTGATCTGTCTCTCCGGTTCCTTAGCTCCGCCAGGACCTTCATTTTCTCGCAGTAGCTGCGGGAAGCCTTTACAATTAAGCTTTTAGCTTTCTTTCTTCTGTCTGCAGATTTCTCCACATCCTCTCCTGGCTGTCTCAGAGACCAATCTGCAAGATCCAGCTGGTTCTCCAAAAACAACCTCTCCTCCTTGACGAGCTCCAGGAGCTTAGGGGCTCCACGTCCTTCATTAGGCTGAGAAACAGGCACCTGGCCTGGGCTGACTGAAGTCATCAGCTCCCTCTCTTTCTCCACCACTCTGGAAGTCCTCAGAGATCAGAGCACGCAGCCAGCACACACAAGCTCCTACAACTGACTGCAAGCTCTATTTAAAACTAGCAAGATAGCTAGCTATATAGATGGATATAGCGGTGTATACTGGGTTCAGAGCACGCAGACAGCACGCACAATCTCCTACAACTGACTGCAAGCTCTATTTTAAAAGAGCAAGATAGTTAGCTATATAGGTGGATATAGCGGTGTATACTGGGTTCAGAGCACGCGGACAGCACGCACAATCTCCTACAACTGACTGCAAGCTCTATTTAAAAAGAGCAAGATAGTTATCTATATAGGTGGAAATAGCGGTGTATACTGGGTTCAGAGCATGCAGACAGCACGCACAATCTCCTACCACTGACTGCAAGCTCTATTTAAAAAGAGCAAGATAGTTAGCTATATAGGTGGAAGTTTTTATTTCCAGGAAACTGCTACCATATTAACAAATATAACATTTCAAACTATGAAATTACATCATAAACAAACACAGAAAACTAGACCAATAAACAACTTAACCAAACTTCTTATGTGTTTTCAGCACTCTGCCCCGGAAGAGTAAGGGGTTATTAACTCCCGAAACTGAGCATCAGTTAAGTTTTCAAGAATTTTATCCCACTTACTACGTTCCTTCAACTTTTTCTTCTTTTTTTTTCCAATGCCACCCTTATTACCCAGCACCGGGCTCTTTGAACCCTCTGCCACCACCTTGGACTCTTGACCATGTTGGGGTACCCCAACCTCCTCACTATCTCCCGTATCGGACCCCTGCTCATCATCAGACATAGATGAGCCCAAGGACTCCCTCACTACCACAGAAGGCCCAGGAGGCGGGGAGGGGGGTACAGGACTAGGGGACCTGAGAGGGCTCCTACTCCTAGAAAGACTTGCACACACAAGTTTTTGTCTTACTCCTCTTCTCCCAGTAACCCTTCCCTGCCTCTCCCCCACCAGACTCCGCTCCCTTCGGGCCGCCACCTTCCCTCCAGGAGCCACACCGGCGGCAGGAACAGCAGGAGAGGGGTCCCCAACCTTAGAAACACCAGAAGAGGGAGGGGGTACTTTACCCGGAGGAGGCACTTTACTTGAAGGAACCTCTCCCCCAGGGCATCCGCCACCTTCCGCAGGCGTGCCCCCAGCAGATGAGGCAGCGCCCGCAGGTGGGACACCACTGGGACACGAGACCTCCCCGGGAGCAGGGACATCAGCAGGTCCCGGGGGCCTCTCCCTATGGGCCCTAGGGCACCTGCTGAATGGATGCCCCATCAGCCCACACAAATTACATTGAATGAGCCCACAGGACTCGCTAAAATGACCAAACTTATTACATTTGGCACAACGCACCACCGTGCAGTCTGCACTGAGATGGGTTGGGCACCCGCACCGGAAACAGCGGCGGGGCTGACCGGGATAGAATACCAGAATACGATCCCTGCCTATAAAGGCACTACCCGGGATGTGGGCAACGGTGTTACCTTGCCTCCTTAACCTCATTCTGGCATTCCAAGCCCCGGTCCACACCCCGCGCTCATCCAACCCCTTTCTCAGCGGGCCCTGCAGTTGGCCGTGCCTGCTCAACCAAGTACTAATGTCTTCTGGTGGCAGACTTTCGTTGCGCACCAGGACAGTAATACTTTTAACCTCTTCCTGTCTACTTATTGGGAAGACCTTAAACCCTTTCCAGGGATCTGTACCGCTAATAAGCCCAAAGGTGGTTATAAACAATTCCATAATAACCACGCTTACAAAACTGATATCAAAGTCGCGGGACCCCGCGGGATGAATCACCGCAAAGATTTCCGCGACCTTGATACCTAAGGAGATCACCATGTCCACCACCTGCCCCCTACTAGGGCACTGACCCTCTCCCTCCCACCTCAATTGAACCACATTTCGGCGTTTTCTTTCCGGTCCCCCAGTCCCCCGTGACCATGAATTGGCCCCGGAGAACTGGTCTGCCGGAGGGACCCGGAAATTTCCCGCCCCAAACTGTTCATATATTGGGCCGAGCGGCGCCACAGATCCTGCCACATTGGCATATGAACGCCGTTCGCCCAATGCTGTCAGGAGCTTGACCTCCGGCGACCCCTGCAGAACCCGCCCAGGGACGGACCTCGGGGCAGGAACCGGCGCAGCCGCCACAGGTGTCGCACCAACAGCATCCTTCCCTGGGACTCTCTTGCTATTACCCTTAGGCTGGACCAAGGACCCAGGAGGCTCCCTTCCACCGGCAGAAGCACCCTGAGCCTGTCCTGCCAGAAGCGCATCCCAGTCCTCAGACCACCCTTCACTTAACTCCATATGGGCCCCACAGGAGTCCACTCTAACTTCCTCCTTCTGAGAACCCTCCAAACTACGAATAAAGGCTAGTGCCGGATCATTCTCACCCAAAGGCTCCATAGGGCAGTCCCCCTAAGCCACATTCTGCGCTGGACATAAAGAATCACCAGCCGATGATCCAGACTCCTTTCCCGCATCGGCAGAGGCCCGAGAACCGGAAGCCGCGGAGGACGCGGACCGGAAGTGACGCGTGACCACCTCCGCCGGAACTCCGCCCACATCCGGCGCGCCACTCCCGGAAACCGCGGGAATCGCGGCCCGGAAGTGACGCTCGGCAACCTCCACCGAGGCTCCTCCCCCTTCTTTCGCGCCATTCCCGGAATTCACCATCTGATTGGGTTGAATCTTGCTAGAAACACCCCCTGCCTTCCGGGAAGACGGCGTGCTTCTCCCACCCTCCGCCATTGCAGGAATACCGATAACAACCCGCTTAGGCACCACTAAACAGTCCGAGCAGGATTTCCCAGCTTTGGTCTTCCCCTCACCTTGAGACTGATTTACAGCAGTGATGGCCGACATCTCAGCTGACGGCACATCCTGCTCACAGCTGACTCCAAGGCTCACCGGGGCATTTACAGGTAAGTCCTTTTTTCCTTTAATCTTCTTTCCATCCTTCAACTTGGGGATCTTCACAATCAGGGTTTTTTGTATACACTTTGGGTCATTTGCTGTATCCTCAGGCACCCTGTTTTTTACACCATCACCCACCTTACTGACAGGTAGGGGTACAGATGACACAGAGGCACCCTCCACAACATCCCCTTCTAAGTCCATCACCTCACCGCCAGTCTCTGGAGCTACCACCTCCATTGCTGAGGCACTATCCAAGTCCTTCTTTCCTTCATCTGAACCATGGGCTTTGGCTGTAATGGCCGCTGTCTCCCTATCACCCAGTGGGGTTTCTTCCTCCATAGCCGGGTCTACCTTACTGCTTTTGTCCTCCGCCGCCTGGGAAAGACCACGTCTTCTCACGGCCTGGGAACCTTCCTTATTAGCCACACGAAGGGTCTCAATAATCCCTTGCACTGTCTGTGCACTCTCACTTGTGGGTTCCTCCGCCTCTCTCATGGGCTCCGCCGCCTGTGATAGACGCTGGTTGCGGCGTCTTACCGCTTGAGAGCCTTCATCGCACGCCACTCTCATAACTTTATCTATATTCAACAGAAAGTCCTTTTCGCTTGAGGCACTTTCAATTAGATTTGATAAAAGCTCACCAAGCATGTTACACTGCTCTTTCAGTCCATCTATGACAGGTTTGAATTCTGTTCTCTTCTTGATACCTGATCTGTCGCGTCTATTCCTCAGCTCAGCCAAAACTTTCATTTTCTCGCAGTAACAGCGAGAAGCCTTTACCATTAAGCTCTTGGCTTTTCTTTTCCTCTCCGTAGATTTCTCCACGTCTTCTCCTGGCTGTCTCAGAGACCAGTCAACCAAGTCAAGCTGGTTTTCCAAGTACAGCCTCTCCTCCTCAACGAACTCCAGGAGCTTCAGGGCTCCACGCCTTTCCTCAGGCCGAGAAACAGGCCCCTGGCCTGGGCTGACCGACGCCATCAGCTCCCTGTCCTCCTCCACCACTCTGGAAGTCCTCAGAGCTCAGAGCACGCAGCCAGCACGCACAATCTCCTACAACTGACTGCAAGCTCTATTTAAAAAGAGCAAGATAGTTATCTATATAGGTGGAAATAGCGGTGTATACTGGGTTCAGAGCATGCAGACAGCACGCACAATCTCCTACCACTGACTGCAAGCTCTATTTAAAAAGAGCAAGATAGTTAGCTATATAGGTGGAAGTTTTTTTTATTCCAGGAAACTGCTACCATATTTACAAAAATAACATTTCAAACTATAAAATTACATCATAAACAAACACAGAAAACTTAACAATAAACAACTTAACCAAACTTCTTATGTGTTTTCAACCCTCTGCCCCGGAAGAGTAAGGGGTTATTAATTCTCGAAACTGAGCATCAGTTAGGTTTTCAAGAATTTTATCCCACTTACTACGTTCCTTCAACTTTTTCTTCTTTTTTTTCCCAATGCCACCCTTATTACCTGGCACCGGGCTTTTTGGAACCTCTGCCACCACCCTGGACTCTTGACCATGTTGGGGTACCCCAACCTCCTCACTATCTCCCGTTTCAGACCCCTGCTCATCATCAGACATAGATGAGCCCGAGGACTCCCTCGCTGCCACAGAAGGCCCAGGAGGTGGGGAGGGGGGTACAGGACTAGGGGACCTGAGAGGGCTCCTACTCCTAGAAAGACTTGCACACACAGATTTTTGTCTTACACCTCTTCTTCCAGTAACCCTACCCTGCCTATCCCCCGCCGGACTTCGCTCCCTTCGGGCCGCCACCTTCCCTCTAGGAGCCATACCGGCGGCAGGAACAACAGGAGAGGGGTCCCCAACCTTAGAAACACCAGAAGAGGGAGGGGGTACTTTACTTGGAGGAACCTCTCCCCCAGGGCATCCGCCACCTTCCGCAGGCGCGCCCCCAGCAGATGAGGCAGCGCCCGCAGGTGGGACACCACTGGGACATGGGACCTCCCCGGGAGCAGGGACATCAGTAGGGACATCAGCAGGTCCCGGGGGCCTCTCCCTGTGGGCCCTAGGGCACCTGCTGAATGGATGCCCCATCAGCCCACACAAATTACATTGAATGAGCCCACAGGACTCGCTGAAATGACCAAACTTATTACATTTGGCACAACGCACCACCGTGCAGTCCGCACTGAGGTGGGTTGGGCACCCGCACCGGAAACAGCGGCGGGGCTGACCGGGATAGAATACCAGAATACGATCCCTGCCTATAAAGGCACTACCCGGGATGTGGGCAACGGTGTTACCTTGCCTTCTTAACCTCATTCTGGCATTCCAAGCCCCGGTCCACACCCCGCGCTCATCCAACCCCTTTCTCAGCGGGCCCTGCAGTTGGCCGTGCCTGCTCAACCAAGTACTAATGTCTTCTGGCGGCAAGCTTTCATTGCGCACCAGGACAGTAATACTTTTTACTTCTTCCTGTCTACTTATTGGGAAGACCTTAAACCCTTTCCAGGGATCTGTACCACTAATAAGCCCAAAGGTGGTTAAAAACAACTCCATAATGACCACGCTTACAAAACTGATATCAAAGTCGCGGGACCCCGCGGGATGAATCACCGCAAAGATTTCCGCGACCTTGATACCTAAGGAGATCACCATGTCTACCACCTGCCCCCTACTAGGGCACTGACCCTCTCCCTCCCACCTCAATTGGACCACATTTCTGCGTTTTCTTTCCGGTCCCCCAGTCCCTCGTGACCATGAATTGGCCCCGGAGAACTGGTCTGCCGGAGGGACCCGGAAATTTCCCGCCCCAAACTGTTCATATATTGGGCCGAGCGGAGCCACAGACCCTGCCACATTGGCATATGAACGCCGTTCGCCCAATGCTGTCAGGAGCTTGACCTCCGGCGACCCCTGCAGAACCCGCCCAGGGACGGACCTCGGGGCAGGAACTGGCGCATCCGCCACAGGTGTGGCACCAACAGCATCCTTCCCTGGAACTCTCTTGCTATTACCCTTAGGCTGGACCGAGGACCCAGAAGGCTCTCTTCTATCGGCAGAAGCACCCTGAGCCTGACCTGCCAAAAGCGCATCCCAGTCCTCAGACCACCCTTCACTTAGCTCCATATGGGCCCCACAGGAGTCCACTCTAACTTCCTCCCTCTGGGAACCCTCTAAACTGCGAATAAAGGCTAGTGCCGGATCATTCTCACCCAGAGGCTCCATAGGGCAGTCCCCCCAAGCCACATTCTGCGCTGGACATAAGGAATCACCAGCCGATGCTCCAGACTCCTTTCCCGCATCGGCAGAGGCCCGAGAACCGGAAGCCGCGGAGGACGCGGACCGGAAGTGACGCGTGACCACCTCCGCCGGAACTCCGCCCACATCCGGCGCGCCACTGCCGGAGACCGCGGGAATCGCGGCCCGGAAGTGACGCTCGGCAACCTCCGCCGAGGCTCCTCCCCCCTCTTTCGCGCCATTCCCGGAATTCACCGCCTGATTGGGCTGAATCTTGCTAGAAACACCCCCTGCCCTCCGGGAAGACGGCGTGCTTCTCCCACCCTCCGCCATTGCAGGAGTACTGGTAACAACCCGTTTAGGTACCACTAAACAGTCCGAGCTGGGTTTCCCAGCTTTGGTCTTCCCCTCACCTTGAGGCTGATTTACAGCAGTGATGGCCGACATCTCTGCTGACGGCCCATCCTGCTCACAGCTGACTCCAAGGCTCACCGGGGCATTTACAGGTAAGTCCTTTTTCCCTTTAATCTTCTTTCCATCCTTCAACTTGGGGATCTTCACAATCAGGGTTTTTTGTATACACTTTGGGTCATTTGCTGTATCCTCAGGCACCCTGTTTTTTACACCATCACCCACCTTACTGACAGGTAGGGGCACAGATGACACAGAGGCACCCTCCACAACATCCCCTTCTAAGTCCATCACCTCACCACCAGTCTCTGGAGCTACCACCTCCATTGCTGAGGCACTATCCAAGTCCTTCTTTCCTTCATCTGAACCATGGGCTTTGGCTGTAATGGCCGCTGGCTCCCTATCACCCAATGGGGTTTCTTCCTCCATAGCCGGGTCTACTTTACTGCTTTTGTCCTCCGCCGCCTGGGAAAGACCACGTCTTCTCACGGCCTGGGAACCTTCCTTATTAGCCACACGAAGGGTCTCAATCCCTTGCACTGTCTGTGCACTCACACTTGTGGGTTCCTCCGCCTCTCTCATGGGCTCCGCCGCCTGTGATAGACGCTGGTTGCGGCGTCTTACCGCTTGAGAGCCCTCATCGCACGCCACTCTCATAACTTTATCTATTCTCAACAGAAAGTCCTTTTCGCTTGAGGCACTGTCAATTAGTTTTGATAAAAGCTCACCAAGCATGTTACACTGCTCTTTCAGTCCATCTATGACAGGCTTGAATTCTGTTTTCTTCTTGATACCTGATCTGTCGCGTCTATTCCTCAGCTCGGCCAAAACTTTCATTTTTTCGCAGTAACAGCGAGAAGCCTTTACCATTAAGCTCTGGGCTTTTCTTTTCCTCTCCGCAGATTTCTCCACGTCTTCTCCTGGCTGTCTCAGAGACCAGTCAACCAAGTCAAGCTGGTTTTCCAAGAACAGCCTCTCCTCCTCAACGAACTCCAGGAGCTTCAGGGCTCCACGCCTTTCCTCAGGCCGAAAAACAGGCACCTGGCCTGGGCTGACCGACGCCATCAGCTCCCTGTCCTCCTCCACCACTCTGGAAGTCCTCAGAGCTCAGAGCACGCAGCCAGCACGCACAATCTCCTACAACTGACTGCAAGCTCTATTTAAAAAGAGCAAGATAGTTATCTATATACCGTATATACTCGAGTATAAGCCGAGATTTTCAGCCTCTTTTTTGAGGCTGAAAGTGCCCCCCTCGGCTTATACTCGAGTCATCGCTGTCTGCCCGCTCGATCAGCGTGTCGAGCAGACAGACAGCGGCCATTCTATTCAAAAGCCGCGCCTCCGGCTCCTCCTTCGCCTGTGATAGGCGGAACACTGAATTTCCCAGCAGCCTGTGTTCCGCCTATCACGGACATCGTATCATCCTCGTACTACGGACGAGGATGATACGAAGGCAGTGATAGGCGGAACACAGGCTGCTGGGAAATTCAGTGTTCCGCCTATCACAGGCGAAGGAGGAGGCGCGGCTTTTGAATTTTACAATGGCCGCCGAAGAGGGCACGGGACGGAGGCAAGGCAAGGCAAGGCAAGGCACGGCACGGCACGGGACGGGACGGGACGGAGGCAAGGCAAGGCACGGCACGGCACGGGACGGAACGGAGGCAAGGAGGCAAGGCACGGGACGGAGGCTCGGGACAAAGGTAGGCTGGACACACACACACACACACACACACACACACACACACACACACACACACACACACACACACACACACACACACACACACACACATACACATACACATATACACACACACACACACACACAGGGATGGGTGGATGGATGGAGACACACACAGGGATGGGTGGATGGATGGAGACACACACACACAGGGATGGATGGATGGATGGATGGATGGAGACACACACACAGGGATGGATGGATGGATGGACACACACACACACAGGGATGGATGGACGGACACACAGGGATGGACGGACACACAGGGATGGACGGACACACAGGGATGGACGGACACACACACAGGGATGGACAGGCATGTCTCACCCTCGGCTTATACACGAGTCAATAAGTTTGCCAGTTTTTTTGGGGGTAAATTGGGGGCCTCGGCTTATATTCGGGTCGGCCTATACTCGAGTATATACGGTAGGTGGAAATAGCGGTGTATACTGGGTTCAGAGCATGCAGACAGCACGCACAATCTCCTACCACTGACTGCAAGCTCTATTTAAAAAGAGCAAGATAGTTAGCTATATAGGTGGATATAGCGGTGTATACTGGGTTCAGGGCACGCAGACAGCACGCACAATTTCATACAACTGACTGCAAGCTCTATTTAAAACGAGCAAGATAGTTAGCTATATAGGTGGATATAGCAGTGTATACTGGGTTTAGGGCACGCAGACAGCACGCACAATCTCCTACAACTGACTGCAAGCTCTGTTTAAAACGAGCAAGATAGCTAGCTATATAGGTGGATATTTTTTTAATGGTTATCTGCTACCGAACATACAAATTTTTCATTACAAATCAAATATCAGTTAACATACACTTTGCAATTTAACAGATAATAAACTATACAAACAAAAGGGAAAAAACAACTTACATGTCATCTTCCCCCTCCTCCTCCCCAGAAGAAAAATTTATAAGTAGAGCATCACCCCTACTGCTAGGCCCTTCTGGTGGCCCAGGATCCACCTCAGGTAACGGGGCCCTTTTTTTCTTCTTCTTCCCCTGCTTTTTCCTAATCGTGACCCAAGCCACTTCACCTTCCTCATCCGATACTTCTTTTGGGCGTTTCTGAGCCCCCTTAACCGAGACTTCCATCTCCTCCTCCCCAGACCTGTCATCCCCAGCCGAAGAATCGGATGAGGAGACAGTGACCAGACGTCTGCCCGGCCTACATCTCCGAGGAAGGGGAGTGGGAGCAGTAACCTGGGAAACAGAACCCTGTGCCCCCCCCTTATCCAAAAAGGGAGGCCCAACTACCTCCACCTGACCAATATCTGGACCGGGCACCTGAACTTCAGTGACAGGGGCCTGGGCAACATCTGCATGCCGTACCCCCTTTTCTCTTTGAGGGACCCTACTTGCCTTTTGGGTTCGAGGTGCACCCTGTGGCTCCGCCGTAGGAGCGCTTCCCTGCCTTTCCCCTCCAGAACTCTGCCCAGCAGGAGGAGGTGCACTATCCCCTCCTGGCCCACCACCTGCTGCAGCTTCACCCCTGTAGGCTCTGGGGCATCTGCTAAAGGGATGCCCCATTTGACCGCAAAGGTTGCAGCAGATCAACCCACACGTGTCACCTGAGTGTCCAAACTTATTGCACTTAGTGCAGCGCACAACTGTGCAATCTGCACTCATGTGGGTTGGAAACCCACACCTGAAACACCTACGGGGCTGGCCTGGGTAGAACACCAGGATTCTATCTCGTCCCAGGAAAGCACTTCCTGGGACATGTGCAACCGTGTTGCCAGATCTTCTCAAACGAATCCTGGTGTTCCATGCTCCAGTCCATACCCCACGCTCGTCTAAGCATTTATTTAGAGGACACTGCAACTGGCCGTGTCTCCCCAGCCAAGTTGCTATGTCCTCCGGGGGCAGGCTCTCGTTCCTTACTAACACCGTCAGGTTTTTGATCTCCTCCTGCCTACTCAAAGGAATCAGGCGGAACCCTTTCCAGGGATCAGCCCCTTTAACCAACCCAAAAGCGGTTATAAAACGCTCCATAGTCACAGCGTTGGTGAAACTGACATCAAAGTCAGGGGTGCCAGCTGGGTGGATCACAGCAAATAGCTCAGCCACCCTGAACCCCAACGCCAGGACCATGTCAACCACTTGGCCCCTCGTGGGGCACTGACCTTCACCCTCCCATCTCAGCTGGACCACATTCCTACGCTTGCGCTCCGGACCACCTGTCCCCCTAGACCAAGTACTGGCCCCAGGGGTCTGACCAGCCGGGGGTACCCGAAAGTTACTGGCCCCAAACTGGTGGTACAGGTGGTCCAGAGGCACACTGGACCCAGCCACATTGGCGTAGGAACGCCTTTCACCAAGTGCCGTCAGCAACTTTACCTCCGGTGTCCCCCTTAGTACGGGTCCCGGAGGAGGAGCCTCTGCCACAGACACTGGGGGTACAACATGAGAAGCAGCCCCCCCACTCACGGCATGGGAAGTCACACTCCCCACATCGTTTACCCCAGCCTGAACTTTAGGATAGGTCTCATCCTCAGAGCTATAAAGCAAAGCCTCCCAGGCTTCCTGCCACTCCACCTCCATATGGGCCCCGCAGGAATCCACTGACACTTGGCTCGGCCCTGATTGAGAACCCTCCAAGCCGCGAATGAACGTCATTGCAGGGTTCTCACCATCAAGCTCGCCCATTGGGCAGTCACCCCAGGCCGTAGCTTGTTCTGGCACTATACAATTAGACATTTCAACATTACTGTTACTGTTACTGTTTACACTCTCTTGACCAGAAAGCAGACCGGAAGTCCTTTGAAAACGACCCTCGGGGTCAACTTCCGGACCCGCCACCGTCACTTCAGGCCGCGGGCTATTCTCGCCATGAACCAGCTCGCGCACCGGAAGTGCGTCATCACCCCTTCCCGCGCTACTATTGGCCTCGCGGTCAGTAGCACCACCCCTCCTCCCGCGGGAAGACGGCGTTCTCTTATTCACGGCCGCCATTCCCGAACTGTCAGATGCCATGCCGCCGGCCGACACTGCACCGCTGCCCACAGCGGCAGCCAAGCTGGCTTGACTCTCATATACCCTAGTCCCCTTACCCTGAGACCGGCTTGCAGCAGTGGCAGCCGACAACGCAACTGACGGCGTGCCCTGCTTGCAACCACCGGCTGGGATCACTGGGGACTGTACAGGTAAGTCCATTTTTCCTTTGCTTACTATCCTAGCAAGCTGCACCACTGGTATCTTCTTAACAACACTCCTGTCTTTAATGTCCTTTTGCTGCCTCCTTCCCACTTCACCGGGGTCTAACCTGCCCTCTGGGGACACAGCCTCATTCATAGGCTGGCAACCCTTAGGCTTACCTGACCCCTCTGCAGGATTAGTGGAGTTAGCAGGGCTAGCAGTCTTTTCACCAGGAATGCTCTTCACATTTTCAGCCTTCACAGCACTCTCTCTCTCCAAAACTGTTTCTTTACACACCGCTGGCTTTCTTTCCACCACAGTTTTTCCCTCTGGTTTGTCACTGGCCACCTTTCTTTCCACCGCACTTTCCTTTTCTTCATGGCTGGCTTCCACAGAGGGACCCGCCATTTCCTCCTCCTGCGTTGTGTTCGGGGCTGGATACAGTCTACGGCGTCTCCCTGCCTGGGTCCCCTCGTCACACGCAATTCTCATCGCTTTGTCCACGTTAGATAGAAAGTCTTTCTCACCAGAAGCACTGTCAATCAGGTTGGATAACAGCTCACCCAATATGTTGCACTGCTTCTTCAATCCGTCTATCACCGTCTTATACTCCTGTCTCTTTACAACGCCTGATCTGTCTCTCCGGTTCCTTAGCTCCGCCAGGACCTTCATTTTCTCGCAGTAGCTGCGGGAAGCCTTTACAATTAAGCTTTTAGCTTTCTTTCTTCTGTCTGCAGATTTCTCCACATCCTCTCCTGGCTGTCTCAGAGACCAATCTGCAAGATCCAGCTGGTTCTCCAAAAACAACCTCTCCTCCTTGACGAGCTCCAGGAGCTTAGGGGCTCCACGTCCTTCATTAGGCTGAGAAACAGGCACCTGGCCTGGGCTGACTGAAGTCATCAGCTCCCTCTCTTTCTCCACCTCTCTGGAAGTCCTCAGAGATCAGAGCACGCAGCCAGCAAGCACAAGCTCCTAACACTGACTGAAAGCTCTATTTAAAACGAGCAAGATAGCTAGCTATATAGGTGGATATTTTTTTTATTTCAGATAACTGCTACCACACATTTACAAGTATTTTACATAACAAAAATAAACTAAACACAACTTTTACTATACATTTACATAAACTTAATCATTAACCATTAAATTTATTCTCAACACTTTTCCGGCATTCTACGCTCTTTCTTCTTTTTCTTCTTTTTCCCTACAGTAGTAAACTCATTACCACATCCAGGAGCTAGAGCTTCACCTCTACTAACATCAGCCTCCCCCACCTTATCATCACGAACTATACCAACTTCTGCATCAGCTTCCTCCCCACTTTTATATTCGGCCCCCGACATTTCAGAATCTGTAGATACTATTCCTGTACCTGTCAAACCCCGCTGCGGGGAAGGTGAAATCGACCCTGACCTGAGAGGGCTTCTGCTACGAGAAGTGCTAGCACGCCTCAACTTCTGCCTACTCCTCCTTGCCGTTCTCTCCCTCCTCTCTCCCACCGAATCTAACCCTTTCCGGGACACCCCTCCCCCAACATCATTGGGTGAGGCAACTGTAGGTCTTTCCCCTTTGGAAACAACAACTGCACTGACATTTCCTGGACCCTTCTCCTCCACTGCACAAGGTGCTACTTCAGCAGGAGCAGCGCTGGCTACACCAACCGCTCCTCTCTCAACCACACCCCCCTCATTCCGCCCAACTACCACCTCTACTTGTCTAGACTCAGAGGAAGCACAATTAACATTTGCCTGCCTCTCAGGTTCAGCCTCCCCTCTAAAGGCTTTTGGACACCTATTAAAGGAATGACCCATCTGACCACATAAATTGCAGCATATGAGACCACAGGTCTCACTCGAGTGTCCAAATTTGTAACACTTGATACATCTTGTTACCGTACAGTCTGCGCTCAAATGGGTTGGACACCCACATTTGAAACACCGTCTTGGTTGTCCTGGATAGAACACCAAGATCCGGTCACGACCCAAAAACGCACTGCCTGGGACATGAGCAACCGTATTACCGGCTCTGCGTAACCGGATCTTGGTGCTCCATGCCCCAGTCCAAATTCCTCTTTCATCCAAATTTTTCTGCAAAGGACACTGTAACTGGCCATACCGACCTAACCATGTCGCAATGTCCTCAGGCAATAGACTCTCATTCCTTACAAGAATAGTCAAATTCTTGATATCTTCCTGTCTGCTTAATGGGATAATCCTAAAATTCCTCCATGGTTCCGTCCCTCTAATTAATCCAAAAGAAGTAATAAAAATTTCCATAACAACTATATTAATAAAACTTAAATCAAAGTCACGGGATGCCGGAGGATGGATCACCGCAAAGATTTCACCAACTTTGATGCCCAATGCCAGCATCATGTCTATTACCTGTCCTCTACTAGGACTTTGTCCCTCCCCCTCCCATCTTAATTGAACTGCATTGCGTCGCCTGCGCACTGGTCCACCTGTACCACGGGACCACGAATTGGCACCCGAGGACTGATCTGCCGGGGGGGCCTGGAAATTCCCAGCCCCGAACTGATCGTACAGATGTCCCAGAGGCACAGATGACCCAACCACATTTGCATACGAGCGTTTCTCCCTTAACGCATTTAACAACCTTGCTTCTGGCGAGCCTCTCAAAACAGGTTCTGGATGAGAAGTTTCCATCCCAGCGTCACAAGGAGAAACACCTCCCACCCCTCTCTGTACACCTTCCTCCACCTCCATACCTTCCTGTTGAACTACCTGAGGACTCTCATTTAAGACAGTTAATATCCGGTTACTTATGGAGTTGCCCGTATCATTTAACCTCCCTTCTGCCTCACAGGAGTTTACCACCACCCGCCTTGGAACCTCCTGAGAACCTTCTAAACATTTAATGTAATTTATTAACGAAGCATCCCCCTCCAAACTTTCCCTCAGGCAACTACCCGGCTCCATCACTTGACCAGGTTGTAGGCTATTAGACATATCTATATCATTACCACCATTGCTGACCATTTCTTGATGATTGACCCCGGAAGTTCTTGAGACCGCTGCCCGGAAGTGACCTGCCAAGCTGACTTCCGTTTCCGGAAGTGACGTCACTTCCGGCGCGACTCCAACCTTTCTGCCAGCTTCCCCACCCACAAATTTCGCGCTAGGTTTTCCCGCCAAGCCAGGACCACCCCTCCCGCGGGAAGACGGCGTTCCACCTCCCGCTAACGCCATTTCTCCACCTTCGTTAGTCCCGCTACTGGACACTACTGCACACCGCACAACAGTAGCTTGGCTATGCCCCATACTGTCCTTAAGTGTATTCCCCTCATCCCGAGGTCGGCTTGCGGCAATGGCGGCCGACAGTATCTCTGACGGCACACCTTGCTTGGAAGCATCGGCCGGATTCACCGGGGATTGGGATGGTAAGTCTTTTCTTTCTTCATTTGCTGTCAGTCTTTTCAATAGCACCACTGGGACACACTTTGCTTTCTGGCTTAGGTTTGTTACCACATCACTGGAGTCAGCCATAGCTGTTGGGGCTACAGCCTCGTTCACAGGTTGAGCACCCCCCGGCTTACTAGGACCCTCCGTGGTATCCCCCAAACCAACAGTCTTAAAGTTAGAGTCTGTACCTTCTGCAATCACTTTCCCAGAAATTGAGGTTTCCAAGTCTCTCTTTTCTCTTGCTGACACTTCTTCTGATGGTCCTTCTGCCAACTCACTTCCAGTTACCGTTGATTGTAATAAACATTGCTCTTTACGGCGTATCACCACTTGAGAACCCTCTTCCTGTGCTACTCTCATCACTCTTTCTATTCCGTCTAGGAATTCCTTCTCGAGAGAGCCATTGTTAATGAGCACTGTCATCAGCATACCAATTTGATTACATTGTCTCTTCATAACATCAATGGCCGCCTTGAAATCAGGCCTTCTATTGCTGCTCACCTTGTCTCTCCTTGTCCTTAGTTCAGACAAAATTTTCATTTTCATGCAGAAAATCTTTGCCGCCTTGGCCATCACATCCTTCACCTTACTCCTTCTTTCCTGGGCCTGAGCCCTATCCTCTTCAGGCTGATTCAAAGCCCAGTCAGGAAGTCCTGCCTGGTCCTCCAAAAACATCCTCTCATCATCAGACAGCTCCATGGGCCAGAGGGCCCCACGCACTTCTCCCAACCCAGCAGGGAGCTCAGAACCTGGGCTTGAAGAAGTCATCACGCTGCACTCCTCCTGGAAATCTGGGAGCACACACAGAGCATGCAGACAGCACGCACAAGCTCCTACAACTGACTGCAAGCTCTATTTAAAACGAGCAAGATAGCTAGCTATATAGGTGGCTATAGCGGTGTATACTGGGTTCAGAGCATGCAGACAGCACGCACAATCTCCTACAACTGACTGAGAGCTCTATTTTAAAAGAGCAAGATAGTTAGCTATATAGGTGGATATAGCAGTGTATACTGGGTTTAGGGCACGCAGACAGCACGCACAATCTCCTACCACTGACTGCAAGCTCTATTTAAAAAGAGCAAGATAGTTAGCTATATAGGTGGATATAGCGGTGTATACTGGGTTCAGGGCACGCAGACAGCACGCACAATTTCATACAACTGACTGCAAGCTCTATTTAAAACGAGCAAGATAGTTAGCTATATAGGTGGATATAGCAGTGTATACTGGGTTTAGGGCACGCAGACAGCACGCACAATCTCCTACAACTGACTGCAAGCTCTGTTTAAAACGAGCAAGATAGCTAGCTATATAGGTGGATATTTTTTATTTCAGATAACTGCTACCACACATTTACAAGTATTTTACATAACAAAAATAAACTAAACACAACTTTTACTATACATTTACATAAACGTAATCATTAACCATTAAATTTATTCTCAACACTTTTCCGGCATTCTACGCTCTTTCTTCTTTTTCTTCTTTTTCCCTACAGTAGTAAACTCATTACCACATCCAGGAGCTAGAGCTTCACCTCTACTAACATCAGCCTCCCCCACCTTATCATCACGAACTATACCAACTTCTGCATCAGCTTCCTCCCCACTTTTATATTCGGCCCCCGACATTTCAGAATCTGTAGATACTATTCCTGTACCTGTCAAACCCCGCTGCGGGGAAGGTGAAATCGACCCTGACCTGAGAGGGCTTCTGCTACGAGAAGTGCTAGCACGCCTCAACTTCTGCCTACTCCTCCTTGCCGTTCTCTCCCTCCTCTCTCCCACCGAATCTAACCCTTTCCGGGACACCCCTCCCCCAACATCATTGGGTGAGGCAACTGTAGGTCTTTCCCCTTTGGAAACAACAACTGCACTGACATTTCCTGGACCCTTCTCCTCCACTGCACAAGGTGCTACTTCAGCAGGAGCAGCGCTGGCTACACCAACCGCTCCTCTCTCAACCACACCCCCCTCATTCCGCCCAACTACCACCTCTACTTGTCTAGACTCAGAGGAAGCACAATTAACATTTGCCTGCCTCTCAGGTTCAGCCTCCCCTCTAAAGGCTTTTGGACACCTATTAAAGGAATGACCCATCTGACCACATAAATTGCAGCATATGAGACCACAGGTCTCACTCGAGTGTCCAAATTTGTAACACTTGATACATCTTGTTACCGTACAGTCTGCGCTCAAATGGGTTGGACACCCACATTTGAAACACCGTCTTGGTTGTCCTGGATAGAACACCAAGATCCGGTCACGACCCAAAAACGCACTGCCTGGGACATGAGCAACCGTATTACCGGCTCTGCGTAACCGGATCTTGGTGCTCCATGCCCCAGTCCAAATTCCTCTTTCATCCAAATTTTTCTGCAAAGGACACTGTAACTGGCCATACCGACCTAACCATGTCGCAATGTCCTCAGGCAATAGACTCTCATTCCTTACAAGAATAGTCAAATTCTTGATATCTTCCTGTCTGCTTAATGGGATAATCCTAAAATTCCTCCATGGTTCCGTCCCTCTAATTAATCCAAAAGAAGTAATAAAAATTTCCATAACAACTATATTAATAAAACTTAAATCAAAGTCACGGGATGCCGGAGGATGGATCACCGCAAAGATTTCACCAACTTTGATGCCCAATGCCAGCATCATGTCTATTACCTGTCCTCTACTAGGACTTTGTCCCTCCCCCTCCCATCTTAATTGAACTGCATTGCGTCGCCTGCGCACTGGTCCACCTGTACCACGGGACCACGAATTGGCACCCGAGGACTGATCTGCCGGGGGGGCCTGGAAATTCCCAGCCCCGAACTGATCGTACAGATGTCCCAGAGGCACAGATGACCCAACCACATTTGCATACGAGCGTTTCTCCCTTAACGCATTTAACAACCTTGCTTCTGGCGAGCCTCTCAAAACAGGTTCTGGATGAGAAGTTTCCATCCCAGCGTCACAAGGAGAAACACCTCCCACCCCTCTCTGTACACCTTCCTCCACCTCCATACCTTCCTGTTGAACTACCTGAGGACTCTCATTTAAGACAGTTAATATCCGGTTACTTATGGAGTTGCCCGTATCATTTAACCTCCCTTCTGCCTCACAGGAGTTTACCACCACCCGCCTTGGAACCTCCTGAGAACCTTCTAAACATTTAATGTAATTTATTAACGAAGCATCCCCCTCCAAACTTTCCCTCAGGCAACTACCCGGCTCCATCACTTGACCAGGTTGTAGGCTATTAGACATATCTATATCATTACCACCATTGCTGACCATTTCTTGATGATTGACCCCGGAAGTTCTTGAGACCGCTGCCCGGAAGTGACCTGCCAAGCTGACTTCCGTTTCCGGAAGTGACGTCACTTCCGGCGCGACTCCAACCTTTCTGCCAGCTTCCCCACCCACAAATTTCGCGCTAGGTTTTCCCGCCAAGCCAGGACCACCCCTCCCGCGGGAAGACGGCGTTCCACCTCCCGCTAACGCCATTTCTCCACCTTCGTTAGTCCCGCTACTGGACACTACTGCACACCGCACAACAGTAGCTTGGCTATGCCCCATACTGTCCTTAAGTGTATTCCCCTCATCCCGAGGTCGGCTTGCGGCAATGGCGGCCGACAGTATCTCTGACGGCACACCTTGCTTGGAAGCATCGGCCGGATTCACCGGGGATTGGGATGGTAAGTCTTTTCTTTCTTCATTTGCTGTCAGTCTTTTCAATAGCACCACTGGGACACACTTTGCTTTCTGGCTTAGGTTTGTTACCACATCACTGGAGTCAGCCATAGCTGTTGGGGCTACAGCCTCGTTCACAGGTTGAGCACCCCCCGGCTTACTAGGACCCTCCGTGGTATCCCCCAAACCAACAGTCTTAAAGTTAGAGTCTGTACCTTCTGCAATCACTTTCCCAGAAATTGAGGTTTCCAAGTCTCTCTTTTCTCTTGCTGACACTTCTTCTGATGGTCCTTCTGCCAACTCACTTCCAGTTACCGTTGATTGTAATAAACATTGCTCTTTACGGCGTATCACCACTTGAGAACCCTCTTCCTGTGCTACTCTCATCACTCTTTCTATTCCGTCTAGGAATTCCTTCTCGAGAGAGCCATTGTTAATGAGCACTGTCATCAGCATACCAATTTGATTACATTGTCTCTTCATAACATCAATGGCCGCCTTGAAATCAGGCCTTCTATTGCTGCTCACCTTGTCTCTCCTTGTCCTTAGTTCAGACAAAATTTTCATTTTCATGCAGAAAATCTTTGCCGCCTTGGCCATCACATCCTTCACCTTACTCCTTCTTTCCTGGGCCTGAGCCCTATCCTCTTCAGGCTGATTCAAAGCCCAGTCAGGAAGTCCTGCCTGGTCCTCCAAAAACATCCTCTCATCATCAGACAGCTCCATGGGCCAGAGGGCCCCACGCACTTCTCCCAACCCAGCAGGGAGCTCAGAACCTGGGCTTGAAGAAGTCATCACGCTGCACTCCTCCTGGAAATCTGGGAGCACACACAGAGCATGCAGACAGCACGCACAAGCTCCTACAACTGACTGCAAGCTCTATTTAAAACGAGCAAGATAGCTAGCTATATAGGTGGCTATAGCGGTGTATACTGGGTTCAGAGCATGCAGACAGCACGCACAATCTCCTACAACTGACTGAGAGCTCTATTTTAAAAGAGCAAGATAGTTAGCTATATAGGTGGATATAGCAGTGTATACTGGGTTTAGGGCACGCAGACAGCACGCACAATCTCCTACCACTGACTGCAAGCTCTATTTAAAAAGAGCAAGATAGTTAGCTATATAGGTGGATATAGCGGTGTATACTGGGTTCAGGGCACGCAGACAGCACGCACAATTTCATACAACTGACTGCAAGCTCTATTTAAAACGAGCAAGATAGTTAGCTATATAGGTGGATATAGCAGTGTATACTGGGTTTAGGGCACGCAGACAGCACGCACAATCTCCTACAACTGACTGCAAGCTCTGTTTAAAACGAGCAAGATAGCTAGCTATATAGGTGGATATAGCGGTGTATACTGGGTTCAGAGCACGCAGACAGCACGCACAATCTCCTACAACTGACTGCAAGCTCTATTTAAAACGAGCAAGATAGCTAGCTATATAGGTGGCTATAGCGGTGTATACTGGGTTCAGAGCATGCAGACAGCACGCACAATCTCCTACAACTGACTGAGAGCTCTATTTTAAAAGAGCAAGATAGTTAGCTATATAGGTGGATATAGCAGCGTATACTGGGTTTAGGGCACGCAGACAGCACGCACAATCTCCTACAACTGACTGCAAGCTCTATTTAAAACGAGCAAGATTGCTAGCTATATAGGTGGATATAGCGGTGTATACTGGGTTCATGGCATGCAGACAGCATGCACAATCTCCCACAACTGACTGCAAGCTCTATTAAAAAAAAAAGAAATATAGCTAGCTATATAGGTGAATATAGCAGTGTATACTGCGGTCAGGGCACGCAGACAACAACCACTACAGAAGAGCAAGTACGAAAAATCGGCCGATAACGATCGGTGTATACTGTGTTGAAGGTACACAGAACACCCACTAACTCCTACAGACGCCAACACACTACACAAGGCCGCCGCGCTGGCGGCCTTATATAGTGTGGGGCGTGTACTACACAGCCTGAGCTATGATTGGCAACAGGCATCCTGCCTGCGGCCAATCATGGCTCTCCTCACTGCCGGCGCTGTGATTGGCCAAGCATGCGGGGTCATAGTGCATGCTTGGCCAATCATGAGCCAGCAATGCACTGCGATGGCGCAGTGCATTGTGGGCCGTGAGCTCCACACGAATTTGGCGCGAACGGCCCATAACGTTCGGAATTCGCCAAACAGCCGATGTTTGAGTCGAACGTATGTTCGACTCGAACACGAAGCTCATCCCTAGTCACAGTACACGTTGGCATTCATGGTTCCCTCAACGAACTGTAGTGCTGGCAGCACTCAGGCAGCCAAAGACCATGGCAGTCCCACCACCATGCCTAACTGTAGGCAAGAGTCTTTTCTTGTTTTTGTATTCCTCACTCGGTGGCTTCCACTCATGCTTGACACTATCTGAACCAAGTAAGTTTATCTGGGTCTCATCAGACCACAGGACATGGTTCCAGTAATCCATGTCCTTAGTCTGCTTGTCTTCAGCAAACGGTTTGTGGGCTTTCCTGAGCATCATCTTTAGAAGAGGCTTCCCTGTGGGACAATAGCCATGCAGACCAATTTGATGCAGTGTACGGTTTATGGTCTGAGCACTGACAGGCAGACACCCCACCCCTTCAAGCTATGCAGCAATGCTGGCAGCACTCATATGTCTATTTTCCAAAGACAACCTCTGGATATGACACTGAGCATGTGCACTCAACCTCTTTGGTCGACCATGGCGAGGCCTGTTCTGAGTGGAACCTGTCCTGTTAAACTCCTTTATGATCTTAGCCACCATGACGCAGTTCAGTTGCAGGGTCTTGCCAATCTTCTTATAGCCTAGGCCATCTTTATGTAGAGCAACAATTTTTTTTTCTGATCCTCAGAGGGTTCTTTGTCATGAGGTACCATTTTGAACTTCCAGTGACCAGTATGAGAGAGTGAGAGCAATAACACCAAATTTAACACACCTGCTCCCCATTCACACCTGAGACCTTGTAACACTAATGAGTCACATGACACCAGGGAGGGAAAATGGCTAGTTGGACCCAATTTGGACATTTTCACTTAGGGGTGTACTGACTTTTGTTGCCAGTGGTTTAGACGTTAATGCCTGTGTATTGAGTTATTTTGAGGGGACAGAACATTTACACTGTTATACAAGCTGTACACTCACTACATTGTAGCAAAGTGTAATTTCTTCAGTGTTGTCACATAAAAATATATAATAAAATATTTAAAAACATGTGAGGGGTGTACTCACTTTTGTGAGATACTATATATACCTGGTTTTAATGTCATATATTCATGTCATCATGCTGTGATGAAAGCTTAGGCCGAAACGCGTCAGTTTTTGGATGATGTTACTTCTATGATGCTATAATAACGTATTCTATTGAGAAGCTTTTCGAGTTTCTGGCTTGTACTTATTAAAGATTCACTGTGAACTCAATTAGCCAGAGCACCGATCACTCTACACACTATTTGCATTATACAGCGGTAGAGCTTGGGTGAGTTTTCTCTTGCTAATCGGGTGCAAGCCATCTGGTCCTGGTGACTTATTAATGTTACATTTTTCAAGTCTATTTCTAATTCTGTCCTCTGTTAGCCATGAGGGTGCTTCCTGTGAAGTGTCATGAGTAGGGATGAGCTTCGTGTTCGAGTCGAACGCATGTTCGACTCGAACATTGGTCGTTCGTGCGTTCGCCGAATTCCGAACGTTTGGGCCGTTCGCGGCAAAATTCGTGTGGCCCACAATGCACTGCGATGGCGCAATGCATTGCTGTCTCACGATTGGCCAAGCATGCACTGTGACCCCGCATGCTTGGCCAATCGCAGCGCCAGTAGCGGGAAGAGCAATGGTTGGCCACAGGCATCCTGCCTGTGGCCAATCATAGCTCAGACTGTGTAGTGCACGCCCCACACTATATAAAGCTGCCTTTCAGGCGGCCTCGTGTAGTGTTTGTTAGCATCTGAAGCAGTGGGTGTTCTGTGTACCTTCAACACAGTTACACACCAATCGTTTTTGGCTGATTTACTATTTTGCTCTTGTGTAGTGGTTACTGTCTGTGCCCTGACCGCAGTATACACCACTATATTCACCTCACCTATATAGCTAGTGATCTAGCTTTAATAATAGAGCTTGCAGTCAGTAGTGTTAGTGCGTGCTGTCTGCGTGCTCTGTACCCAGTACATACCACTATATACACCTACATAGCTGTTCTCTATTTGAGCCCGATTGTCATTTGCTGGAGTTATTGGAAGTTGTGTGTGCCTCCAGCACAGCACAGTATACATCTGTATATACCCCTTTAACTCTGCTGTTTTCTTGTTATTGTCTGCGTGCCCTGACCGCAGTATACACCGTGATATTCACCTCACCTATATAGCTAGTGGTCCATCTTTAACAATAGAGCTTGCAGTCAGCAGTGTCACTCAGGAGATAGTGCGTGCTGTGTGCCTGCTCTGTACCCAGTACATACCGCTATTATCCACCTACATAGCTGTTCTGTATTTGGGCCCGATTGGCATCTGCTGGAGTTATTGGAAGTTGTGTGTGCTTCCAGCACAGCACAGTATACATCTGTATATACCCCTTTAACTCTGCTGTTTTCTTGTTATTGTCTGCGTGCCCTGACCGCAGTATACACCGTGATATTCACCTCACCTATATAGCTAGTGGTCCATCTTTAACAATAGAGCTTGCAGTCAGCAGTGTCACTCAGGAGATAGTGCGTGCTGTGTGCCTGCTCTGTACCCAGTACATACCGCTATTATCCACCTACATAGCTGTTCTGTATTTGGGCCCGATTGACATCTGCTGGAGTTATTGGAAGTTGTGTGTGCTTCCAGCACAGCACAGTATACATCTGTATATACCCCTTTAACTCTGCTGTTTTCTTGTTATTGTCTGCGTGCCCTGACCGCAGTATACACCGTGATATTCACCTCACCTATATAGCTAGTGGTCCATCTTTAACAATAGAGCTTGCAGTCAGCAGTGTCACTCAGGAGATAGTGCGTGCTGTGTGCCTGCTCTGTACCCAGTACATACCGCTATTATCCACCTACATAGCTGTTCTGTATTTGGGCCCGATTGACATCTGCTGGAGTTATTGGAAGTTGTGTGTGCTTCCAGCACAGCACAGTATACATCTGTATATACCCCTTTAACTCTGCTGTTTTCTTGTTATTGTCTGCGTGCCCTGACCGCAGTATACACCGTGATATTCACCTCACCTATATAGCTAGTGGTCCATCTTTAACAATAGAGCTTGCAGTCAGCAGTGTCACTCAGGAGATAGTGCGTGCTGTGTGCCTGCTCTGTACCCAGTACATACCGCTATTATCCACCTACATAGCTGTTCTGTATTTGGGCCCGATTGACATCTGCTGGAGTTATTGGAAGTTGTGTGTGCTTCCAGCACAGCACAGTATACATCTGTATATACCCCTTTAACTCTGCTGTTTTCTTGTTATTGTCTGCGTGCCCTGACCGCAGTATACACCGTGATATTCACCTCACCTATATAGCTAGTGGTCCATCTTTAACAATAGAGCTTGCAGTCAGCAGTGTCACTCAGGAGATAGTGCGTGCTGTGTGCCTGCTCTGTACCCAGTACATACCGCTATTATCCACCTACATAGCTGTTCTGTATTTGGGCCCGATTGGCATCTGCTGGAGTTATTGGAAGTTGTGTGTGCTTCCAGCACAGCACAGTATACATCTGTATATACCCCTTTAACTCTGCTGTTCTATAAAAAAGGCATCTGCAGGAGTTAGTGGGTGTTGTGTGCCTCCAGCACAATATAAACTACCCAACTACTGTTTTACCCAACTCCCTTCAGGCCATTACCATGTCTGGAAGGCCAGCAAGGAGAGGCAGACAGGCGCGAGCCGATAAAAGAGGGCAAGCAGGCTCTGTGTCTAGAGACAACAGTGCTGGTCGGGGACGCGGTGCATTGTCATCAGCACGTGGCCATGGGACATGCTTGTCCTTCTTTTCTGCAGCTGGACATGTTGAACCGCAACATGCCAACGACTTGGTAGAGTGGATGACCAAGCCCTCTTCATCCTCCTCATCCTCTCTCACCCAGTCTCAGGGTAGTAGAAAAGCAGCTGCCAACACATCATCGTCCCTCCTCTCAATGTCATCATCAGTGACTCCTTCCCTAGACCCACCACGTCCTCCTGAGGAGTCTCCTGAACTCTTTGAGCACAGTGTTGGGTACATGCTCCAGGAGGATGCCCAGTGTTTGGTGGGCTCTGATGATGACACTCAGCTAGAGGAAGGCAGTAGCGTGAGCACAGAGAGAGGGGATGCTCAAGAAGGACAGCAATCTGGCAGTAATGTTCCACAAGCTGCAGCATACTGCCAGGTTTGCTACAGCGATGAAGAGGGAGGGGATGATGAGGGCACTGACTCCACGTGGGTGCCTGGAAGGAGGGAGGAGGAGGAGGAGGAGGAGGAGGCACATGTCCAACGAGGCAGGATGCCCTCCGGGGGCCAGCTTAGGGGCAGCACACCGACTGAATCACACCGCAGAGCTCCGCCTGCGCAGAGCGCTTCCTCTGCGCAGAGTGCTTCCTCTGCGCGTTATTCTAAAAGTTCTTTGGTGTGGGCCTTTTTTGAGACGAGTGCATCAGATCGCACCGCTGCTATTTGCAACATATGTCTCAAGCGTATCTCACGTGGCCAAAACATCAGCCGCTTGGGCACCACATGCTTGACCAGACATATGTTGACCTGCCATGCAGCTCGTTGGCAAGCATACCTCAAAGACCCACACCAAAGAACAAAGCGGACCTCTCCTTGCTCCTCATCAGCTGGCATCTCCAACCCCACTAGACCTTCAGTCCTCTCTGAAACCTGCTCTGAGAGGAATGAAGGTGTAGAATTAGGTGTGTCACAGCCAAGTGCTTCCGGGAACTCTGCTAGTGGTACATCCACGTCCGATTATAGCAGACAAATGTCCCTGCCCCAGCTGCTGGACCGGCGGAAGAAATTTACTCCCAGCCATCCACATGCCCAGCGGTTGAATGCTAGCTTGGCTAAATTGCTAGCACTTCAACTGCTGTCTTTTCAGTTGGTAGATTCGGCCCCCTTCCGTGAGTTTGTACAATGTGCGGTTCCTCAGTGGCAGGTCCCCAAACGCCACTTTTTCTCACGGAAGGCAATTCCGGCTCTCTACCGGCATGTGGAAGGCAATGTCCTTGCCTCGCTGGACAGGGCGGTCAGCGGTAAGGTGCATATTACCGCTGACTCATGGTCCAGCAGGCATGGACAGGGACGTTACCTGTCTTTCACGGCCCATTGGGTCACTCTTCTGGCTGCTGGGAAGGATGCAGGACAAGGTGCAGTAGTATTGGAGGTTGTTCTGCCACCACGCCTCCAAAATGCTACTATTGGTTGTGACACACCTCTCTCCTCCACCCCCTCCTCTTCTTCTTCCTCCACGGCCTCTTCCAGTGCTCTGTCCTCAGAACCAGTGGTGCTCCGTAGGCGTTGCAGGGGCTACGCAAGTACGCAGGCAAAACGATGCCATGCCGTGCTTGCGCTGGTTTGTTTGGGGGACAGGAGCCACACTGGGGCGGATGTTTTGTCAGCTCTGCAGGGGCAGGCCGAGAGGTGGTTGACGCCACGCCAGCTTAAGCCAGGAATGGTGGTTTGCGACAATGGCACCAACCTCCTCTCCGCCCTCCGACAGGGACAACTGACCCATGTGCCCTGTGTAGCTCACGTCCTTAACCTGGTGGTGCAGCGGTTCTTGGGCAGGTACCCCGGCTTACAGGATGTCCTGAAACAGGCCAGGAGAGTCTGTGTGCATTTCCGCCGATCATTTAATGCCTGTGCTCGGCTGGCTGAGCTCCAAAAGGAGTTGAACCTGCCCAAGAACCGCCTTATATGTGACATGCCCACCAGATGGAACTCAACATTGGCCATGCTGCAGCGGCTGCACACGCAGCAGAGGGCCATCAATGAGTACCTGTGCGACTACGGCACCAGGACAGGGTCAGGAGAGCTTGGTTTTTTCTCACCACGCCAGTGGGGCATGATCAGGGATGCATGCACTGTCCTGTCACCGTTTGAGGAGGCCACAAGGATGGTGAGCAGTGACAGTGCATGCATCAGTGACACTATACCTCTTGTCCACCTCTTGGAGCATACGCTGCGTGGAATAATGGACAGGGCACTTGAGGCAGAACAGAGGCAGGAAGAGGAGGACTTCCTTGCCTCTCAAGGCCCCCTTTATCCAGACAGTGTTCCTGCTGTGCCACCCATCACACAGGAAGAGGGTGAGGAGGAGGAAGAGGAGGAGGAGGATGATTGTGTCAGCATGGAGGTGGAGGCTGGCACTCAGCATCAGCAGCAGCAGTCTTATAGGGATGATTTACAGTCCCAAGAAACACGTGGACTTGTACGTGGCTGGGAGGAGGTAGCTGCGGATCATGTTGTCCTTAGTGACCCAGAGGACTCCGGACCGAATGCCTCAGCTAACCTACGCTGCATGGCCTCCCTGATCCTGCAAAGCCTGCGGAAGGATCCTCGTATTCTTCGGATCAAGGAGAGGGACCATTACTGGCTGGCCACTCTCCTTGATCCACGGTACAAGGGTAAGGTTGCCGACCTTATCTTGCCATCGCAGAGGGAGCAGAGGATGAGACATCTCCGGGAGGCCTTGCAGAAAGCTCTGTGCAACGCGTTCCCAGAGACTGGGAGGTCACAAACTCCTGGTCCTGGACAACGTGTTGCTGAGGCATCAGTCAGAAGGAGCGGTGGAGAAGGTGGCCGTCTGACTGATGCGTTCAGACAATTTTTTAGTCCGCAGCCCCAAGGTATGATTGGTTCCAGCACCCATCGCCAGCGTCTAATTTACATGGTGCAGGAATACCTAGGGGCAAGGTCAGACTTGGACACCTTTCCCACTGAAAATCCTCTGGCTTACTGGGTCTTGAGGATGGATCACTGGCCAGAGCTTGCACAGTATGCAATTGAGCTACTGGCCTGTCCTGCATCCAGCGTTCTTTCGGAACGCACCTTCAGTGCTGCTGGTGGCTTCGTTACCGATCACAGGGTGCGCCTGTCCACCGAATCAGTTGATCGACTGACCTTCATCAAGATGAATCAGTCTTGGATCACCCACAGCTACCAAGCACCTGAAGCTGATGTAACCGAATAATTTTTTTGAAATACCACATCCCTTCAAGACTGCCTATGCTGATGCTGAGTGACTGTCCTTTTATGTTGATTGTCTATCCTCTTCCTCCTCCGCTGATATGTTGGAAGAACATTTTTGGTTCTGGGTGATGCCAGCAGCCCAATTTTTCTGCCCCTGTTTAACAGGGGCGTTTAAGTACAATTTTTGATGCAATGCTTTGCAGCAGGGCTAATTCCTGCAAAAAAACTAGAGTGTATGGCAGAGGTTGCAGTGTGATGGCACCAGTGCCTAAGGCCCAATTTTTCTGCCCCTGTTTAACAGGGGCGTTTAAGTACAATTTTTGATGCAATGCTTTGCAGCAGGGCTAATTCCTGCAATAAAACTAGAGTGTATGGCAGAGGTTGCAGTGTGATGGCACCAGTGCCTAAGGCCCAATTTTTCTGCCCCTGTTTAACAGGGGCGTTTAAGTACAATTTTTGATGCAATGCTTTGCAGCAGGGCTAATTCCTGCAATAAAACTAGAGTGTATGGCAGAGGTTGCAGTGTGATGGCACCAGTGCCTAAGGCCCAATTTTTCTGCCCCTGTTTAACAGGGGCGTTTAAGTACAATTTTTGATGCAATGCTTTGCAGCAGGGCTAATTCCTGCAATAAAACTAGAGTGTATGGCAGAGGTTGCAGTGTGATGGCACCAGTGCCTAAGGCCCAATTTTTCTGCCCCTGTTTAACAGGGGCGTTTAAGTACAATTTTTGATGCAATGCTTTGCAGCAGGGCTAATTCCTGCAATAAAACTAGAGTGTATGGCAGAGGTTGCAGTGTGATGGCACCAGTGCCTAAGGCCCAATTTTTCTGCCCCTGTTTAACAGGGACATGTAATTACAATTCTTGATATAATATTTCACAGGAGGGCCCCTTCCTGTGCCCACCCAGAGTAACGGTGAGGACTTATAGTGTTGTGGCACCAGCACCACAACCACCAAAGGTCAATTTTTCTACCACTGTTCAACAATGGCATGTAATTACAATTCTTGATATAATCGTTCACAGCAGGGCGCTCCAGCGGCCACCAAGAGTCACTTTGAAGGCTTACAATGTTGTTGCAAAACCAACACCTTGTTCCGCCATTTCTGCAGAGCATATAGGGCAGGCCCCTACTTTCAAACATCCAATTTACAAACATCTCCTACTTGCAAACGGAAGGAGACAACAGCAAGTGAGATGAAAAAAGATGGACGACAAAACAAATTATACAGGGGTGATAACCCTTCCCTATGTTTTCCAAAAAGCTTAAAGATATTTTTTTTGACTGGAGCTACACTTTAAAAATGTACCGGTTGAAAATGACAAACAGATTCAACTTAACACAACAAACCTACACAGTCCCTGTCTTGTTTGCACCGCCTGTATACTGCTGTTCTGAGTATATAGGGCCTGGGGGCCACACGCATTTCCTTTTTTTAATATGGGTACGGGGTTCCCCTTAATATGCGTACAAGACCCAAATAGGCTGGTAATGGGCAGGGAGGGCTACCCATGCCATTTTTCTGAATGATTTTCAACCATATTGCAGGAACCAGATATAACATTAAAACCGCAAGCAGTTTTAAATGGTGTTATTTCCGTGTAATGTCATTTTGTGCAGGGACTGTTCTAAACACGGGAAACACGTGGCACTTCACAGGCATACTATAGACACCCCCCAGGCACCATATTTAAAGGAATATTTCACTTTTTTTTTCACTTTAATCGTCATTAAAATCAGTGCTCCCGCCAAAACGGTAGTTTTTAAAACTTTTTTTTGTAGTGACCCATGTCCCCTGAGGCAGGAGGCAGATCGCCAAACCCTTTTTAGCACACTATCTTGCATATTAGCCGTTAAAATTAGCACTTTCCAATTCGAACGTTCGAGTCCCATAGACTTCAATGGGGTTCTAACGTTCGTGCCGAACGCGGGGGTCGTTCGCAAGTTCTGGTGCGAACCGAACCGGGGGGTGTTCGGCTCATCCCTAGTCATGAGGATAAACATTGCAGTTTTGGTTACTGAAACCCCCTGATGCCCTTGTGAAGACTGAGGAGAAGAATAAATTCAATACCTTCGCTATCTCTCCTACCTTAGTAACCAGATTCCCTTCATGATTCCTTATGGGAACAATATGATCTGAACTCCTTTTCTTATTATTTATGTACTTAAAGACTTTCTTGGGATTTTTCTTACTATCCTCCGCTATGTGCCTTTCGTGTTCTATCTTAGCTGCCCTGATTGCACCCTTACATTTCTTTTTGCATTCTTTGTAAAGTTGGAATGCTGATGATGATTCCTCAGTCTTGTATTTTTTGAAAGCCTTCTTCTTTGCTCTTATATGCAGTTTTACATTGGAGTTAAGCCACCCAGGACTTTTATTAGCTCTTTTAAATATATTTCCCATTGGGATGCACTGGCTAATGCCCTTATTTAATATGCTCTTAAAGCATACCCATTTCTTCTTCCTATTATTTTTCCTAAGATTTTATCCTAATTTGCATCTTCTAGCAAGGCTCGTAGTTTAGGGAAGTTGGCTCTTTTGAAATTCAGTGTCTTTGTATTCCCCTTATGTTTCCTATTAGTGTGATTTATACTGAAACAAATTGACCTATGATCGCTGTTTCCTAAATTTCCCTGTATTTCTACATCCAAGATCAAGTCTGTATTGTTGGTAATCAGTAGGTCTGTAACACTTTGTTTCTAGTTGGTGCGATTACCATCTGACCCATGAAACTGTCCTGCAAGACATCTTGGAACTGGCGATCCTTAGATGAATGCGTGGTTCCTTCCACCCAGTCTATGTCTGTATAATTAAAATCCCCCATTATTATGACACGTCCCATCCTTCCCACTAATCCAAATTGTAATAGGAGGTTTGCCTCCTTTCTCTGGTTACTAGATGTAGTAGTTATTGTTGTGGGGTGTATTCATGTTTGTATAAACTAATTTGAGTACAAACTGTAGATTTTGGACAGAGAAATGGCAGAAGCTGCACTTGCCAGTATTGACAAATCCCTGTGCGCCTGCGCAGCAGAATAGCGATCCAGTGCTTACAGGTGCGCAATACAGTGGGTCGGCGCATACGGGTGCACGATACAGAGCAGCGTCACATGTGCATGTACGCCGAAGCACGCACAACGTGAGATCCCCCTGGCTGGCCTATAAAAGGCGGTCCAGCCCCTTGTCTAATTGCTGGTTTGTCTTTTAGCTTCCTGTGTTCCTGTTCCAAGTTCTGCTAACCTGTGTTCCCCTGTTGTGACTCGGATTGTCCCATGCCTCTCTGTGCCCTATACCTTCTGTACCACCTTCAGAGGTAGAGTGTGCTCAGCTACAAGGGGAGCCACTTTCAGAATCCCGGGCCTTGGTGAGTACCTAACAATTTTGTAATCTAACTTTCATTATTAACCTTACTTTCATTTAACCACTTCCTGACCAGCCACCTCAGTTATACTACGTCACGTTGGCTCCCCTCTGCGAGCCGTCATAGCTATAAGTTGGCTTGTAGGGTAGGGATAGCATGCGTGTGCATGCGCTGCACAGCAGGGGTGCTGGTGCTTGTTGCCAATGGTCGCGATGACCGCTGGTCATGAGCGATCGTGAGCAGGAGATACAGAACAGGGATGAGTGTGTGTAAACACACACTTCTCTGTTCTGTTCTGACAGGAGTGACAGATTGTGTGTTGTTGTTAGCTAGGAACCACGATCCGTCACTCCTTCTAGCCAGTCCCCTTCTCCTTCATTTAGAATCACCTCTCAGGGAACACAGTTAACCCCTAGATCGTCCCTAGTGTTAACCCCTTCACTGCCAGTGACATTTATATATATAATATTCTGAATCGCAAAAAGTGCTCTGTCAGGAAGGGGGTAAATTCTTCCGGGGCTGAAGTGGTTAAAGAAGCTGAACAAATGTTTTATAGAACTAAGTTTTGTCAAAATGTTGTAAATTGAGCTTGTATTCATTGAGATATTGATTAAAATCTTACTTTTCAAAGGGGGTATACTCATTTATGCTGAGCACTGTATATATATTTTTCTCTCTCTAATTAATCATCTAAATTAAAATACTGGAATTTGGTTGTGACCCACATTATTTTACTTAGCAGAGACATCTCCTGTGTGGTTGCATGTTCAGTAAGCATTGCTGGATTAATAACCATCATTAGCTGTATCAATATGTTTAGCATGTCTTGCTACTATATAGCATCAAATGCTTAATGCAACATGTTCTGACAGTAAACAAACCCTCCGTGGGTTTGTATATCAGCATTTTAATGCAAGTTCATATTTTTTTAATTAAACTTTGCTGAATGTGTTAAAAACGTGAACAGGTGTCACATTTACAACCATATCTAAACATAAAAAATTGGTAGATTCCCCTTAAATAGAACCATATGGCCTTGAAGTTTATTAAACTTAATTACATTTTTAAGGTAAATCAGTGGTAAGAAAACAGTTGGGTTTAATATGCAGTTGAAATTATTATTTTTACCATGTAAACATCATTCTTTTATCAGAATATGCATATTGCCTGACAAAAGAACATTTACATAGCCCTTTGACACCAGCAGTATGCAGCCTATATCACAAGATCCCACTGCCATAATACATATTTATAAGGGTTAGGATAATCCCAATGACTTTTCATAATCCCAGGTGGGGTACAACTAAGGTCATGACTCTAGATGAAACAGCTAAACTATTGATCGCCATTATGCACAGAAAGTCGCAAGAGCAACAATAAAGTCTTTAAAGTGTGCAGAATAGAACATATTTATTTTAACACCGTTTTCATAAAAGGTGTTTGCTTTTGAACTAAGTGTACACTGTTGAGTTGCTTAAAGTAGGGATAATAAAGTAGATAGCCAAACTTGGTTAAATGCGTGGCGATTTAATCTTTCCATTGATGAAAGTGTTTTATATGTTTCTTTTTTTTTTTTTCCAATTCTAATTTTATTTTTAATTGTTATAAAGTATTACACATGATTAAACAATTTCAAACATATACATTACTTACATACATAGTAATCACATTTATTATTTTTTTTCCTTTTTTCCCCCCTCCCATACATTTCTTGAATACTTTAACATATAAAAGAAAAAAAAGGAAAGAAAAAGGAAAAAAAGAAAAAAAATAACAGAGGAAGCAAAATATATATATATACTGTATATATATAAAAAAGAAAAAGGAAAAAATAAACACACAACCCCCCCCCCCCCCCTTTTTCTCTCCCTTCCCTCTCTCCTCCCTTCTCCCCTCCTCTCCCTAGTGAAATCTTTCCTTCCATTTCTTCCCTTCTTCTTCCTCAATTTTTTACCAATTTCCTATGCTGTCTCCAGGGAGTACAAACCAGGAGGCACCTTTTGTACGTATCTAATTCTGTGCTAAAAGTATCTCCATTCTCTCTATGTTATCCATTTCTAGGGCCCATTCATTTATCGAAGGAGACTGAGTTGATCGCCAGTGCCGCGGTTTTATATGTTTCTATATAATCCACCCAGCCTACAAATCCATTATTCAATGCAGATTAGGCTGAAATCCAGCCTTACCTCGAGGCTTGCCTAATTGTATCAGCTTCTCTCTTGTGTTAAAACTTCTCCTTTCCTGGCTGGAGGATGTCTAGCATTATATAGCTTTTTCCTCCCTAGTCTTACTGTACCTCACTTGCCCCTTTCATTAATTAGATTTCAGTTCTTTCAGCTATGAAGGCTCAGAATCACACAGCCTGCCTAGGAATGCTCAGTCCTCCTTGCTGATATCTACTTATTAAGGCATTTTGATGCTTGCATAATTCTTCCCACAATCCAGCCCACTGCTTGCATCAGGGCTCAGGACTTTCAAGAAGAATGGTGAGGCAACACTCTGATGGCCCTTCCCACCAAACATGATCTACCTGCATTGCACAGAGGAGCACGGATGCCAAATGATGATATCACTGGGTCTAAAATATGGTATGTAACGGAAATAGAAAGCTTGTTTTTTAAAAATGCAATTAGCATTCTGATGGGAGAGGAGGAACCAGAGAAGGCAAAATAGCAGACTATTCCGCTTTTTGTGATCTCTTTGTTCCTGCTTCATCAACAGCAAGCAAAAATGTAGCTGAAAAAATTGTTGAACTGTAGACTGATTTGCTGATTGATTATATTCATTTGCTTCTTAAATTTGTAACATTTTCAGGACATAAGGCAGCAAAACAAGAAAAAAATAGTTTGCAAAGTGCAATAACCCATAGCACCTCTCAGAGGGTATCATTTACCTTTCCTTGTCTACCAATAATGCTGCAGTGGGGAACAAACTGCTGCAAACCCTGTTTGTTCACAGAACCTTTGGATTTTTTTATTAAGGTAAAAATAGACACAAATTGTACAGTGTGGCCTGGTTCGCTTTTCAAAGCTCCAAGATACTTTAGGCAGAAGGGGTCTGGCCAAATTGGAAAATATATTTCTGTGTTAGCTACCCAAAAGAGAAGAAAAACAAAGTACATAGGCATTCAGGTATTTGACTAGTCGTGCAAAGATAAAGGGTTGTATTGACTAAGGGAGGCCTGTAAGAGAACACAGAGGATGTTCCAGTAAAAGTCTTGGGACCTTAGGATGAATAAGGGATCCATAACGAGAGACTTCAAGGTGAATAAGTGATAGGACTCTGGCAAGAAACATCACAGCAGACATACCCATTGAGGGTTAAGTAGGCAAGAGCAGAGGTGCTTATGGGATACAAAGGTTAGCGGAACCCTTTCTGATGCTAAGCCCTACCTCTACAATTCAAATGAATAATGCCATAGCTTCTACTTTCCACTGAGGTTTTGGCATTGAACTGTTAGAACTGAACGTTCTAACAATTCCTAGTGATGCCTCAGGCCTAGTGACACCTCAGGCAAAAGGCATAGTCCTGTGTATAGTATGGGCCTAACACCTAGTAGCTACACAAATATCACAAGGCACCTTCACTTCAGCAGTTTCAGCCCCTTAGAAGGTCTGGGGAGAACTAGTTTCAACGTGGGATTTTTTGGGGGACAAGAGCTACACAAGTATATCAACTTTTTCAGGTAAAGGAATATGATTCCATGTTACTGTTGTTATATTAGTTATCCGCATTACATGCTGCATACAGTCTAAAACTTAATGAATAAGACTATGTGTTCTGTCTCAACTGACACTTTATACATTCACATACCTTCGTAGATCTCAATTTGTCCCAACAGTATGGCCAACTGCAGATTCAGGAACATCCATAGACAGGTTAAATGTCATCTTGGTAGAGGGTCTGGACTTTACTTCCTTTAACTTTTAGAGCTGCTCCTGTGATTGGTGAACTGATGAAATGTGGACTATGATCAAGATGCAGCAGGAGTGCTGGAAGTAGCCCAGATCCACAGGATGATATGTTAGCAGCATATGCTCATGATGACCCCACACAACATATATACAGCTAAAAGAACTACAGAACAGGGCTGTCTAAGCACTCATGTCAGAAAGTGCTCTGCTATTTTTCAGGAGGAATTATTGGCAAAATGTAGATGTTTCAGTGTACTGTGTGTGTGTCCAAAAAGAGTTCCAAGGTTCGTACATCAAGTAACATCTACTCATTTGTTTCTCTGCAGGATGCAGAATGGCAGACTGTGGCAGTTCAGTAAGGAAAGCAAAGAACAAATATCACATTCTGGTTTTATATATTTTCATAATTTTAATTACATATCACAGTTGGCAGTGAAAACAGCAGAAATCGTTTCAAAGGGTGTATCATACACGTGTGCTTAGTAATACTAAACACTGCCCTGCTTACACAAAAAAAAGTGTAAAGTGCCTCTAAAGGCCTCTTCATACTCGTGAGGGTTTCTGCAGGATAATGCATTACATTTCCCGCAGGCAGCCACAGGAAAATGTTAAATGTAATTATTTTCTATAGGACCAATTCACATCATACCAGTAGTAGTTATTAGTTATTAACATGATTATGAGTGAAAAACTTCATTAAAAACATTATTCACGAAAGCCCTTGAATTGGTTTATGTATTCTTTGGTCTCTGATCAGCTCACTGTTTTTTTGCCTCATAGGTGGTGGTCTGGCGGTCTGTACAAAGTTGGCAAGGGTTCCAAGGAAAATTTAATTTAAAGAGGAGCTCCAGGCTCTTTCATAAAAATAAAAATAAAAGTCAGCAGCTACAAATGCCATAGCTGCTGACTTTTAATATAAGGACACTTACCTGCCCAGGGATCCCACAATGTCGGCACTCCAAGCCGATTCCTCAATTGGCTTCGGGTGCAGGTGGCTTCACAGCCTGTTTCCTACTGCGTATGAGTGAGTTGCGCTACACTTTCTGAATGGTCCTACTGTTCTCTGGGACCTGTGTATGTCCCAGAGGGCAGCAGGGTGGAAGATCACAGACCAGACAACTTACCCAGAAGTGGGAGCAGGTACCTGTCAAAACCAGGTACCCGACCCCCCCCCCCCTCCAAAAAAAGTGGAAAATGTGGCAGTGGAATGAGGGGGGGGGGGTGCAAACAAGTGGAGCTTCCCCTTTTGGATGGAGCTCTGCTTTAATATAGCTATAACCCCAATTACTAAAATATCATGTACATTTTAACATGTTAACTTAAAAGTTGTTTCCAATTGTTTTAAATCTGTAGCTATCATTAAAAGAATATTGCATACCAAAACTCACGGACCGGGCAAGGAGGGCATTAATCAGAGAGGCAGCACAGAGACCTAAGGTAACCCTGAAGGAGCTGCAGAGTACCACAGCAGAGACTGGAGTATCTGTACATAGAACGACAATAAGCCGTACGCTCCATAGAGTTGGGTGTTATGGCAGAGTGGCCAGAAGAAAGCCATTACATTCAGCAAAAAACAAAAATTGCACGTTTTGAGTTTGTGAAAAGGCATGTGGGAGACTCCCAAAATGTATGGTCTGATGAGACTAAAATGTAACTTTTTGGCCATCAAAGAAAACTCTATGTCTGGCGCAAACCCAACACATCACATCACCCAAAGAACACCATTCCCTCAGTGAAACATGGTAGTGTCAGCATCATGATGTGGGGATGTTTGTCAGCAGTCGGGACTAGGAAACTAGTCAGAGTTGAAGGAAAATGGATGGTTCTAAATACAGGGATATTCTTGAGCAAAACCTGTACCACTCTGTGTGTGATTTGAGGTTAGGACAGAGGTTTACCTTCTAGCAGAACAATGACCCCAAACACATTGCTAAAGCAACACTTGAGTGGTTTAAGGAGAAACATGTAAATGTGTTGGAATGGCCTAGTCAAAGCCCAGACCTCAATCCAATAGAAAATCTGTGGTCAAATTTAAAGATTGCTGTTCATAAGCGCACACCATCCAACTTGAAGGAGCTGGAGCAGTTTTGAAAGGAGGAATGGACAAAAATCCCAGTGGTAAGAGGTGGCAAGCTCATAGAGACTCATTCAAAGTGACTTGGAACTGTGATAGCCACAAAAGGTGGTTCTACAATGTATTGACATTCGGGGGGGGTGAATAGTTATGCACATTAACTTTTTTCTGTTATTTTGCCCTATTTGTTGTTTGCTTCACAATAAAAAAAATCTTCAAAGTTATGGGCATATTCTGTAAAGTAAATGATGCAAATCCTCAAACAATCCATGTTAATTCCAGGTTGTAAGGCAACAAAACATGAAAAATGCCAAGGGAGGTGAAAACTTTTGTAAGGCACTATATATAACAAAGCTTGGGAACCAACAAACGAAGTACAATCAATTTCTTCAAAAAGATATATGGTATATAAAACTAGAGAGAGAAATGTTAAACTCTGTATATGCATGCATTACATTTTGTATGCTTTGCCACCCCCTTAGCATCATACTAACTCTTCTGCAGCATACTTACTCACATTCCTAAGACCCTGATAAGAAACTAGCCCATCTATGTACTGTTATGCCGTCTGATCGGTTTATATTGTAGGAAAATCCGATCGTGTGTGGGCTCTATTGGACTTTTTCCGTCGGAAATTCGGACGGAAAAAATTTGAGAGCAGGAGCTCAAATTTTCAGACCAAAAAATCCGATTGGACTGTAGAGAATTCCGATCGGACAAAGACCATGCATGCTCAGATCAAATTACGATACCAAAGCTATTGGCTACTAGCCTCAACGTAGTCCCGTCGTAATGAACGAACGTCATCACACTCCGAACTATCGGATTTTCCGACAACTTTGTCCGACCGTGTGTATGCAACACCGGTTTAGGACAAAATCCGTTGTAAAAAATCTGACGGATTTTGTGGTCGGAATGTCCGACCGTGTGTACAAGGCATTTCTCCCCTTGTTATATTTTAAGTATAAGTATAATTGTAATAGTAATGCGATAAATACTTAAGCATGTTTATAAAAAAAAAACAAATGCACCAAATAAACAGGTAACTGAAAAGATTCTGTGTGTATCTTTTTTGTGTCTGTTCCTTACTGCAGTAGTTATTAATATGGAACCCCTGATCAACATCAAAATAGGAGTTGCCTTTCTATAAAATTTACAAGATAAAACAAACATACACCATGCTCTTTTTCAGTCAACACAGATCTTGTATGTAATCTCAACACTTAAAGCATGTTAGGGAGTAATTTAATCAGTGCTCAAGTGTTATATGCATGGGCTGGAAATAGAATATGTATGGTTTAGATAAATTACAATGATTAAAAACTGTAATTGAAATTCTTACGTAGTTTTCCATATTTATGCATAATTTTAAAAATTTCTGAAAGTTTTCAGTAGCTAGATATACACCGGTCCGCTCCCTATCACAAACTAAACTCTTGAAATTATCGAGTCACTGAAAAACGATATAAAATTACGTTTTTATTATCCAACATTCATTTGTTTCTGTGATATGTATTCAGCACTCTTCCTCCCATGCTGTTTATTTCTAAAGTTATCTACTTGCATCACGCTATCTCTGGTTTTCAATGGTTTAAATGCCCAGGGATTTGTAGTTCCATGTTTAATATAGACAGAGACAGAAGTACAAATCACTGGTAGCTTATGTTAATAGCCACAGCCGACCCAAATCATTCTGGACTAAGTTGACAGGTATGAAATCATCCTATCTATGAGGTAGAGGTTGCTATCAACCAGTGGGAGATAAATGAAGCCACAAAACAGTACTTCATAGCTAACATGTTCAATGTAATGACACAAGCAGGCTTCCTGGCCAGACTTATCCCTGGCTTTAAATAACAGACAGCATGGCTGACGATACGCCAGATTCTCAACTTCTCAGCCAACTGGAGAGATCAGAGAGAAGATCCAGGGGAATTACAGGGACCAAAATCAAACAACAGCTTTGAAATAACCAACAACTGACTGAAGACTGATGAGGTCTATTAATCCAAATCATAAGGGCCAAGAGGAAATGTGCATTGATTAGCATCTCATTTGCCTGTATCTTTTTATCCAAAATCCATCATAAGGATCTAAGTTCTAGGCACATTAAATAATGGAAGCATGGATTAACATTTATTTTGGTAAATTAGCAGGGTTTCAATGACTGCACTCCAAGAGAGCAGAGGGCTCCGATGCAGAATTTGCAAATGTATCCACATTCAGCAAAATTAAAGTTCAGATTATATTCAGTAATTACATCCTTAAAGTATAACCAAAAGCAAAACTTTTTCTAGTGTTGGATAGAGTGGAGAATAATTAGAACACCTACTGTATGTACTCCCATTAGGGACCTTCACCCTCTCTATTTGCCCTGTTTACCATTACTGAATAATCAAACAAGTGGAAGTAAAAGAAAATCACACATTTTGTGCTGTCGCCAGATCAGGAATAAAAGGGAAATCTTCCAATTGGGAAAATAGTTCTTTTGACCCTGGTGACAACCAGGTACTCCTTCACTTTAGAGGGATTTCCTCTCACTTCCTGTTTTTGCTATTGGATGCTATGGGATGGGAAGTTAAGGGAAACTTCCCAATGGGACACAGGTGGCAAAAAAAATGGCAGAGGTTGGAACTTTCCTTTACTCTATCTGAATATTACTTGACTTTAGCGCTACTTAAATTATACTTGTAGCTATTTTAAAGCATTTAAAACTTTATATGGATTTCTGCCCCCTCCTTATTTGGGGACAGATACAGTCCCCTCTCCTATTAACCCCTAAAACAACAATGCTATTAACCCCTAAAATAACACGGTTCCTTTTATCCTGCTAGTGCTTATAATACTTGAGGTTTATTCTACTATAGGCACTTTTTTATTTATTTTGGATAGAGTAAGGGGTTACTGTGTTAACGGCTTGGAGGGTATATAAGAATGTCCTGCTTTGGTTCTACTGTAGAAGCCTGTTGATTGGGCATAACATGTATAGGCTTGAAGCGAGGTTAAATTGGCAGCCACCTTGATTGATTTTAAATATTAAATAAATGTTTTTACTGTACGGAGAGCACTATCAGTCCCTATTCTTCTTTAATTAATAAAATAACGCTTCCTATGCGAGTGAAGGATTCATGCAACAGTGGGAGTGAAATTGGAGCCTGTTTGCAGCCCGTGAAGGGGGTAAAAGCGCATGTGAACCTTAACTAGCCATCAGGGTCTACTCTGGAGGTAGATCTTATAGTATGAATATAAGAGAGGCTTAAAGGTACCCTACCCTGAGCACCACCAGAGCACTAATATATATCAGCAGCACAGCACTGTTTGATTTTATTTAAGGGGAGATTATAACCCCTGTTTATACATTTTTTGTCATCTGTGCCCCATTGGGGATATTTACTTTCATATCCTGTCCTATAGCCAGAAGAAAATCCTTGCAAATTAAGGGAATCCCTTGGGGACCCCTAGGCCATCAGAACTAGTGTCTTAACCGAAAGATTTCCCCTCTATTACCTTTCTGGGGACAACTCAAAATTTGACTCAATGATAATGGTAAACATGACAGATAGAGATGGTGAATGTCCCTAACAGGGCACAAACAGCTATTTAAAAAAAACTGACAGGGGTTCTAATCCCTTTCCACTCAATCCAAATCTAAAGAAAACTGTTGCCTTTCGTTAAACTTTAAAGTGTAACTGTATCCAATATATTAAGGTAGTGGGTCACCATTACATCATGTTAGAACAGCAAAAATATCATATCTAACTAGCAGATGGAGTAAGAATCTGAAAGTTATAGAACTCACAGTTATCTCATATAGCATTCAAGCAAGGCACTGTGTGATTTCAGCGTAGAGTTCAAAGCTCTACGGCATGCAAATATAATATTTTAAGCAGTGCATGCCAAGAATGAAATGCTCTTAAATATTCTCTGCAGTAAAAGTAACCTGTAGGCAGAAAAATCACTACTTTATTTTCTCCTACCTATATTGGACAACCATTGGTTGCCCATACCCACTGCAAGCATTCAGTCCTAGTATTTGCTACATTGACTGCTTTCCCCTAATAAACCTTAAAAATCAAAGATCAACAGTGCTGGCTGGTAGACAAAGTTGGCACATTTTGTTAAGCAATGGGACTTAAAACAAGGAATGGATGCAGTCACATACAGATTTCAAAAGCACATTTTATTTATACTGTAGATTAAAAATATAGTCCATCCAAAATTGTTTACTTAATGTAAATTTGTTTCATATTTTCAAGGTTGACAATCTTGTAGATTTTATTATTAGAAACATTAAGGTATTTTTTCTATGATAAACACTATGCTACAAAACACACTACCTCATAAAATATTGAAATATACTTGTTGTAGGTTTTCATATTTTGTTTATTTGTTTACTTTGGATTTTATTTGTAATTTCTATTCTTATTTTTGAATTTGTTTGAATTATTTTGTATTTTTTTTTAAATAATAAAAACTGTATTAAAAATATATATATAGTCTTCTATTCTGTGGCTAAACACCTGCCACCTGGAAAATCCAGTGGCTACTGCTACAATCTTGGCCACTCACAAATAAATGTGCACCCTTTTTCGTCATTGTCTGAAGTTTCTCATAAAAGAAGATATTTTATTACAAAAATAAAGGGCTAGCATTGTTGACCTTCTCAAAATTGTAATTGCTTGTTTGTCTCTAGCTTCAATTCTTTCCCAGTCGTTGATCTGGAGCACATATATAGATCAGGAGAGGCAGACAAAAGTCAGCAGCAGTCCTTATCTACATATTTCCTCTGCTCAGTGACTCAAAAAATATTGAAGCATGAGGATCAGCATTACAACCTTACAATTAGCATTTTCGGAAAAGAGGTCATTATTGCCAACCTCCATGTTTTTCTAATGACAGGTTTCATTAAATAACATGGCTGCATATTAATTTTTTCCTCCACAGGTTTTTCCTCCACGGCAGGTCCTGTCTACTTGTAGATGGTTTTGGCTACGGTTGCATTACTGCATTGCAGCACATAAATCATAATTTATAGGTTATTTTTGCAAAGTTGCTTGGCTTATTGGAACATATTGGAATTTACCATTTTTTTCCCTTTGGAAGAGGAAAAGGCTATAAGTTATTCAAGCAGGATTTACTTCATACAGGAGGGACAATTGCAGAAAATAGACATACTTCTACCAGTGTGTAAAATTCTGGCACTCCATGTATCCTCACCAGGTGTAGATGTGTTACTGATACTTTAGATAGAGAGCTAAGTTGGTTCTACTATTTTTAGAGTAAAAAATACGCATTATGAAAAAAATACATAAACAGTATATGAAATTTTTGCTTGCTGATGCTTAGAATTTATTTTACTGCTTTGTAGATGTGCATAGGCCTAAATAATGTACACTTCAAAATAGATCCTTGAAACAATGTGAAGAACAAATTCTCTTGCAATTAATGTCATAGAAAAAATGAATGATTAGCATTAAACTACATTTACACGAAAGGGAATTGTCAATCTGACCAGCAATTCATGGAAAAACGATTCTATTTCTAGTTTTTATGATTAGAAAAATATTTTCCTTTTTCCTCATTTGTCCTCCATAGGAGATTCATTAGCAGGATTTGTGCTTTCTCTGATTTCTCTCCATTTGACCATGTACAGCAGACACGTGCAAAGAGACATTCCTGCTCCAGACTTCTAGCTCTGATTGGTACGCTTAAGCCTTTTTAATTAATTCTCCAGGGTATAGCATATTCAGTGTATAAACATTGTAACTTCTCTTCCATGGGCTTTTAGAAGCCCTTGAATGACAGTTATTTTTATTAAAATCACTTTTTAAAAATATTGTTTATTTTGATAACATTTGATTCATGCTCCAAATTCCTTGCACTGATATTTATTACCTCTCACCATAAGGCTTCATGCACACTGTATTCTATTGATGCCTTTTTCTCCTACAGGAGTTTAGCAGCATCAAACATGCAGTACAAGGCCATGTTTTTGTATGTGCGTTCATGTGCATTCCCACGCCTGGCATTAATTCATTCCATTGACCAGAATTCTGTCCATTGGAGTGCATTAACAAGGCATCGTGCCTTAACATGCCTGGTGCTAACACTCACTATTTCACATTTAGGCGCTTTTGAGCATTTTTTTATGCTCTAAAACCCCTCTCCTAAATGCACTTGTGATGTTTTTTTCTTCCTTAAACACCCCTAACTCTAAATCCCACAAAATTCCTATGTGTGCATGGACACATAGGGTAACATAGAGGGGCATATCGAGGCAGAAAAAAAAGCTCAAACACCTGGTGATCCCGGTGCTGATGCTGCCCATGACATTTTTTACAGTCTATGGCTGTTCAACATGTTCCATCATTACAACTGGAGTCCCTTGTGGGCGAGTTGGAGACTGAATTGCAGTGGGAACCAGAGGAGCAGGAGGATATGGAGGAAGATCAGATGGAGACAGTTGGGGCTAAAACAAAAGCAGATATGCTGGATAGTCCCAAACACAATAGAGACAAAAAGAAGATCAAGGCAGCCCCTGTGTTGGAAGTGAGCAACCCGTTTGAAGTGCTGGTAACATTGGGGGCTGGGATTGAGTCCCCGGTAGCAAGCCCTGGGACACCATAGATTTTTCAGCCAGGTAGTCCATTGCCTGGTGTAGAATATCTGGATGGTGAGAGCAGTGCGGTACTGAGGAACATATGCCAATTCTTAGGAGCAAGTGATGGGACTGGAGGTAAGTAGTTTTCTATGCTGATGAATGAACATTAGGCTTGTATCCCTCAATGTGAGGGGCTTTGGGACTTCTGCCAGGCAAGAGGCTATTTTGAAGACTAAAAAATAAATGGGGGTGACATCTTCTGTCTGCAGGAATACTACTTTAAGCAGCCGCCCAAGCCTCCTGATTGGCTGGTAGATTAGGTCTGGTCAGCACATGTCGCTTTGGTACCGGGGAGATTGCTGATGGTTAATTTAGTATTATTTAATCAGAAGTTGAGATTATTTAATTTATACACTCCCATGAGTAGACGGGAGTAGTTAGATTTGTTTGAAAAGTTGAGGCTACATATAGCTGGGAGGATATCCAGTGTGATATAGGAGATTTTAACACGATTACTTTTGTTAAAGATAGAGTGGGGGTAGCCAAAACCAAATTAGATATAAACAGTGCAAGTTTAAATGGGTTAATTTGAAGACCTGCATCTTAGAGATACGTATATAGTTCTGGGCTTGGTGGACCCATATTTTGCGCTTTTATCAGAGAGTGTGCGAATCAATTTCAGAGTAGAACTTGCTTATTTTCAGAGAATTTGATTCCGATTCGGGACATTATCACGTCTTCTAAAGATAGGAATAATATGATGATTTCTACGTCTTTTGACTTAGAAAAGGCGCATGATAAGGCCAATCATGTTTTTGTTGTTTTTGGGAGGTATTAAACAGAATGGGTGTACCGCAGAAGATGATAAGGGTATTAAAGGGGTTATATATTGGGATTAGGAGTAGGATTTTAGTGAATGGGAGGTTAGGTAGGTTTTTCCCTGTAAAATCTGGAGTGAGGCAAAGGTGTCCCTGTCCCCTATGCCAGGAAGTGGAGGGCGGGAAGTAAAGTGTCTGGGATACATTGACGATATTGTGGCAGTTTGTCAGTCAGTAGTAGGGGTTAAGAGAGTGAAGTTGCTCTTATCAATCTTTTAGGTGTGCTCAGGAATGATGGGAATTGGAGTAAATATAGTATGAGTGTGTATGGAAGGCAGGTGGAATGTTTGGATGAGCAGAATGTGAGAGCTCAGGAGGAAGTGAGGTTGAGTGAGGATTGTGTTTGATCAAAGGATGATGTATGCTGGAATGAGCTGGGTGAGAAAATAGCAAAAAAAAAGAGATTTTGGTGCCTTTGAAAACCATCAATTTATGGTAGGGTATTGATTACTAAAGCAAAATTTTACCGATGGTCTTGTATACGACTCGAGTAACATCTTCTCTCTAGGGGTGGCAACAAATAATAAGTTGATCTTAACTTTTTTTGTGGGCATCTAAAATGGAGAGGATAAGGAGGTAATATGTGTGCAGGTGGGAGTGTAGCGGTGGACAGGGGCTTGTGGATCTGAGAGTATTTGTGTGGATGCATTACTGGTTTTGTGTGGTAAAATTTTTGAAGAAGGGATGATCCTGATGACACCTGCTGGAACACAAAATGCATAGAAGCTAGGTCTGACACATACTACACGTCACTTCCGCCAGGGGGTTGCCTAATGCATGGCATACACCGCTGGTCAGATAGCGCTGTCTGAATGGACTTCCACCGCACTAGGTGTTTACAATATATTGATGCACTCCCCTGCTGGAAATATTAAGTATAGAAATATGTAAGTGACATTTTTTAACAATAAACAAACAATACTACACTATATCTGCCTTCCCTGGCTCTTTTTGGTGGAGTTTGATTTTCAGATGTGGGAGATTGGAGCAGTGGATAGATAACAAAGATTTGATCTGGCTACTCCTGGGCTCATTCAACCAAGTTCACCATACATGTGAACGATCGATTGGAAAAAGATTGTTGAATGATTTCCAGGATTCAAGGAGGTGCTTCATGTCTTCTGGTCACTTGCTGGCCAGGGCCATATGGTGAGAGCAATTTGTTGTCACTTTGGTGAAAAGTCACGAATATTATTTGGAACATGGATTTTATTTCTCACATGGTGTTGGAGTAGAATCATCTAGAAAGAATTTTAGAGCTGTTTTGAACTTTTCATGATATATCTGTTTGAGGAATCATAAATATATTAATTATTTTTTATGAGACATTTGTGCACATTTATAAAGTGAAGTCCTTCTCTAACATACGTTTATACATGGTTTTGAATGTATACATACTATTTGTATAAATCGCTTTTTGCATTATAATTGTGTGCTACAATGATTGCGTTTTCAGGGGGTGATTATTTAGGAGGTGGGGGTGGCAGGAGAGGGATTCAAAGGTACTGGTAGCTTTTGTAGTATCACAGGACTATTGGGTATTTCAAAGGTTTAGAACGGATTTTAGGTTGGTGGACTTGAGAGAAGGTGAAAGGGATAAGGTAAGAGCTAAAAAATGGTTGGTGGAACCTCCTAACTAGTAGACTACCAAACAAAGACACAGGTGAACATATGTGTATGGGTGAGCCCACATCTAATCTGCATGTCTAAGCCGTTGTACACACGGTCGGAAAATCTGACGGAAAATGTCCGATTGGACCATGTTTTCGGATAATGCAACCGTTTGTGGGCTCCATCCGACTGTTTCCATCGAAATATCCGATCAACAAAGTTTGAGAGCTGGATATAAAATTTTCTGACAACATGATCCAATGCGCGTCAGTTCCGATCATGTGTGGCCCAGACCACGTTTTGCGATTCGGCACTGCGTCCCTTTAACTGACAATTGTGCGTTCATGTGACGTGGCTCCCAAACAAAATTGGCGTCCTTTTTTTTCCCACAAATAGAGCTTTCTTTTGGTGGTATTTGATCACCTCTGCGGTTTTTATTTTTTGCGCTATAAACAAAAATAGAGCGACAATTTTGAAAAAAACGCATTATTTTTTACTTTTTGTTATAATAAATATCCCCAAAAATATATTAAAAAAAACATTTTTTTTCCCTCAGTTTAGGCTGATACGTATTCTTCTACATATTTTTGGTAAAAAAAAACGCAATAAGCGATTATTGATTGGTTTGCGCAAAAGCTATAGCGTTTACAAAATAGGGGATAGTTTTATGGCATTTTTATTAATATTTTTTTTTTTTACTAGTAATGGCGGCGATCTGCGATTTTTATTGTGACTGTGACATTGTGGCGAACACATCGGACATTTTTGACACATTTTTGGGACCATTGTCATTTATACAGCAATCAGTGCTATATAAATGCAGTGATTCCTGTGTAAATGACACTGGCAGGGAATGGGGTTAACCAGTGGGTGGCAGTGTAGGGGTTAAGTGTTCCTAGGGGTGTGTTACTAACTGTGGGGGGCTGGGCTTTCATTTAATGAACACTGATCTCTGCTCCAATCACATGGAGCAGAGATCAGTGTCACTAGTTACTAGGCAGAATGGGGAAATGCTGTTTACAACGGCATTTCTCCATTCAGCCGCCCCGTGGGACGGTCGCGGGTATGCCCACGGCGATCGAGTCCGCAGTGATCGAGTCCGCGGGACCCACGACCGGACTCACGGGGTCCCGACTGCAGGACGCCATTAAAGATTGGACGTACCGAGATACATCGGCGTGCGCCTGTCGGGAACCGGTTAAAGCCAAACGTATGAGGTCCCCTTATCAGATTCCTCACCCCCCCCCCCCATCTGATGGCCCATTGCAAAAAATTAGGGGGGATGTTTTGGACAGGTAACCCTCTCCACTTCATTGAGAGCTGAATGCATAAATATTGTGTGATACTTTGGCCAGGCCCTCCTTACTTACTATTGGCAGCCCACCGGACAGATAAGAAGTGGCATAATACAAAAAAAGGAACAAATGGAAGGACATTTTGACATTCTGCTATTACCTATCAAGATAATAATAGGAGAAAAAAATACTTTAAACTGCAGCATTTGAAAGTATTGAGGCAGTCCCTTGCACTACATGGTTTGGTGAATTCATCCATAAATCTGACCAGAAAAGAGGTAGGTATAGTGTGTATAGGGTTTGGCAAAGTCAGCAGAGAGCAGTTGGGGGGAGGGGGGTTCCTAATGAGTTTGGCCCACCAAAATAAACCTCTGGCACTCTGCATGAATTTAAGCACACACATAACATTTGCACACATTTTAGGGGGTGTTTAGGGGAAAGCAATACTATGGAGATGACAAATACATACATTGCTAAGTGACTAGGCTATAGGTGTATGGGCCCAGAAGAGCATGCTGGGGAAGTTAGTGAAGGCAAATATGCATGAAGGACAAAAAAGGAACTTTAAAAGCTTCCCCCATGCATGAGGACAAAGGGACACAGCATATCAATTACAGCATATTGCAATCATGGTAATTAGGGAATGAGGAAAGAAATCCAATACATTAGCAAACATTAAATACATATAATGTGATGTTAAAGGAGAAAACTTACCTTAATATAGTCCTTCTGCAGGACCTGTATGATGGCAGAACAGGTCTCTGGAATAATGATTCCCAGAGCCTGGGGGGAGATGCCTATCGAGAACTTCAGGTCCTGAAGACTTCTCCGTCTCCAAGTACCGCAACGTGGCGATGAGCCTTTACTCGGGAGTGATGGCTTGCTGCATGCAGGTATCCTGCCTGCTGATATAAGGGGACAGCAAAGCCAGCAGACGGTGAAAAACGGGGTCCATCATCCGGAGATAAATCCTGAAATCATCAGTATTATTCTCCCCGATCTCACGAAGCAAAGGCATGTGCGAGAACTGGTCACGCTGGAGCAACCAATTCTTGGTCCACGAACTCCTCCTCGCCCTGTTCATGGACTGGGCTTGTGTCAAAGCTAAAAGCTCAACACCAAGCCCCTGCACAGAACAAACTCTACGACGAGTATGTACACGAAACATGGCTTAAAACGGTCGGCTGGTCAGAACGGACAACAGAAAGCACAGATAAGCAGCAAGGCCTGAAAGAATGAACTGAAAACCAGAAACAAGCGAACAATAAGTACTGAAAATCAAAGCGTACTATATACCAAGATACAGTCCGCAATGACCAACAAATGCGAACTGAATACATGCACTGATAATCAGATACACACTACAAGCACAAACTGTAGAGCAGTAACGATCTAAAGCACAAATCTGAAAAGCGTGAATCGTCTGTTACCAAACTTCTACTAACACGCGATAAACATGAGATCAGCAGAAAGAGCCCAAAGGGTGCCACACGTGGTGCTGAACTTCCTTTTTCTCGTCCCCTTATACGCGGTTTATGTCACTGCGTTCTTGTCGACCGGAAATTCCAACAACTTTGTCCGTCCATGTGTATGCAACACCACTTCCGGAATAAATCTGTCTGAATTTATCCGACGGATTTTGTGGTCAGAATGTTGGACCGCGTGTACAAGGGTTAAGAGTTGTGACTTCCATCTTTGTTAATTTTGTTTAATGCTATCTCTAAGTAGTTGATACCTACATTACAGCAACAACTTCAGATGTTATTGGAACATGTTGTTTTGTCTGAGTGCAAATAGTGGCACTACTGTTAATGCTTTATTTTTTATACCTTTTGTTTTATTGTGATGTTACCTGCCGAGCCTGGGTATGCCCAATAGGTGCTGTTTAGTATCTTAAAATTTAAAACTCAATAAAGTACATTTTCAAAAAAAAATGGTGGTGGAAAGGGAGGGTGTATGCAATTTAAGAGAAGTGAATGTGACGGCCGCGGCTGAAGTGTGGTAGAACATGAGTGTGCGTGAGGTGAGGAATGATCAGAATGAGATTGTATGGACAGGGCTGCAAGAGTGTTTGACTATAAGATTGTTTATGAAGAGAGATCTGTGTGTGTATATCATGTGCATCTAAGAGGGAATTGTGGTGGTGTGGAAGACTGTGACTGTGATGTGTTTTGGGGGTGTGACTTTGCAAGAGAGGTGATTGGTAAATGTCAAAAGTTCATGAAGAATTGACGGGATGAGACTGAGTGGGTGGAAAGTTACTGTGTATGGATTAGTGAGATTGGAAAAAGAGATGGTTTTTGTTATGTGCATTAAAAGGGGTATTGTGGGAGGTGAGGAACTTATTTGTGTTTAAAAATGTCTGCTTGAACAGTAAGCAATGTATTGGCTTATGGGTGGGTAAGCTGCAGTTTTTGTATGTGTTGGGCGGGAGAAAAGAGGGGATTGATGCCGAAGGCCAGGGCCGCTGATAGAAATCATGGGGCCCCGTACAGCCTACCCGACGGGGCCCCCTTCAGCTCCACCCTGGCCCCGCCCCTGGTCCCTCCTTTAGCCCCTCCCCAGACCCCGCCTTGAAACAAAGTGTAGGTTTCTCTACAAGTGATATTTGTTTTTCTCCAGTCAGTTATAGGTTTGATTATCCAAAAGAAATACTGTTTTCAGATGAGAACATACCTCTTTAATATCTATATGTAATACAAACCATTAATGAATAAATAAAATGGTATTTTGGAGAGTATTGGCAGGGTATTTATTGCAGAGTATTGGCAGGGTAAGTATTGCCAGGGTATTGGCAGAGTAAGTATTGCAGAGCATTGGCAGAGTATTGGCAGGGTAAGTATTGCAGAGTATTGGCAGGGTAAGTATAAAGTATTGGCAGAGTATGTATTGGCAGAGTATGTATTGGCAGAGTATGTATTGGCAGAGTATGTATTGGCAGAGTATGTATTTGCAGGGTAGGTATTGGCAGGGTAGGTATTGGCAGGGTAGGTATTGCAGAGTAGTAGTAGATGTTGAACTTCAAGCATACACCTCACCTGTGTAATTGTTAGCTCTAGCAGGGCAGCAGAGATCACTTCCTCCCTCTTCCTGAGTGTCCACAATAGCTCGATCGCCCGGCCCCTGCACTCTCTGCTCCTCTCCGCGCCCGAAATACAACAAATAGTCCCTCCCCTGCAGCCTCATACAGAACAGACTAATCGCATCTAATATAAAAAAAAAACCTTACCGAACGGGGGTGGGGTTGTGCGGACAATGATCGGTGGAGGAGAATCTTTTTTTTTTTTTTTTATATATATATTAATTTTGCAGTTCAGGTTGCCCGGGCCCCCCCTGCTGGTCAGGCCCGGTACAGCAGGGCCAGTTGTACTGGCCTATCAGCGGCCCTGCCGAAGGCATTTGTAAATTTAAAACGTGGAGAGCACTAATAAAGAAGTAAAGTTTGAAAGGCCACAATGATGTGACTGTGTTAGAGACATTTATGAGTATCAACCAGAAAGTTGTCTCTAGATAAAGTTTATTGAAGTGGTTTAATTGAGTGTGCATAATTCAGGACACACACCCCACAAAGGCTGTGGTTTGATGATTGCTTCTAAATGTTAGCCCCTGTACACACGGTCGGAGATTTCCACAACCAAATCCGTCGGATTTTGCCCGTCGGATTTTGTCCGTCGGATCTTGTCCGAAACTGTTGCATACACACGGTCGGACAATGGGACTACATTCAGGCTAGTAGCCAATAGCTTTGATGTAGGAATTTGATCTGAGCATGCGTGGCACTTGGTCCGATCAAAATTCTCTACACATGATCGGAGTATGTCCGATCGGCCCAGTTGGTCGGGAAATATTTCCAACATGTTGGAAAATTGGGTCCGACGGATATTCAGACGGAATCAGTCCGATGCATACCACACACAGTCGGATTATCCGGCGACACGGTCCGATAGGACACATTCCGACGAATTCTCCGACCGTGTGTACAAGGGCTTAGACTTACAACTGCTATGTAATGGTTTATATGAAAAGGAAGGTTCCTGTTAATTCATTCCTGCTATGTGTGTCAATGTAGTATGTGCTATGCCTGTTTTATTAATTTTGTCTGTTTTTGCTTATGATAATCCTGCCATTTCATTTTTTAGGGGTTTGGGGCGATGACTTCTGTTCTGAACACCAAAAAGGTGTGGTTGTTATTAGCTTGATTTGTATCCCTGCCATGTAACTTTTTGGGGGTTTGGGGCGAGGACTTTTGATCACCAAAAAAGTTAGCCACGCTTCTTTTTAGCTTGATTTGTATTCCTGCTTTTCTAATGTGATTTTTTTAATGTGTTTATTTTTTAGTGTCCTACCCTTGTAGATTGTAAACTCTTTTGAGCAGGGCCCTTTTAACTATATTGTCAAATGCTGCAGCATCATTTCCATGCTTTTTATGTTTTTATTGGCCAAAGTACATGAATGTACCAAATGTTTATACTAATGTTGAAATAAAAAATAGATTTCTTTTGCTTTGTTTGACTTTTGTGGACTATAAATACATATTTTGTAAGTGCAAACTATTCATACCCCTTCAAATCTGTATTAAATCTAGTTGCATACAAAAGTATTTGGTTGTGAACACATGCTAGTCCTTGAGTAGCAAGTGTAATGGGGGAGGGGAAAGAAAACCCCCCCAAAAAACAAAAAAAAAAATCCGTGCTCTGATGCTGAATTTCAGGGCTTTATTAATTCTTTTGTGGACTAGGTAAACCATGAAATATGTCAACTAAATGTGAATTCTCTCTAAGCACCAAATTAAGAAAAAATACCCCAAAATCCATTCCAGACCCTTTTCCAAGCATACAGCCTGGATGTCAGAATGGGAGGGGGGACAAGCAAACATGTTGATGGGGACAAGTGCCTCTTCCCCACAACCCTAGCTTGGGGGGGATGGGGTGCCAGGAGTGACTTATCAGAATCTGGGAACTCACGTTAACAGGATCCCAGCCCCTCTCCTATTTGAATATAGTGAGTATAGGGTACATAAAGCACCCCCCCCCCCATGTTGAGGGTATGTGGCTTGGCATGGTTAAGGAGGATTGGACACGTGCTCATCCCTCCCCTTTCCTGGCCTGCTGGGCTGCATGCTTGGATAAGTATCTGTATACACCATTTTTTTCTTCCATTTTGGAATAGGGCTTCCCTTAAAATCCATTCCAGACCTGATATTTTTTTTTCAGAATTTTTACTTGCCTGCAATTCCTGCTGACAGCTGATGAGTCATCGGTTGTTAAAGAGGAAGTAAACCCTGATGAGTTTACTTCCTCTTTCATTCCCTGCAAAGGCAAAGCATAATGGACTACTATGCATCGCATAGTAGTCCATTATGTGTCACTTACCTGACACAGGAGCCAGCGAAGTCGCCGCTGTCCCCTGTAGTCCGCCGCATCCATCTTCTTGGTGGGGTCTCGCAGCTCCGCCACTGTCATTCGGCGAAGCCGCGATGACGTCACTCCCGCGCATGCGCACGGGAGCCGACACGCACGGCAGCTCCGTCGTTGAGAATGCCGCGCTCAGTGCGCCTGCGTGCCACTGCGGGCAAATATCTCCTAAACCATATAGGTTTAGGAGATATTTCTCGGACCTACAGGTAAGCCTTAATCTAGGCTTACCTGTAGGTCAAAGTGGTTTGTAAGGGTTTACAACCACGTTAAGGATGTGGTGGCTGGCTTCGCGGCTCGTTCTTTAACAACCAGTTATTCTTCACACAGAATTTGAAACGTTCAAAAGATTTGGAATTCACTAGAAAAAGAATAAACAAAACTCATTTCAGCAAAATGTGTTACTATCGTCATTCGCCGATTCGGATGTAACCAACAATTCCTCCGAATTTAGACTCGGACCAAAACACATTGCACATGTCTAGATTTTACCACTGCTAGCCGTTCAGGAAAAACTGAGACTACTTATCTACCTAGCTTTTTTTAAGCTGAAACGTGCCAGAACGGAGTTCCATCGTCTCTGGCGCTATCCCATTGCCTGTCGCTCACTAATGTCACTTGTACACACAGAAGCCCAACTGACCTCTGCTAGTGCTGCACAAATAGCCCTCCTTCTTGAGCCACTCCTTTGTTGCCTTGGAGGTATGTTTTGGGTCATTGTCATGCTGAAAGACCGATCCATGATCCTTCTTCCAAGGGAAGAAGGTTTTCATCCAAGATTTTACAATACATGGCCCCATCCTTTGGCCCCTAAATGTGGCAAAGTAGCTCTGTAACTTTAGCAGCTAAACAGCACCAAAGCATAATGTTTACACCTCTGTGCTTGACAGTAGGGATGGCGTTCTTAGGCTTATAGTCAGCATTTTTCTTCATCCAAACATGGTGTGTCCCTCTCCTCAAGAAGGCACACGAACATCTAAATGATTCAGAGAAGGAATGGGAGAAAGTGCTGTGGTCAGATGAGACCAAAATTGAGCTCTTTGGCATCAACTCAACTTGCCGTATTTGAAGGAGGAGGAATGCTGACTATGACCCTAAAAACAATATCCGTACAGTCAAGCATGGAGGTGGAAACATGGTGCTTTGGGGCTGTTTATATGCTAAAGGTACACGCCGTACAGCAGATGTGTCATGGATAGGTCTTCCAGCATGACAATGACCAAAAACATACCGCCAAGACAACAAAGGTGTGGCTCAAGAAGAAGCACATTAAGGTCATGTCAATCTCTAGACCGTAATCCGAAAGACACTTTATGGAGGGAGCTGAAACTTCAAGTTGCCAAGAGACAGCCAAGAAAACTTAAGTATTTAAAGATCTGTAAAAAGAGTGGACTAAAATCCCTCCTGAGATGTGTGCAAACCTGGTCACCAGCTACATGAAACCTTTTACCTCTGTGCTTGCCAACAAGGGTTTCTTTACCAAGTACTAGTCATGCTTTGCTTGGGGATCAAATACTTATTTTACTCACTGAACTGCAACTGAATTTATAGCATTTGTTTTATGGTTTTTTTTTTATTTTTGGTTTATATTCTGTCTCTATCATTTAAAATACATCTGTGGGGGGCGTGGCTTGGAGCTCGGAGCGGATGGCAGCAGACTAGAGGAGCTTCGCTATACCCTCAGCCCCGACAGCACGATTTTCGCCGTAACCGCCGGCGACCATGAGCAGACCCACTCGCCACAACTCCGGTAGCCGCTCACGTCGCTCCACACCAATCTCGGGCACTAGAAGCATCCCGGATATCTTTAAATCACAGCCCCGCCGCACCAAGGCCCTATCCAAGATGGCGCAGCCTCGTGGGGAGGACGAGTTCAGCGAGGATTCGCAATCCGCGTATGAGGAGGAGGTAAGGGAAGCACAGGCGGATCACCCCCTCACCCTCACTGACATGATGAAAATAGCAGCGGATATTAAGGGCACTTTTTCATCCGCCATCACAGAGCTGAAGGCAGACGTCTTGTCTATCTCAGAGAAGCTAGAGGGGGTGGAGAAGGCTGGTACAAAACGAGACAAAGCTATCGCTCGCCTGGACAAAATCACAGATTCACACACAGCCCATCTCATTGAGATGAACAGGCAGTTGGAGGATTTGGACAACAGGGGGAGAAGGAACAACATTAGGGTACGGGGCATCCCGGAGTCGGTTGAACCCAGCAACATCCCTTCTGCTTTACAATATGTGTTCAATGAACTGTTGGAATGCCAAACTGACACACCAATTGACTTTGTGCGGGCTCACAGAGCCCTGAGAGCCAGGCCTGCTGATACGGCCCCCCCACGAGATGTGATATGCTGCCTCCCTGACTTTAAATTAAAAGAGGAAATTATGGCGAAAGCAAGGCGTAATGCTCACATCACGTTTAATGACACTGAAATCTCCATCTTTCAGGACCTCTCGCCCATAACATTAAACAACAGACGTGCGGTGCGCCCCCTGCTGGAGGCTTTACGGAGACAAAATATCCCTTATAAGTGGAAATTCCCTTTTGCTCTGAATGTGACTTTCTCGGGCAGGCAACTGTATTTGCGCACGCCTGATGACTTACAAGGTTTCTGCCGGGACGTCCAAATACCTCTGATTGATCTTCCCGACTGGTACAGGGACTTTCACTATGCTCCTGCTTCCCAATCCTCCCGGGGGTCTCCCCATTCTACCCCCTCTAAGCCTCCGCACAAAAGGGGGAAGTTCCAGAAGCAACCTGCACCGGGCACCAGCGCTACACCCAGACGCTCCTCTGCTCCTAGAGCCTTACAGATGAACCCAGATCCAGAATAGTGACCGATCGGCTAGGGATGCTTCACCCAAGCTTCGGACGTTGAAGGGCGGACAAGATCAGACGAGAACCTTGAGTCGGCTCTTCTGATACAAGTTTGGTTCTACCGTTCGTTGACAGTTTTTTTTGGCTCCTTTTCTTTTCGTTCGTTTTGTTTGTTCGTTTCTGCCTAGCTTATTTGCCCATTGGAGAGTGGCAGCCGACTGCATGGAGGTCTACCGTTCGGAAGCACGAAAGGGCTCAGGGCGATTCTCACCTTGACTTTGCAACCGTACAGAGCAGCCCTGACCGGCTAGGTCTCACAGATACGTCACTCCTACATACGCCGGAGAAGGACATGGACGCCATGGTTTGCTGATGCTTGGTCACTGAGTTTGGGGGTCGGGCGTATCAACGCGCTCTTGTGGCGGGACCTATTGGGCCGCGTTGCACTTGTGGACGTCAGGTAGCCTGCAGCGGCGGTCGGCTGAACTGATTACTATAAGTGCCACGCTGTGGTTATCATATGGTTTATCCCCCTGCTTGGGGACTATGGTTATGGTTGATATACATGTTATACATTGGTTAAGTTTTAGCATACTAAATATGGGGCTGGGGGGGTGCGGAGAGTGGCAGATATTTGGATTCAGACCATTTGTCCCAGATCGCCTGGGATTTGGACTGTTGACATTGTTCTGGGTGTTACTCCCACTACCCCCACAGGGGGTGATGTGAATTGACTCCCTGATTGACTTTCCTGGTTTACTAGGGTTGTCGTTGGGAGGGTTAATTCACGACCCCATTTCTCAGGAATCACCTCTGGGGGCCGCCCCCCAGAGGTTAATTACCAGTTATCTTTGACCCACTTACTTGGTGTCGGTTAGTGGGCTTCCCTACTCCTTCCCTTCTTCCACCTTATTACTTTACGCACTTTCTTCCTCTCCCTTTCCCCTCTTTCTCCTCTCCCTCCCTGCTCCCTCTGCCTCCTGTGGCTTCTCCCCTACTCTTCTCCTTCACTTCTTTTCTCCGATTCCCATTTCCTCTCTCTCTTTCTCACCCCCTTTCCTGCTGCACAATGATTTATTCTGCTCTGGGTGGGAATCCTACCGTGATTTCGCACAACGTGCGTGGTCTCAACATTCCACAAAAGAGGTCGCAACTACTACGCCACTTGGGGAAGGGGAGACCGTCCTTTGTGTTCTTACAGGAAACCCACTTCAGGGCTAGCTCGATCCCTAAAATGACGAACCAATGCTTCCCTAAAGCTTTTCATGCGGCTAGTCCTGACTCGAAGACTAAAGGGGTCACGATCCTGCTGGGGAGAGACTCTGGATTCGAGCTCATACAGCAATTAGCAGACCCTGAGGGACGGTTCCTCTTCCTCAAGGGAACGGTTGGGGGACTCCCCATCACGCTGGCGAACGTCTACTTCCCAAATGTAGCACATGTGAGCTTTTGTCAGAAGTTGATAGATGAACTTTCTGGGTTCGCAACGGGGTGCATACTCCTGGGGGGGGGGGGGATTTCAATGTCTCGTTGGACCCCCTCCAGGATACCTCGGATGGCAAGTCAGCAATTACGTACCGTAAACTTAAGAAAATTAGGACTATGCTACACTCTATGGCGCTGATGGACTCTTGGCGAGTCAAGCACCCCCAGGGTAGAGATTACACTTATTTTTCCGCTATACACAACAAATACACTCGTATTGACTTTCTATTTTTGACACAAAGGGACCTGCCTAATCTGCAAGACGCACGCATTGGGACGAGATCGGTATCTGATCACGCGCCGATCTCCCTAACGTTAACACTACAGGCGACTCGTCGACAGTCGAGTAGCTGGCGACTTAACCCCGCACTACTGACGGACCCCACGACTTTGGAACAGATAAGGGAGACTATACAACACTACTTTAGAGAAAACACCACTGATGACGTTTCCCATATGACTGTATGGGAGGCACACAAATGTGTCCTTAGAGGCAGACTGATGGGCCTGGCAGCACAAAAGAAGAGAGTAGCGGAACAGGACTTAAAAGACGCGTTCGCAAAAGTGAGGGCTCTAGAAGCACAACACAAGAGGTCAACAGCGGTAGCCCTGGCTGATGACCTTTTACTGGCGCGCAGGACTCTTCAGGATAAGTTAGACCTGCAGGCCAAACGGATTTTGTTCTTCCGACGGGTTTTTTTTTTACGAACATGGTAACAAAAGTGGCAAATTTTTGGCGCGAGCATTGAGGGGGGTGCGGGCTTCCAATACTATCACCCAGATCAGGAACCGTGAGAACCAGCTGATACATAATACAGACGGTATTGCGGCGGAATTCCATAGGTTTTACTCCAAGCTATATAACATACCACCCACGCATAAGCCAGCAACGGTAGAAGGGTCGAGACGTGAGATTATAGAACAGTACATACAACGCAGTGGCATGCCGGGTCTCTCTGTAGACGACGCCAGAGAACTGGACAGGCCTATTGAGGCCCCGGAACTCATCCAGGCTATTCAAACATTGAAAGCTGGGAAGAGCCCAGGCCCAGATGGCTTTTCAGCCATTTACTATAAGACCTTCACGCCTCTATTGACGACACCCTTGTTAAAGGCCTTAAACTCTCTCTCCACGCCTCAGGAGGTTCCACCCACTTTTAACTTAGCACACATTACTGTGCTCCCCAAACCGGGGAAGGACCCTAACGCATGCTCCAGCTACCGGCCGATTTCGCTGGCTACCGGCCGATTTCGCTGCTCAACTTGGATATAAAGCTTCTGTCAAAAATTATTGCTACAAGGCTGAGCACACTTCTGCCTGAGCTGATTGGGCTGGAGCAGGCGGGCTATATGCCGGGGAGAGAGGCCCGGGATAATGTTATCAAAGTGGTGAATCTTTTGCATTGCATTGGGGGGAGCACTGTCGAGGGCCTTCTCCTGTCCACGGACGCGGAGAAGGCCTTCGACAGAGTGGCATGGGATTTCATGTTTGCAGTGTGCAGACGGGTGGGTTTTCAACCGAAGCTAATGACTTGGATCACGGCGCTATACCAACACCCGACGGCTCGCCTGAAAATAAACGGGACCCTTTCAGAACCTGTAACCATACGCAACGGTACGCGCCAAGGTTGCCCGCTATCGCCAATACTGTTTATCCTTGCACTGGAACCGTGCATTCGCATGATCAATGCAAACGCGTCAATTAGGGGCTTTACGCAGGGACTCACGCACTTTAAACTAGCCGCCTACGCGGATGATCTTTTATTCATCCTGACCCAACCCCACATTTCGATCCCCAACTTATTGAAAGAATTTGAGATATTTGGATACCTTTCCAATTTTAAAATTAACTGCGATAAATCTGAGGTACTGAACATATCCCTAGGTCCTGCGCGCCTGTTTACTGCCAAGTCTAATTGCCCCTTTAAGTGGGTAGATCACAGACTCAAATACCTAGGAATTTGGCTCACACCCGACTCAGACAGTCTTTACACCCAAAATTTTCAACCCTTTTTGAATGACCTACGTGCGGAGCTCCAGGTTTGGCACTCTCACCCGCTATCATGGTTCGGGAGGGCAGCTGCCATTAAGATGACAATACTACCGAGGGTACTGTACCTTTTTCACACCCTTCCCATTAAACTGCCCAGACGGTTCTTCATCCACTTGACAGCAATAGTGAGAAATTTTATATGGGCCAGCAAGAAGCCTTGAATTAACCTTTCGACCTTGACGTTACCAAAAGCAAAGGGGGGGATTAACCTGCCAAACTTCAGGTTCTACTACTATGCAGCGCACCTGGTCCGCATTCTGGACTGGAACTGTCATGCCACGACCAAAGACTGGGTGGGGTTAGAAGCCGGACTGACAAAAACCCCGCTGAGGTTCCTGCCATGGGTAGCTAAGGAAGCATGACCGGCCACACTGACGACGCACCCCCTGATGGGGCCAACTTTAGAAGTCTTTGGGGAAGCCTCGCAACAATGTGGACTGGCCTCCACACCGGGTCCCTTGGCACCCCTGGCTCACAACCCCACGTTCGCGTCCGGACACACTACGGCGTCTTTCCCACATAGGGCCGATAGGACACCTACGACTGTGGCACATTGCTTGGAGAGGGGCAACCTAAAGACCTTTCGGGACTTGGCGCAGGACCTACAGGCAAAACACTTCACATACTGACAATATAGACAGCTACATGATTATGTCCACTGCCCGACCAACAGATCGTATGTTATGAGAGAACAGACGTGATTTGAACAATTGTGCATCACGGGTGAACCAGTGAGAAGGGCGACATCCTTGATCTACAATTGGCTACAGGCCACCAGGACGGACCGCTCGACCAGACATAAACAGGACTGGGAGAGGTTTTTCTCCAAGACCTTCACGGACGAGCAATGGAGCAATGCCTGCATATTGGCACACAAATGCTCCATAAGCACTAGCACACAAGAGACAGCATACAAAGTCCTGACAAACTGGTATCTTACACCAGTCAGACTCAATAAATGGTACCCGGGTACGTCAGAGTCCTGCTGGAGATGTGGGGGTGCCAAGGGTGACATGATACATCTATGGTGGGACTGTCCGAGCCTACGGGAGTTTTGGGACGGGATCTGCACGCAGATTCGTGCCATCACGGAGACAGGCCTTGCCCTTACACCTGAATGTTGTCTACTCCACATCTCCAGCTACTCGCTAGGAAAATACAAAAAATCAGTAGTACGCCACTTGCTGAACGCTGCCAAGGCGATCATTCCTAGACACTGGAAGTCCCCACACCCACCTTCCTTAAAAGAGTGGTTGTCCGAAGTGGACTCCTTATATAAGATGGAGGAAACGGTTGCAATGGCTGCAGAAAGGACGGACAAATTCCACAGACTGTGGAGACCATGGTTTATTTTCAAATATTCAGATACTTTTGCAAAACTTCAAAATGGCTGACCTCCTAGCCGATATACATTCACCTGGTTAGTAGTAGGACGGTTTTATGTGACACAACCAAGGTCTTACAATAGAGTTTAATATTATACATATTGGTTTGTTGTTATATACAGGGTTGTAATGTAGCATCTCTGCTACCGCACTGAAGCCAGTTTGTGACCTCGGCACAATTTGTTCACAGGTTTTTGCTAATCATGCTCTAAACTACCTCCAATCTGTGGAGGGCTGCGCATCTCTCAGGTTCCCCCCTTTTTCTCACCCCCCCCCCCCCCCACCACTTCTCTTCTTAATCTCTCGCCCCCTTCTCTTCCCTTTCTCTACAGACACTTAAAATTCACCCCCAACAGTCGAATGTATTTCGGTGCACAGATCAATGGGGGTCATTAGTAATTCTTTCGGATCCCGCACTTACAGAGGCCTTGGTTTCATTTGGGTTTTTTTTTTCTCCTTGCTGCTTTATGTTACCAAAATGTAAGGTACTCTGTAGCGGTTTTTATGACTGAACAATATGTTATTTTGTGCATTTTGGGCTTGAGCCCATGAATATTTCTTTTCTCTTCTTGTATTGTATTGTGATGTCAATTGCCTCAATAAACTTTTATTGGTTAAAATACATCTGTGATAAAAATTATAGACCCTTTATTTCTGTAGGCGATCAAATAATTATTTTGCCCACTGTACTTACATACGACAAGGGTATTCACAAATTTAGCACCATTCTCTTGACTATATGGCTAACCCCTTAAAGCGGTTGTATACCCACTTGAATTTTTTATTTTTTTGTTCACCTGCAAAGCAAAAGGCATAATGAGCTAGTATGCTTTATGACACCAGACCATCCTCCAAAAGTCTTTGCCTCACTGTGCATGCAGATGTACTCACACCTGCCCTGAGCAAGCTCTGCACTGGTGGTGCCCTAATCCCGCAATTGAATCAACTGTAGGAGAAGGCCCTGGTGCTTGCTGGACTTTCTTAGATGCCTTCTTCATAATAGCAATTGACATTTTTCTAAATAGGATTAAGTACATTTTTTGGCAAAGAGGGATATTGCAATAAGTTGTAATTCATCTGATAACTCTTCATAACATTCTGGAGTGTATGCAAATTGCCATCATAAAAACTTAGGCAGCAAACTTTGTAAAAATTTATGTTTGTGTCCCCTATGTGATTATTTAATGAGACATCCAGGGTCTAAAAGACACTGGATGTCTCCCCTTTGCTCCACTGAATGTAATACAATGCACATCGCACTGCATTACATTCTTTCCTGACCTTAATGGCCAGGGAAACTGTCAACAGGGACCCGGAAGTGACATCACACACATCACTTTCTGGGTGAGCAACAAAAAGGGGATGAGAGCAGACGTGTGTCCGACCTTCTCCCTCCCCTTCGCCCGATGGCACTTGCTAGGCCAGTCCTGGGCCTGTAGATAGGCAAGCAGAGCCCACAATACATAGCGGGGAAGCGTGCAGGGTGTGTGTAAGCATTCAGATGGCAGTGCAACAGCCCAAGTGCTTCCATCCGACAATTAAATGGCGCTGCTTGCCCGCAACAGGGCTAATTGTTAAAAAATACTACCTACCCAGAACCTGGAATTACAAGCCACGGGTGACAGGAATTTTGCATCCCCGTGCCTGTTGCCAACAGTGAATGGGAAAAGCCCAGGTGTCAGGATGCAATTTCTAGTTGCCATGGTGACCTGGAGCCTGGGATTTAGTGAGCCCTGAATTACAATACCTGTGAGGATTGTATTGCTGCCTGTGTCCTTGTTACAGAGATTCACCCTTTCTGTTTGTCCTTTTTACTGTTATCACCATGAGTAAAAGTGAAAGACTTTTCCATATTTTGGGTTGTCACCAGAACAGGAATGTTTGAACACCTCTGAAATCAATAGGAGTGGAATCTGTCAAATTAAAAATGCCCATATCGTCAGCAAGGGTCTACTACATTTCTTCCTGGTTGCTGCTAGGCCAGTATTAACAAGGCACTGGAAATTTCAGCTTGCACCCTTTATAACAGAATGAATTACTGAACTGAATAATCCGAATAATCCTATGTAATTGGAAATTAGCACAGTTACATGCCCACTACTCTCAATTTTAGAATATTTGACTCCCTTGAATACTCTCCATTGAAAGTCATAATTTTAGCGCTCTTCTGCCCTAGAGTCCTTTTTTAAAATATTGACACACCTCACCCTCCTACATTGCATATTCCACCTTGCAGATGAGCCTTCTCCCCTTTTTTTCTTTCTTTCCCTAAGTCTTCTATCCCTTGCCCTCACCCCTCTTTACCTCTACCCTTCCCCCTTGTATCGCCTACATCTACTGTACTCTTTTTCCTAGATTCTTTCCTCCATTTCCCTCCCCTACTTCCACCTTCTCAGCTTGACACTCTGCCATTGTTTTTTTTTGTTTCTCATAACCATCTTCCTCTCCATGTCAATACAGAACTACATTGTATGATTCTCTTCTCCTATGCCTGCCTTCTAATAACTCCATTGGATCTTACTTCTCTACCTCCTTAATTCTGAGATCCATAAGTTTGCCAACTTTTCATCCATGTACTTTGTGATCTGAATAATTTCACTTAACATATTTGCTCCTGGAATTCCTGGGATATGCAGCTATGTTACTCATATTGTATTACATTTCCTCTGTATTGCATACTAAGCGCTGTTAATATGTTATATGACGCTATTACTACCTGTGGATTCTTTTTACTATAATCTTTTCTGTAAACCTTGCAATGACTTCATCAAAAAAATTATATTGTTTAAAAAATAAAAAATACCCAGGCTATTAGGCAAGTTGATGTAAAAAAAATAGCATCGGTGGCACTGCCCTGGATGTGTAGCACTACCAATGTAGGGGTTTCAGATGACAGGATTCCCCACTGCTGCATAGCCAGGCCACAAGTAACTTCCACACTTTCTTCAGAGACAAAAACAGTCTCTGAGCTTTTGCTTTGATGTTTTATTAGGGGGTAATAACTTGGATGGGGAAAAGGAATTATGGGATGCCCAACTTGATAGCGATAAAGACCAGGGACAACTTCCTCCATATTTACAACTTCAATTGATTCTTTTTCTATACTCTGTATGACTCTATTTGATTCATCTTCCTTAGTTTGTACAGCTCTGATTGATTCCTTTCTTGCAGCTAACAGTCTTTTTTTAGAAAAGCAACAGCCCCTTAGAGGCTAGGAACCCTCAGTCCCTTTAGAAAGTAGCACAGTGTGTTGTGAACTGCACCCTGGAGTACCTCCAACTCTCTTGTAGATACTGGTCCCAGCTCTACCACTGCAGGAAATGCTAGCTCACCTGGCTGCTTCTTCACCAGCCCACCTGGCTGACTCTTCACCAATCTACCCGACTGACTCTCTTCACCAGTCTACCTGACTGACACTCTGGAGATCTACCAGGGCAAGGTAACATAAGATTTAAGCACACCCTTATCTTCCAGAGAGACCTGCTACATATGGCAGTCTCTCCCCTTGTAAGTCCCTGCACCGTGCTGTAGTACTCACACCCCCTCAGACTAGAGGGTTTGCCTCAAGGGTCACAGACAGTCCCCTCAGCACTCCATCTCCATCTTTTACCCAACTCCCCTGCTGGCACAACTCATCCATATTTAAGGGCTCACTTAGTCCCCTGCTAGGCCCATCACCTGGGGATTGGCTACACTCCCCTAAATATGCAGAAATACCCTCCTAGCCCCTGCCCTTCAGCTTCCAGAATGTTCTCCAACTTTCTAGAATAGGGGGGAGGCACCAGAGAGCTGTCTGCATGAGTCATCCAGTCCTGAACTCTAGTAAACCCTGACCCAGACATGTACCAATGCAAAAATGTATATTTTTTTTTAATTCTGTTTGGCCAGGACCAATAATTTTTTTAAATGCTTAAAATTGAACATTAAACATGCCCAATTTCTTTAATTACCATGTCTAGGGGTGACCACATCCTGTCTGTGAAGGAGTGCATCTCTCTAATGTACAGAACGTGCTGCAGCAGCACTGACATTTACAAAGAATAAAATAGTTACAAGTTCAGGCAAATGACATTTCATTGCCACTTTCTTAAAAAAAAAAAAAAAAAAAAAACAGTACACAGACCTCTCTAAGGGTTTTCTATGTATTTTGGGGGGCATTTGAAGGAGTCTATGTGCTGTTTTTTATTGTAAATGTCACTTTTGCTCTCATACATTCTACAGCAAGAATGAAAATAAATATTTTTGTAGCGTCCCCCCTAAAATACATATCTGACCCGGAGGTACCCCACACACACACACAAAATGCAGGAGGTCCCCATTGAAATCCATACCAGACTCTTAATCTGATTATTCAACCTAGCTGATCAGGAAGGGGGAAATTAGCATGTGCCCCCCCCCCTCCTGAACCATACTACATGCCCTCAACATGGGGGATTTCCTTGTCAGGGCCCACCCCTTAGCAAAGTACCTTATCTTCATGTTGATGAGGACAATGGGCCTCTTCCCCATACTGCCCTGGCTGGTGGTTGTTGGGTCTGTGAGCAGGGGGCTTATCAGAATCTGGAAGTCCACTTTAATAATAAGGATGCTTCCAGATACTGCGTCCTTATGTGAATATAAGTTACATAGGTGTGCACAGCTTATTGCATTAGGGTGTATACCCAAAAGCTTAAACACACATGCCTTTCTCTGAACCCTCAGTTGCATGGGGCAGTGAATAAATGGGACGTGCTATGTGCTGAGCGATTTCCCGTTCATTTGTAAACTGAAGCAGAGTAAACAGTTTACTATGCTTCAGTTATGAATGAACACAGTGAGTGTGTTCACTGTGTTCATTTAGAAAAGGAAAGGGCTGGTAAATTACATATATATATATATATATACATATATATATATCCTTCCTGCAGCAGCCGGGGGAGAGGAGAGGAAGGAAGCCAGCAGCACTGCTGGGCATAGGGGAAACCCGGCAGTAGGGGGATTCGGCACAATATGTAGTGATTAGGGTGTGCACATCTGGCACATCCATTGTGCACGCCTATGATAAGTTATATAAGGGAAGGAGCGGGGAAATGATTAGACATGTGCAGAGTAAAATATTTTGTTTCGGAATTTTGTTTTCGTCCGAAAACTTAATTTATTTAGTTACTCCCGAAATTCGTTTTTATTTATTTCGTTTTTCGTTCAAAAATTGCATTTGTCCGAAAATCCACATGAATTACGGTCGAATCTGTCTTTGAAGGCTTATGGTGTCTGTCGAATGTATAAAGAAGATTCGACGGAGCTAGTATATAGCATACTTTAGAACCCTATTAAAGTCTATGGGACTCCAACGTTCAAAATCTAAAGTGCTAATTTTAAAGACTAATTTGCAAGTTACTGTCCTAAAAAGTGTTTGGGGACCCGGGTCCTGCCCCAGGGGACATGTATCAATGCAAAAAAAGTTTTAAAAACGGCCGTTTTTTCGGGAGCAGTGATTTTAATAATGATTAAAGTGAAACAATAAAAGTGTAATACTCCTTTTAATTTCGTAGGGGGGGGGGGGGGTGTCTATAGTATGCCTGTGAAGGGGCTCATGTTTCTGGTGCTTAGAACTGTCCCTGCACAAAGTGTCATTTATGCAGGAAAAAAAGTCCTTTAAAATCACTCGCAGCTATTATGAATTGTCGGCTCCATTACGGAGCCGACAATTCATAATAGCTGCGAGTGATTTTAAAGGACTTTTTTTCCTGCATAAATGACACTTTGTGCAGGGACAGTTCTAAGCACCAGAAACATGAGCCCCTTCACAGGCATACTTCACAGAGAACACTCATTGAAAGTCATTGATAAAAAAAAAAAAAAAAAAGCGTGGGGGTCCCCCAAATTCAATTACCAGGCCCTTCCGGTCTGGTATGGATATTAAGGGGAACCCTGCCTCAAATTTAAGAAAAAATTTGACGTGGGGTTCCCCCTAAATATCCATAACCAGACCCTTCAGGTCTGGTTATGGATATTAAGGGGAACCCCGCATCAAATTTTAAAAAAATTGACGTGGGGTCCCCCTAAAAATCCATCCCAGACCCTTTATCCAGGCACGCAACCTGGCAGGCCGCAGGAAAAGAGGGGGGACGAGAGAGCGCCCCCCCCTCCCTCCTGAACCGTACCAGGCCGCATGCCCTCAACTTCGGGAGGATGCTTTGGGGGTCTATGACCCCTCAAAGCACCTTGTCCCCATGTTGATGAGGACAAGGGCCTCATCCCCACAACCCTGGCCGGTGGTTGTGGGGGTCTGCGGGCGGGGGGCTTATCAGAATCTGGAAGCCCCCTTTAACAAGGGGACCCTCAGATCCTGGCCCCCCCCTGTTTGACATGGTAAGGGGGTACAAAAGTACCCCTACCATTTCACAAAGAAAGTGTAAAAAATAGTTAAATAAGACAAACACACTTTTGAAAAATTCCTTTATTAAAAATAAAAAAAATTAAAAAAAAGATTCCAGCGGTGCTAATCCACTCTTGCTATCCAGCGACGGATGATCATCTCTTCGGGGTCCAGCGATGGCTCATCTGAATCAGTGCAGCATCCTTCTTCTGTCTCCACGGAGGAGACACTGCAGGGATTCCGGCGACCTGACGTTTCTTATATATGGAGGGCGGGGCCTCCCGCCACCTGACCCCGCCCCCCTCTGACGCAAGGGGAAACCCGGGGTTCCCCGTGACGTATGGGTGACCCCGCCCCCCTCTGATGTAACGGAAACCTGCCTGTGTTACATCAGAGGGGTGCGGGTTCACCCATACGTCACAGGGAGCCCCGGGTTTCCCCTTGCGTCAGAGGGGGCGGGGTCAGGTGATGGGTGGCTCCGCCCTCCGTATATAAGAAACGTCAGGCCGCCGGAATCCCTGCAGTGTCTCCTCCGTGGAGACAGAAGAAGGATGGATTTGCTGCGCTGATTCAGATCAGCCATCGCTGGAGAGATGACCGTCCGTCGCTGGATAGCAAGAGTGGATTACCACCGCTGGAATCTTTTTTTTATTTTTTTTTATTTTTAATAAAGGAATTTTTCAAAAGTGTGTTTGTCTTATTTAACTATTTTTTACACTTTTTTTGTGAAATGGTAGGGGTACTTTTGTACCCCCTTACCATTTCAAACAGGAGGGGGCCAGGATCTGGGGTTCCCCTTGTTAAAGGTGGCTTCCAGATTCTGATAAGCCCCCCAGCCCGCAGACCCCCACAACCACCGGCCAGGGTTGTGGGGATGAGGCCCTTGACCTCATCAACATGAGGACAAGGTGCTTTGAGGGGTCACAGACCCCCAAAGCATCCTCCCAATGTTGAGGGCATGTGGCCTGGTACGGTTCAGGAGGGAGGGGGGCCGCTCTCTCGTCCCCCCTCTTTTCCTGCGGCCTGCCAGGTTGCGTGCTCGGATAAAGGGTCTGGTATGGATTTTTAGGGGGACCCCCCACGTCAATTTTTTTTAAAATTTGACGCAGGGTTCCCCTTAATATCCATACCAGATCTGAAGGGTCTGGTATGGATATTTAGGGGGAAACCCACGTCAATTTTTTTCTTAAATTTGAGGCAGGGTTCCCCTTAATATCCATACCAGACTTGAAGGGCCTGGTAATTGAATTTGGGGGACCCCACGCTTTTTTTTTTTTTTTTTATCAATGACTTTCAATGAGTGTTCTCTGTATTATGGAGCCGACAATTCATAATAGCTGCGAGTGATTTTAAAGGACTTTTTTTCCTGCATAAATGACACTTTGTGCAGGGACAGTTCTAAGCACCAGAAACATGAGCCCCTTCACAGGCATACTATAGACATCCCCCCCCCCCCTACGAAATTTAAAGGAATATTACACTTTTATTGTTTCACTTTAATCATTATTAAAATCACTGCTCCCGAAAAAACGGCAGTTTTTAAAACTTTTTTTTGCATTCATACATGTCCCCTGGGGCAGGACCCGGGTCCCCAAACACTTTTTAGGACAGTAACTTGCAGAATCTTTTCTCTCTGTCAAATCTTTTTTCTCTGTCGAATATTTTCTCTATATAATCTTGGACTAATAGAGGTAAGGTTAGGCACATTCGACCGCAGGTTCTATAGACAGATTGTTATTGTCAGAGTCACGTCGAATCTCCTATTCTATATCGAACTGTTGTAACAATGAAAACGAAAATAAAGCATTTATTTATGTCGGATCTTTCGTTTTTCGGATTCTGTGCTTTCGTTATCGTTTGTCAAAACGAAAACGAAAATAGCTGAAATTCGGACGAAAATGCATTCGGACGAAAACGAATGCACATGTCTAGCAATGATGTCACTTATATCCTTGTCCGTTTGCTTATGTTGAGGGGATTCTGTTTCTAGGGACTTGGCAGGTGCAAGTATCTGCTGCTTCATTAGGAACCAGTGACAGCAGTAAGCCATCATATATAGAAGTGATAGAAATACTATTGCTATATACAGTACGTTGCTCAGCTCCCACCAATCAGGGGGCCAGAGGGGCAAAAGTTTTGTTGACTTGCTCTATACAGAAAAAAGAGTTATGTATTTATATACCTAAAAATTAAAAGAGCAACACATTATACCTCCACTTTCAGACAACCTACTTTGTAAGACACTCATTACTTTTAATGACCTGTTAGATTTTAGGTTATTGTTCTCTACTTTGCAGGAATAAGAACAAAGCCAGCATCAATTCTGGTAAAAATCTGCAATGAAGCACTAAACAAGATAAAAAAAAAAAAAGTTATGTGCACAGAGACCAACCTCTGCGAGCGCTACAGGCCATTGCAGTTTAACCCTTCTGTGCATGATTGTTTGGTACTTCACTAAGGCTACGCGTTACAATGATCATTCGTAATTTCCACAAATAAGGGTTAAAGCAAGGTGCAGTCATTCTCCAGGTTCAGTCCCCTCCTCTTCATCCCCATTTTCACTGCTATGTTTTGCCTGCCTGTCACTTTGCACGACAACCTTCCTCACTGATGGATTGAGTGGATCTGACAGGTCACCGGCTAGGTCTGTTTATTCCTGAGACAAGTGCTTTGGGATCTGTGTCCTGGGCAGCCCCCTCCAAATGTTACATACTCACAGTACTTTCAATTTACAGCCATGTATTTATGAGACTTCATTTCATTGCTGGATTTCCTGGCCCTTAATCCCAGTACACTAACATTCACAAAGGCTTCACAAATCTAAGCACGATGGAGACTAGTAATGTAAAAGGCATTCTGCTTCCATAGTAATTGTATAATCCAATCCACTGAGCAACAGAAAACAGATCTGGAAGGGATTGCATTTGTTCTACTAGATTTTTCTGCCTGGGTATAGAATAGATCAGTACTACATAAAATGCTGTTGAAAAACTTAAAGCAACCTAATTCGTTTGAACCATTGATTTTTAAAGGAGACCATGGCTTAGACAGCTAGTGCTTAAAACAGTGCATAACATTTAATTTGTAAATCATAGGGTCCTTACAGTGAGAATTCTGTAGCTGCCTCTAGGCCCATTTCTTCATCCATTTCATGGTGTTGTCTGGCCTTCTGTTAACACCAGGAGTGAGGCTAAAGCCTAGTACACACACACGGGCCAAATGTTGGGGTGGCATTGATTGGTTTGACAAAAGCCGGCCCGATTGATTTACTGAGTGTCAGATAACACAAGACCACTTTGTGGAACCTAGTAGCCCTTCCTTTGAATCTTGGTGAATTAGTTCAATATAGCTTTCTTCAAATACATAGCTATTCTTCTACTGAGAATTCAGTTTTACCTGCCATGGAAGCATTTATTACCAAAAGGACATTTCTGCTAAATTCAACATTTTTGCAAAATGCATTGAAGCATATAAAAAAGGCAAAACGATTGTGGTTATTAATGATTTTTAAGGGTTCAATATTAAATGGTTTATGATGTGCAACTGGTCTGGACCTGTTCTTAGGCCAAAAAATTGCCCTTCATTAGCTAAGAGCATGTTGTTAGCTACTGCAAAAACAAAAACATGAACCCTAGCTATAACCAGGCTCGGATCCGGGGGGGGCAACAGGGCAATTGCCCCCTCCGAAAATATCACTGACTGCAGTGCAGTCCCGATTCCTGAGTCTCTCTCTTTCAGTATCATCACCAGCGGATCAGCGGTGCAGGGAGAGAGAGACTCTGTAATAATTACGCCGCTGCACTGAGAAGGTGGGTGGAGCTGCGCCGCTGGCTTGGCCTCTGTCTGTATTTCCTACACTGGTTGCTAGTGCCTAGCAACCAGTGACGTCAGTGAGTCACATTGCCGCTGCTAAGGAGGAAAGCAAGAGAGAGCCCCAGCATTCAGAATGGAGTCTTATTCCGACCGACTCCATCCCTGAGTGAGAGTGTTGGCCCCCACCCCCTCAGCTCCTCCCCCTCCATCTTCTCCACAGTCCATCCTGCAGGCCTCCGCCCCTGAGTGGGTGTTGGCTCCATCCACCTCCCCACTCCATCTTCTCCATACTGCAGTGCAGAGCGGCGTGAACCCAGGACATCTAATGTCATCTAATACTGCCTGTAGTGCAATTACCGGATCCCGCTCATCCTGCTCCCACTCATCTCATTGCTCCTGCGACCTGCATGGGAGCCCCTCCCCCAACCACAGGTCCAGAGCACCAAAATATTTTACTAAAAGTGAGTACAAGAATTGCAAAATAGATGTGTGCCATAACTGTCATTATGTATGAAAAAAAATGCGCTTAAAACTTGTTAAATTTTAACCCCTTCAGCTCCGGGAAAGTTTTACCTCCCTTCATGAACAGGCCATTTTTGTGATACTGCGCTGCGTTACTTTAACTGAATGACAATTTCCCACAAATAGAGCTTTCTTTTGGTGGTATTTGATCACTTCTGCTTTTTATTTTCTGTGAAATAAACAAAAAAAGACAGACAATTTTGGAAAAAAAACAATATTTTTAACTTTTTGCTATAAAAAAATGTCTTCATCAGTTTAGGCCAATGTGTATTCTGCTACATATTTTTGGTACCCCCCCTCCCCCCAATAAGTGTATATTGATTGGTTTGCACAAAAGTTATAGCGTCTGCAAAATAGGGGATAGATTTATGGCATTTTTATTTATTTATTTTTTACTAGTAATGGCGGCAATCAGTGATTTTTAAGTAAGCAACACCTAATTTTCTGGCAGTGCCCCTCCCGAGACTAGACTCTGGATCCGCCCCTGACCATAACCCCAACTTTGTACAAAAATATACCAAAAGAGTGATAAAGTGTTTAATGTTTTTTTTAACTTACATAATTTATCAACAAAATGAATAAGAGCATACATTGATGATCAGTGGCTATGTTGAAATCCAGTGCCTCATAACTGTTCCTTGATGTTCAACCAACCGATCCGATGCCTTATGATATCATAACACCGGCTCTTTATCACTAAAGGACCTAGTGGAGTCCTTCTGTCTCTCTCACAAGCCAATGGACAGTATCCACTTCTCCAGGAATCTGCATGGCAATTGGAAAAGGATCCTCACACATTTTAGACCAGAAATAACCTACAAGAGCCACGTGGCTGTTTAATTGTGCAGAATTCTTCTGTAATTAGTGATTTTAAAGAAAAAAAAATGTTTAACAAATTTTTAGCAAAAAGAAGATATGTAATATGAACTTGGAAAAAAAAAACATACTGCTATATCCCTACCTAATGGGTACAGAAAGTATGAAAGTAAATATGTAATACATATATGTGGCGCTGGCTCCTGATGAGCAGGCGCTATGTTTTTTTGAAAAGTAAATTTGCCTGAAACCACAGTTGGGTTTCAGGACTATTTCTCTAAATTTCTGGTTTCAGTACCAGTCCAGCTGGGTTGCACTGGGTTCTCCTTGACCACAGGTCTTGCTGTCACTGCCGGCAAGAGTAGAAATGCAGTCTAGCTGGGTGCATTGAATGCCACTAGTTCTCTTGGAACCAGCCCGGTGGGAGTGTTTTCCTGCTGTGCATTCTGGGGGGTGGTATTTAAGGTACCGACTCCACGTGGTTCAGGGTTCCATATTTTATTTACTGTCTGTTCAGTTCTAGTGGTCCTCCTGACCCAGCCCCATGGCCCTCCTGGCCTGGGGTGTGGAACCGTGCATCCCGAGTCTCGGGGCCGGCTGGCCCGAGACAATGCAACTGCAGGGACAGGCCTGACTGGATTTTGGGGCCTACTGATCCAAGGGTGGTCTGGTGCCATCTCATCTGAAGGGAGAGGCCAAGCAAGTGAAGAACTCCAGGGGAGGACTCTTCAGGAGAAGGCCGTGCGCAAGGCTAGCTTCTCTGAAGGAGCCTGGAGGCGCAGTTGAAGGACGCAACCTGGATCAACACACACATATGGTATCGCTGGATCGGCTGAGAGAACCCGGCACCATATGTTAGCTCTTCAAATGTATCTACATCCCTCAGTAACGCTCAAGTGTACATCACAAGTCTGTGGCAGAGACTTTTTTTGAACAACCAACCAGCTGCTAGGCCTAGTGAGAGGAGGTCTATCCGGGGGTTGTTAAATCCAGTTGTGAAACGGTCTTTATTCTCTGTATTTTCTCTAAAGACTTCCATTAATTTTTGCAATCTAAGTACCTGAACTCGCTCCTAACCCTCTACCCTTTATTGAAAGACTCTGTTTCTGTTCCAAATAAATAACCCAAAAGAAGATTCAGTGTCTGTTTCCACATTCTTTGGGCCATCTATCACGGGAATCCCTAGATGGGGAAGCAAACAAGGAGGTAACAGTAAGCCCAATAAAACCAGCAGCTCCTTCAGGGGTCAGTACTACATATATATGTACAGTATATTGCTTTGTATAGTCTGGAATGTATAGGCTGTATAGATATATTTCTTAAATCTGTGGTGCTCCTCTACTGTAAAAGAAGCACTGTCAGCCATGCGATAGTTAGCTTTTCACGTGTCTGCCATCTGTAAAGCTAAAGCAATCATAATACAAAATTTGTTTTTTCAACTAGTGAAAAGGGTTCCTAACTCCTATCTCCTAAGATCCTCAAGGGAAACATTTCTGCCTTATTGATGCATGCATATTTGCCCTCAGAAAGTTCCAGGCTCTAAAACTATTCATTTTCTATGGATGAATAAAATCTTATATAAATACTTTATACTGTATAACACTCTTACCATGAGAAATGTGATACTGCAGCTTGGCCCACTGGGGCAAATACATTACATGTCTATTATTTTAAGACAACAGTGCAACTTAAATGTAACAAACATATGCAACAAGTTAAAGCATAACCCATAACCACAATCACAATGCATGTTGTAAAATCAAGATAAACAAGTGGATTCCTTGGATTGTTTTTTGTTTAGTTGGTGTCCTCATCCATTCACATCTAAATTAAGTCATGTGTATGTTTTGATTAATTATCAAACTTAGAACTTTCATGACTTTTCAGCTATGTTCTTCTGGGTCTTTACTACATTAGATAATCTGACTCTTGTAAATCAGTTAATGGTCTTGGATCCATGATGTAATAGCTTGCTTGTCGGTTATTTCTCTATCGTTGTCTGATTAGGACAGATGTCCCATGTTTGCATTGTCATAGACACATTGAATCAGAGTACTTTAGCAAGGTAATATATGTTTTGCCTTTGAGTGCACATACAGTATGTTAAAGTGTTCCTAAACTCAGGACCCTTCATTCATTATATCTGCTCTCCCAGAGTACACAGAACATGGAAATGCAAAGGTTTTAGTAAATATAAACTGTTAAATACCTTTTTTCATCAGCAGTTAGAGCGGTCTTGTTACTTCAATCAGTGTTTGGTTAAAGCTTGTAGGGGAATATTCACTTTTTCTCTGACTGTCCTATGAGGCTGCAGGACCCCCACCCTCTGACTGGATTGTGCTGATCACGTGCACCCTCCCAAGAATAAAAAAACTCTCTAGCAATACACATCAAATTAAGCATGTGCAGGTTGTCCCCTAGCTCCTGTTATGTTAGGAGATGTATTGGACACTGTGGATGAAGGGAAGGATCAGAGAAGACAGAAACAAACAGCCTTTTTACATATTGCAGAGGATTAACCCCTTAGGTTCCACAGTGAGTATAACAAGCATGCTTTAGACTCCTTTCACATTGGAGCACAGCTAAAGTGTCGGTCATTTTAGCACTGCTTTAGCGGCACTTTTGCAGCACTTTTCGGGCGCTAGTGGGCTGTTTTTGTTAGGGTAAAGGGTAAACCTGAAAAAAAAATTTTTTAATGAAGACTTCTACCTGGTACAGAAGAGGATGTCAAGTCATCTGTGCCCAGTCTTGCCACAAAGAGTTAATCCAGCTCTGAGCAATCCTCTTGCCTTTTCTTAGAAAAAAAAGGACACACAGATTTGTTTGTTTCACCACATCCCCCACTGCTGTGACTGACATCTGATTTCTTTATCTCACAAAAAAGCAGAGGGCAGAGTGTGTGTTATGATTCCAGCTTCACATCCCCCCTCCTTTCTTTTCCAGCTTTCCCTGGATTGGCTGCTCCACACCTCAGCACGATTAGGCATGCTGAAATCATGTGATGCCTTTCCTGAATATTGACTGGGGGTTACTCGTTTTAGTATAAATCACACAAATAGGAAACATAAGGGGAATACAAAGACACTGAATTTCAAAAGAGCCAACTTCCCTAAACTATAATCCTTGCTAGAAGATAATAATTGGGATATCATCTTAGGAACAAAGAACATGGAGGAAAAATGGGTATAATTTAAGAGCATATTAAATAAGGGCATTAAGGGAAATACATTTAAAAGAGCTAATAAAAGTCCTGGGCTTTACTCCAATGTAAAAATGCATATAAAAGCAAAAGAGGAAGGCCTTCAAAAAGTACAAGGCTGAGGGATCATCATTCCAACTGTACAAAGAATGCAACAAAAAATGTAAGGGTGCAATCAGGGCGGCTAAGATAGAACATGAAAGGCACATAGCGGAGGAGAGTAAAAAAATCCCAAGAAATTATTTAAGTACCATATTTATCGGCATATAACACGCACTTTTTTCCCTTTAAAATCCGGGGAAAATCGTGGGTGCGTGTTATCCGCCAATCCTCCACCTTTTGGAGCCTCTGGGTGGCTTTCGGCCACCTTCAGCCCTTCTCGTCGGCTTTAGCCCGCCTTCAGCTCTTCTCATCAGCTTACGGCCGCCTTTGGCCCTTCTCGGCGGCCAAAAACCGCAGAGAACGGCCGAGAGCGGGCAAAAGCCGACAAGAAGGGCCGAAGACAGCCAAAAGCCGACAACAAGGGCAGAAGGCAGCCGAAAGCCAAGGAGAACGGCCGAAGGCAGCAGAGAACTACCGAGCGCTGCCGAGATACACAGGACATCCGGCTCTGTATCTCGGCAACGCCATTTTTAAAAATAAAAGCTGCAAGTAAAACTGATAAGGCTGAAAATGACACTGACAAGGGTACAATGATGGACAAGGCTGCAATGATGGACAAGGCTGCATGACAAGGCTGCAATGATGAACAAGGCTGCATGACAAGGCTGCAATGATGGAAAAGGCTGCATGACAAGGCTGCAATGATGGGCAAGGCTGCAATGATGGACAGGCTGCATGACAAGGCTGCATGAAAAAGCTGCATATGACACTGACAAGGGTGAAATGATGGACAAGGCTGCATGACAAGGCTGCAAATGACACTGCCAAGGCTGCAATGATGGGCATTTAAATGAAAGTTTTTTTTTTCTTTAAACTTCCCTCCTAAACTTGGGGTGCGTGTTACAGTGGTGTGAAAAAGTGTTTGCCCCCTTCCTCATTTCCTGTTCCTTTGCATGTTTGTCACACTTAAGTGTTTCGGAACATCAAACCAATTTAAACAATAGTCAAGGACAACACAAGTAAACACAAAATGCAATTTGTAAATGAAGGTGTTTATTATTAAAGGTGAAAAAAAATCCAAACCATCATGGCCCTGTGTGAAAAAGTGATTGCCCCCCTTGTTAAAACATACTATAACTGTGGTTGTCCACACCTGAGTTCAATTTCTCTAGCCACACCCAGGCCTGATTATTGCCACACCTGTTCACAATCAAGGCATCACTTAAATAGGAGCTGCTTGACACAGTAAGGTCCACCAGAAGATCCTTAAAAGCTACACATCATGCCGAGACCCAAAGAAATTCAGGAACAATTGAGAAAGAAAGTAATTGAGATCTATCAGTCTGGAAAGGGTTATAAAGCCATTTCCAAAGCTTTGGGAATCCAGCGAACCACAGTGAGAGCCATTATCCACAAATGGCGAAGACATGGAACAGTGGTGAACCTTCCCAGGAGTGGCCGGCCGCCAAAAATTACCCCAAGAGCGCAGCGACGACTCATCCAAGAGGTCACAAAAGACCCCACAACAACGTCCAAGGAACTGCAGGCCTCACTTGCCTCAGTTAAGGTCAGCGTTCATGCCTCCACCATCAGGAAAAGACTGGGCAAAAATGGCCTGCATGGCAGAGTTCCAAGGAGAAAACCACTGCTGAGCAAAAAGAACATCAAAGCTCGTCTCAATTTCTCCACAACACATCTTGATGATCCCCAAGACTTTTGGGACAACATTCTGTGGACCGATGAGACAAAAGTGGAACTCTTTGGAAGGTGTGTGTCCTAGTATATCTGGCGTAGAAGGAACACTGCATTTCATAAAAAGAACATTATACCAATAGTAAAATATGGTGGTGGTAGTGTGATGGTCTGGGGCTGTTTTGCTGCTTCAGGACCTGGAAGACTTGCCGTGATAAAAGGAACTATGAATTCTGCTGTCTACCAAGAGATCCTGAAGGAGAATGTCTGACCATCTGTTCGTGTACTCAAGCTGAAACGAACTTGGGTTCTGCAGCAGGACAATGATCCTAAACACACCAGCAAGTCCACCACCGAATGGCTGAAGAAAAACAAAATGAAGACTTTGGAGTGGCCTAGCCAAAGTCCTGACCTGAATCCTATTGAGATGTTGTGGTATGACCTTAAAAAGGCCGTTCATGCTCGAAAACCCTCTAATGTAACTGAATTAGGACAATTCTGCAAAGATGAGTGGGCCAAAATTCCTCCAGGACGCTGTAAAAGCCTCATTGCACGTTATCGCAAACGTTTGGTTGCAGTTGTTGCTGCTAAGGGTGGCCCAACCAGTTATTAGGTTTAGGGGGCAATCACTTTTTCACACAGGGCCATGATGGTTTGGATTTTTTTTCACCTTTAATAATAAACACCTTCATTTACAAATTGCATTTTGTGTTTACTTGTGTTGTCCTTGACTATTGTTTAAATTGGTTTGATGTTCCGAAACACTTAAGTGTGACAAACATGCAAAGGAACAGGAAATGAGGAAGGGGGCAAACACTTTTTCACACCACTGTATATGCCGGCACGTGTTATACGCCGATAAATACGGTACATAAGTAGTAAGAAAGGGAGGTCAGATCTTATTGGTCCCATAAAGAATGATGAAGGGAATCTGGTTACTAAGGATGGAGAGATTACGAAAATATTGAATTTATTCTTCTCCTCCATCTTCACAAGGGAATCTGGGGGCTTCAGTAACCAAAACTGCAATGTTTATCTTCATGACATGTTACAGGAAGCACCCTCATGGCTAACAGAGGACAGAATTAAAACTAGACTTTAAAAACATAACATTAATAAGTTACTGGAACCAGGTGGTTTGCACCAGAGGGTCCTTAAGTAACTCAGTCAAGTAAATGCCAGACCATTGTTCCTAATTTTTAACTACTACTGACTGGAATGGTACCAGCTGATTGGAGAAAAGCCAATGTAGCACCAATATTTAAAAAGGGGCCAAGTTACATCCCTGGGAATTACAGACCAGTTAGCCTAACAGTAATCAGCATGGCTTCTTGAAGAATCGTTCTTGCCAAACCAATCTATTAACCTTCTATAAGGAGGTGAGCTGGCATCTAGATAAAGGAAAGCCCGTAGACGTGGTGTACCTGGATTTTGCAAAAGCATTTGATACAGTTCCCCATAAACGTTTACTGTACAAAGTAAGGTCTGTTGGCATGGACCATAGACTGGCTACAGGGGCGAGTTCAGAGGGTAGTGATAAATGGGGAGTACTCGGAATGGCCTGGGTTGGAAAGTGGGGCCCCCCAGGGTTCTGTCCTGGGACCAACTTTTTTTAATTTATTCATAAATGACCTGGAGGATGGGATAAACAGCTCAATCTCTGTATTTGCGGACAATACTAAAGTAAGCAGGGCAATAACTTCTCTGCATAATGCAGAAACGTTGCAAGAGGATCTGAACAAATTGTTGGGATGGACAACTACATGGCAAATGAGATTTAATGTAGAAAAATGTAAAATAATGTATTTGAGTGGCAAAAATATGAATGCAATCTACTTACTAGAGGGATAACCTCAGGTGGAATCTAGGATTAAAAAAAGAACCTGGGGGTCCTAGTAGATGACAGGCTCAGCAATGGCATGCAAAGCCAAGCTGCTGCAAGCAAAGTAAACAGAATATTGACATGCATTAAAATCTAACTCCAGAGATAAAACAATAATTCTCCCACTCTACAAGACCCTGGTCCAGCTGCCCCTGGAGTATGCTGCCCAGTTCTGGGCACCAGGCCTCAGGATGGAGGTGCTGGAACTGGAGAGAGTCCAGAGAAGGGCAACAAAATAAAGGGACTGGGGGACCTTAGTTATGAGGATAGGTTACGAGCACTGAACTTGTTCTCTCTAGAGGGGAGGGGATTGTCACGGTACTACTTACAGTGAACCCACAGGCGAGCAGGTGACACGGGATCCCCCAGGGCAAGGAATCTAAGAGCCAGTCGGTGTTCCGCCAGGGACCCCTTCACGAGGGTTTGGGCTTAGCTGCGTGCTGACCCCAGGTCACGACCCCCAGGTTCACCCTGCTCGCTAGGGAAGTACCAGAAGACACTGTTAGACAAGGATGGATGGATGAAGCAAAGGAGAGCTGGATAGTGAGCCAAGGTCAGGGCGGGCTCAGATCAGTTCTCAAGAGGTCAGGTAAAAGAGGTTACACGAAGGGAACTCAGAAAGAAATGTTGCTCAAGCAATCAGTAGCTGGTTTGAAAGGGATTTAAATAGAGAAGCACATGAGGGGCTGGACAGGAAGTAGCAGGAAGGAAACATATATTAGGCAACAGGTGATGGGCAGTCACACCCATACCTGCAGAGTGCACAGAGCTGAACACCAGCTAGTGGAACAACAGATGCCAGCCGACCTACAGCAGTAAAGGTGAGACACAGATCAACTCCACAGCTGATCTGTGACAGGGATATGATTTCAATGTACAGATACTGTACTAGTGACCCCACAATAGGGATAAAAGTTTTCTGTGAAAGGGAATTTAATAATACATGCAGCCATTCACTAAAACTAGAAGATAAACAGTTTAACCTTAACCACCTCAATACAGTGCACTTACACCCCCTTCCTGCCCAGACCAATTTTCAGCTTTCAGAGCTCTCACAGTTTGAATGACAATTTACTCAGTCATGCTACACTGTACCCATATGAAACTTGCATCCTTTTTTCACACAAATAGAGCTTTCTTTTGGTGGTATTTAATCACTAGTGTTTTTTTTTTTTTTTGTGCTATAAATAAAAAAGACTGTACATTTTGTGAAAAAAATGCTTTTTTCTTTCTGTTATAACATTTTGCTAATTAGTAATTTTTCTTCATTAATGTTGGCCAAAATTTATACTGCTACATATCTTTGGTAAAAATAACCCAAATTAGTGTATATTATTTGGTCTTTCTGAAAGTTATAGTCTACAAACTATGGTGCCAATCACTGAAAATTGATCACATCTGATCAGGCCTTCAGCACATCAGGTCTATCTCATTTAGTACAAATACCCCCCAAATTGCCCATTTTTAGAAAGTAGACATTCCAAGGTATTAAGTAGCTTTGTGAGTTTTTTTTTTAAGTTGTTATTTTTTCCCACAATCCTTTGCAAAATGAAGATTTTTGTTATTTTTATTTTTATTTATTTTTTTACAAAATTGGCATATTATCAGGTTATTTCTCATACACAGCATATGCATACAACAAATTACACCCCAAAATACATTCTGCTACTCTTCCCGAGTATTCCACATGTGTGAGACTTTTACACAGCCTGGCCACATACAAAGGCCCAACATTGAAGAGGCACCTTCAGGTGTTTTACGAGCATAAATAACACATCTCATTTCTCAACCAACCTAATATACTTTTGAAAGCCCTGGAGCAAAAATGACACATCTCATTCCTCAACCTCCTATTACACTTAGCACCAGGACAATGAAATTGCCCACAAAATTATTTTGGAAAGAAAACACCCCAACGCATAATCTATGAGGCATAATGCATCTTTTTCCCAGAAGTTTTTAGAAAATTTGGAAAAAAATGAAAACTCATTTTTTTTTTTTTTACACAAAGTTGTCAATTTATAAAGTATTTCTAACACATAGCATGTATATAGCAAAAATGACACCCCAAAATACATTTTGCTACTCTGACGATACCACATGTGTGAGACTTTTACACAGCCCGGCCACAGACAGAGGCCCAACATTACCTTCAGGCGTTATAGGAGCATAAATGACACATCTCATTTAATTCCTGCCCTTACCCACATAATGACCCAATTTTTGAAAGCACACACCCCAACATATATTCTATGAGGCATGGACTGCAGATAGGTACTTGGTTACTGTGTTGGGCTGGAGACAGGTACTCGGTTACTCTGATGGGCTGGTGACAGGTACTTGGTTACTGTGATGGGCTGGTGACAGGAACTCGGGTACTCTGTTGGGCTGGTGACAGGTATTCGGGTACTCTAATGGGCTGGTGACAGGTACTCAGGTACTCTGATGGGCTGGTGACAGGTACTCAGGTATTCTGATGGCCTGGTGACAGGTACTCGGGTACTCTGATGGGCTACAGATAGGTACTCGGGTACTCTGATGGGCTGGTGACTGGTATTTGGGTACTATGAAGAGCGGTGACAGGTACTCAGGTACTCGGGACTTAAATGGACTGTGACAGGTACTCGGGTACTCAAATGGACTGTGAAAGGAACTCAGGTACTCTTGTGGACTGAGGCAGGTACTCAGGTACTCATATGGACTGTGACAGGTACTCGAGTACTCTGATGGACTGTGACAGGTACTCAGGTACTCATATGGACTGTGACAGTTACTCGGGTACTCTGATGGACTGTGACAGGTACTCGGGTATTCTGATGGACTGTGACAGGTACTCGGGTACTCTGATGGACTGTGACAGGTACTCAGGTATTCTGATGGACTGTGACAGGTACTCGGTTACTCATATGGACTGTGACAGGTACTCGGGTACTCTGATGGACTGTGACAGATACTCAGATGAACTGTGACAGGTAGTTTGATGGGTGGTGACTCTCTCTTTATTGGGGGAGTGCAATCATTGTGATTCATGTACACTGTAGGCAGTACACTGTACCGCAATCTCCTCCTCACACACAATCGGTGTGTGAGGTGAGAACCCTGTAACATCTTGTTACCGCAGTTTGTTGACATTTAGTGATCAGCTGTGAAAGGAGCCCATCACGTGGTAAACAGCAACCAGCCAATGGCTGTTTACCAGCATCAGTGATGAGCAGTGTTCCCGGGAACACGCCGCCACTGACGTGCATGCACAGCGAGCTCAAGATTGCGCATATGTGCAGTGAAAAGTGGGGCGGTACCACCTATGATTGTTCATGTGGTAAACAGCCATGCCCAATGGCTGTTCACCCCCTTGGTGGCGTGCAGTGTCTCCATGACACGCTGCCAACAAAGGAACAGGGAACAGGTATTCTCTATCATGTTACATGGATGAAGTACCACACTATTTAATTTATTTATTCACACATTTGGTATCACCGATATTGCTGTAGACTGCTAAATCCTTAGCTGAATAGGGGGCATGGAAAGAAGGTGGAAATAGAGAACAGCAGGATTAACCAGGTTTTTTACAGAATACAGAAAACAAATCTCATAGTGACTGAGTATGAACAGCATGTAATACATCATTTATTGATAGTTTTTTATGATGTGGGTTAAGTGAAACTTTAATCATCAGCAGGATTCCTATCTGGTATATTGAGCTATGTTTTTATTCACAGAACTATGTGAGTGTTTTTAATATTTTTAAATAAAATGACCTATACTACTTTTCATTTTTTTATTAAAGTATTTGTCAAAAAGTGTGTGTGTATGTGCGTTTCTTTACTATTGACATTTGTATTAATTACCCTTACTTAACCAAGTAAGGGGAAAGGCAATATCTGGGGGCCCCCTTATTTTTTAAAGGGGTTTCCAGATTCCAATCCTCCCCCGCCCTCAGACCTCCACAACCACTGGACCAGGGTTGTGGGGAAGAGGTCCTTGTCCTCAATAACATTGGGACAAGGTGTTTTGTCAGGGGAGGGGTAGGGTACCCCTCCATGTTGAGGGCATATGGCCCAGTATGGTTCAATGGTTCAGGGACCACATGCCCACACATTGCCAGCCAGGCTGCATCCTCAGGTAAGGGTCTGAAGGGCCTAAATCCAAAACAGACTCTCATCAAGGATAAGGGTTTTCATATGCATTTTGAAGGGACTTCATACTTTTTGATGTAGGATGTGCTACAGCAAAATTTACATTTAAAAAGCAAAAACAAATACATGTTGGCTTTTTTTTTTTATACAGAACTGCATGGGGATCATGCCAAAGGTCCCCCAAAGAATATAAGGGTCTGATATGTATTTTTGAAGGGTCCCTATGTCGTTTTTAAATTTACAAAATGCCCTGCCAGGTTTTTATTGTTGTTTGTGCCCAAATTCTTGGGATTCACTGCTATAACTGGGACAGGAATTATGAAAATGATGCCATTTTCATGACTGGGGACAGTGCGGGGACAGCTCTATGGTGGGCAAACAGACAATAAGAAAACCTGCATTCTATGCAAAACTTAAAAAAAAAAAGTTTTGACTGGAGTTCTGCTTTGACAACTGCGATATGATATTATCCATACAGTGAGTATATTGTTTTCAATTAGTTAATCAACTTTTAGACCTATTGGTGTTGGTTTACTAAAACTGGAGTGCAAAATCTAGTGCAGCTCTGCATAGAAACCAATCAGCATCCCAGTTTTTTTTTTTTTTTTTTGTTAAGGCTTAATTGAACAAGCTGAGGTTAGAAGCTAATTGGCTACCATGCACAACTGCACCCGATTTTGCACTCCAGTTTTAGTAAATCAACATGATTGTGACATTATGAAAAAGAACATTAAAGAACAACCACTAATAATGTAATGGTATAAGTAAATTCCTACATATAAACAAAGTTTTTGAAACATTAACATTCATTAATAAGATTACTCACATCAAACTGATTGAATTTACATGTTTATCCAAAAAGACCTGAGGACTTTACATCCCCCTAAGAAAAAGAGTGAGTTAATAAAACACCTTCAGCTAAAAAAAAAAAAAAAAAAGACAGACCCTAGAGTTAAGGAATGAGTTATGCAACCTCAAAAAAACGATGAACATATTTATTCCACATTACAGTTACTTATTTTGAATATATGCTAGGCTTTGCATCAATCATCTAAATTAATTCTGATTTTTTTCAAGCCAGTAAGTAGCAGGCACATACTATATGGTTAAAGACATGTGCAAGCTCTGTTGCCTATAACAAACACTAAAAAGCATTTCCTAAGTTTGCATTGAGTTAATGCCAAAATCTCAGTGATACATAGACCCCCGTGGTGAATCTTTTAGAGCCTTTTTTATGCCAATATGGTCTTTGTGGGAGTTTGATTCACGCGGCTGATAGAGTCATGGAATGGATATTCGGCTAGAAGTCATGATTCAAAACAGAGCACAATCTGCTGTTCACCAAGGAGAGCTCTCATGAATAACTAATAGGTGCAGGGAATCTCCAAGAGTAACTGAGTATTAATTTATTTTATGGAGTGCTGGCAGTCAGGAGCAGAGTAGAATAACAAAGATGCAATATAAGAAGGTCTACATATAAAAGCAAAGAAATATGGTCTGTGCCTCACAGCAAACTTCGCTTTGATGCGCTCCGGTGTTTCATTTTTATTTCATCGCTTTTTCAGTGTACAAGCACAGAAGATGTTTAATCAACATTTCATTAGGTACAACATTAATTTAACATTCTGACAAGATATTAAATCGTTAGTTTACTGCATCTCTAGCCCAGTGGTTTTCTTCTCTCCTTCTAGATCAGTGATGCTCAACTCTTTATGCCGTCTAACGTCCCTAATTCAATTTAAGAACACCAGTGTTTTGGAACATTACAAAATGAGCATGAGAAATGTACAAACAGAATTTACAAGTAAGGAAATCAAAGCCAAACTAAATAGTATTTGTTTGTCTATTTAACCAATTTGTCACACATGACCAGAAGAATAAGTTGTTCTCTAAAAAAAAAAAAAAAAAAAAAGCCAATATTGTTATAGAACAAATCTCATTAAAAGCACATGCCGTGTATGACTAATTAAAATGTGATGGTTATTGTGAAAAGTGATGATTTGATATATTTGATTGCAGTTTTAAGGCAAATCAAGGAGATTTTATACTCTGATGCACAGTAGTGCTGCATTTTAATCAGACAGGCAGGGGCACTGGTAACATAAAAAGAAAATAAACTCAGACACTCACTGCTTTGTTCTTATGTTTTTTTTTTTTTTTTTCTAATTGACTGAAGCTGGTGAAAGACACTGGGGTTGATTTACTAAACCTGGAGAGTGCAAAATCTGGTGCATAAAAACCAATCAGCTTTCAGGTTTTATTGTCAAAGCTTAAAGTGGTAGTAAACTCTGTGCTACCACTTGTACCTATAGTTGAGCCTATAATAAGGCTCACTTGTAGGTAGGGTTGCCACCTCATCCCTTTAAACCCAAACACATATTATTTACACAGGTTCTGAGGCTAATTTAATGCAGATAAGGCACAGAGTGAGTTTAATTACCACCTTAATCAGCCACAGAACCTGTAGAATTAATATGTGTTTGGGTTTAAAGGGATGAGGTGGCAACCTTACCTGTAGGTACTGTGAATATGTCCTAAACTTGCACAGATTAGGATATATTCAGAGTTCATGCAGCCGATGATATCACCAGCAGAGGCACTCTGAAGGTCCGCCCTATCATGTGATCAGCCGCTTCCAATCATGGCTGATCATGATGTCAACAGGAAAAGCCATTGATCGGCTTTTCCTCACTCGCGTCTGACAGATGCGAGTATAGGAGAGTCGATCGGCGGCTCTCCTGACATGGGGAGTCTGCACTGATTTTTTATCAGTGCAGCCCCCCCTCGGATGCCCACACTAGACCACCAGGGAAGCCACCAGGACCACCAAGGAAGGCAGCAACATGTGGACGACCAGGTAAGTACCCCATGGCCATCCACATGTGCAAATTATGCCCAATCTGTGCCAATCAGTGCCCACAAATGGGCACTGACTGGCACCATTATATAACATGTAACATCAGTGATACCCAGAAATGCCACCCATCAGTGTCATCAGTGCCACTAATCTGTGTCATCAGTGCCACCCATCATTGTCCATCAGTGCCATCTATCAGTGTCCATCCATGCCCATCAGTGCCCACCTATTAGTGCCCATCCATGCCCCGTATCAGTGTCACCCATAAGTACCCATCAGTGCCACCCATAAGTACCCATCAGTTCCACCTATGAGTGTCCATCAGTGCTGCATTCCAGTGGCACCTATCAGTGCCCAGCATCAACGCTTATCAGTGCCACCTCATCAGTGCCACCTCATTGGTGCCACCTCATCTGTGCCCATCAGTGCCGCCTTATCAGTGCCCGTCAGTGCAACCATATCAGTGCCCATCACTGAAGAAGAAAATGTACTTATTTACAAAAAAATTTAACAGAAACAAAGAAAAACTTTTTTTTTTTTTTTTTTCTGTCTTTTTGTATTTGTTGCGCAAACAAAAAAAAAACGCAGAGGTGATCAAATAACACCAAAAGAAAGCTCTATTTGTGGGAACAAAATGATAAAAAAAAACTGTTTGGGTACAGTGTTGTATGACCGCGCAATTGTCATTCAAATTGCGACAGCGCTGAAAGCTGAAAATTGGCCTGGGCAGGAAGGTGTCTAAGTGCCTGGTATTGAAGTGGTTAAAAGTGTCCTTGTGTGTGGATGGGTATTGGCTTCCCTCCAATTGTACTAGTCTTTTTTTTATTAGGACAGAAGCTGTGGAGGACTGAGTCTTTCTCTCAAGTGCTCTATTTAAAGGGCACAAATAGCCAGGTAATGGATGCTTTTGCGATTCATGCATCCAGAGAGGCAGCATCTCATGATGAGGAACAGTCAATGACAGGTAAGTCTTGCTATTCTAGTAATGGGTATAGAAGGGAGGGGGAAGGGAGAATGTATTACTAGGGGATTACCCAGATTACTTTTATTTAAATTTGTTTCCTTTTGCCGAAAAATAAAAAATGGGAATGTATATATATTTTTTTCTCTCTCTCGCTTCCCTTATTTCTCTCTGGTGCCATGCAGTCCCCTTTGCACCTTTCGGTTCTTCTACCAGCATGAGCCCAACACCATATAACCAAGACCACTGCAATACCAGGTAAGGGCCAACTTTGGGTAAGTAAGAAGATGTGGGAAAAGAGTGTGTTATGCTCTGATGAGCATTCCTTCTTGTCTATTTCCGCTTACACTCCTGCTCTAGGAGGTGCAGAGGCCCTCTGGATCATCAGGATTTTTCCAGGATTTTTCCAGGGAAGAAAGTGACTCCACCAGTCCTGGCAGACACCAATACAAAGGGCGCAAATGTACACTTAAGAGAAAGCAAACCGATTCTCCTCCGAGGGCTCAGCGCCAAAAAGGCAAATGTTGGTCATGTGGAGATGACCCTAAGCCAGGAAAGCTGCTTTTCAGCAACTGCTTCAGGCAGCTTGCCAGAGACCAGGAGTACGAGCGTCAGCGGGTGTCAACCTTGCTCAAGAAAGTAGTCCGCGACTCCCTCGCTGAATTTTCCGGTCATCTCGGACAACCAGGGACAGAAGCAGACGAACAGTGTGGGCCCTGCAGCCAGTCTAAACCAAGCCATTCAACCCTCTCTAATTAAAGGGGTACCAGGCATTTCAGGGTGACTGCAGCCCAGCGGATTAAACGTGCTGATTCTCCAGACCCAGTATTAAAGTCAACCTTCCAGGCAGAGGGAGAAGATCCTCCTCAAGGATCTCAAGAATGGTCCCTTCCCCCCCGAAGTGTTCAAACAGATCATCCACAAGTGGGGGTGTCCACAACTGGATATTTTTGCCTCATCAACCAACTGCAAGGGGAGCCAGTTCTTCTCATGCTACCCTCATCCATTAGTGGAGGGGATGAATGCCTTGACCCATCCTTGGGTTGTGCACCTGGCTTATGCTTTCCCTCAATTTCTTTAATCCTGAAATTCCTGAGGAGATTGTTGACAGAGAGTTTGACAGTCATCGCAGTATTACCTTACTGGCCTCGCAGACCATGGTTCTCTCTGAAAATGGATCTCAACATGTGCCAACCGATCACTCTGCTGGTGACTCGTCCTCTCCTGTCGCAAGGAGAGCAATGCTACATCTTCAAGCGTCACAATTGGCCTTAATGGCCTGTAGATTGAAAGGCAGGGGTTACAAGAGTTAGGATGTTCACCAGAGGTTATCAGAACTTTACAGAGTTCCAGAAAGGGGTAAATCAATGCCATTTACTCCAGAATATGAAATAGGTGCATGAGCTTTGCGGCAATACGTCAGTTTGACCCTAGTATCTCAAATCCTGTCTTTGCTGCAATCCGGAATGGATTTGGGGCTCAGACTAAGTTCGCTTAACCACTTGCTTACTGGGCACTTAAACCCCCCTCAGTCCCAGACCAATTTTCAGCTTTCAGCGCTGATGCACTTTGAATGACAATTGCGCGGGCATACAACACTGTACCCAAATGAAATTTTTATCATTTTTTTCCCACAAATAGAGCTTTCTTTTGGTGGTATTTAGTTACAGCTCGGAGTTTTATTTTTTGCTAAACAAACAAAAAAAGATGCAAAAAAAAAAATCATGTTTTAATAGTTTGTTATAAAATTTTGCAAACGGGTCATTTTTCTCCTTCATTGAAGTGCGCTGATAAGGCGGCACTGATAGGCTGCATTGGTGGGCACTGATGGGCTGCATTGGTGGGCACTGATAGGCTGCATTGGTAGGCACTGATAGGCTGCACTGGTGGGCACTGATAGGCATAGTTAAGGCGGCACTAATAGGCACAGATAAGGCGGCACTGATGGGCAAAGATGGGCACAGATAAGATGGCACGGATGGGTGGCACGGATAAGTGGCATGGATGGGTGGCACGGATGGGCACTGATAGGTACCACAGATAGATGGGACTGATGGGCACTGATAGGTGGCACTGATAGGTGGCTCTGATAGGTGGCACTGCTGGGCACTGATGGGCGGCACTGCTGGGCACTGATGGGCGGCACTGCTGGGCACTGATGGGCGGCACTGGGGTGCAGCACCTTTGAGGCAGATTGGGTGGCACTGTGGGTGGCACTGTGGGTGGCACTGTGGGTGGCACTGTGGGGTGGCACTGTGGGTGGCACTGTGGGTGGCACTGTGGGTGGCACTGTGGGCACTATGGGCACAGACGGGGGGCACTTACTTTTACTTTTAGTTATACTTCAGGATGGCACTGCGGGAGGCAGGTGGGCACTGGCAGGTGGCATGTGGTGCCTTGCATTGCTGGCCGTGATCGGGACTGAAGTCCCGATCACGGCCGCCGGTGATCGGCTTTTTTTTTTCTCCTCGCGCTGTCAGCACGAGGAGGAATAATAGCCGATTACCGGCTCCGTTCTATCACATGATCAGCTGTCATTGGCTGACAGCTGATCACGTGATAAGGGGTCGGGATCGACCCCTTGCACGGATCGGTGATCAGGCGAGTCTCATAGACTCGCCGATCACAGAGCGCGCCGCGCGCGCCCCTCAGGGGGCGCGCAGGCCGCTCGTAACCGGGACGACGTCAATAGACGTAGTCCCGGAAATCTAGGTCCGCGCTAATGCCGTCATTCAGCAATAGCGCGGTACCCAAGTGGTTAAGGTGCAAATTTCAGCCATCTTGGCTTTTACCCAAAATAAATGGGCAGCAAACCTGCTGGTGGAGCACTTCATGAGAGCAGTACTTAGACTGATCTTTGTGCGTTATACAGAAAATGGGGGAGGTAGCTCTCAGTCAGCCTTTTATAGAGCTAAACAGGTCCCGTGGGTGGCTATAGGGGCGGAGCTATATCATATGTATGCTGCCATGTATTGGCGTCAGGCAAGGAAAATTACGGTAAGTATTTGATACAATTTTCCATTTTGTATCTCAACAATTCAGAAACCTGCAGATCTTACCGAATCTCCGCTAAAGTAACAGCCTTGGTGCTGAACTTGCTCATGATAATGTCTAACCAGCAGAAATGTGATGTGATGACAGTCTGGAATAATGAGGGGATTTTGTTCTTTGTTGCACAGGTTGGACTTTCCTATGCAACCACCAACTCAAAGTAACTTTTTATGATAAATTATTGGGTTCAATTTGTGCAGTAGGCTATCCTTAGAGAGTGAAAGACTGTGAATACACCTCATGTTGAATGAATCAAATGATAGCATTTAGACCCCCTGGGGTTTATTTACTAAAGCTGGAGAGTGCAAAATCAGACTCACGTCTGCATAGAAACCAGCTTCCAGGTTTTATTGCCAAAGCTTAATTAAACAAGCTGAGGTTAGAAGCTGATTGTTTTCTATGCAGAAGTTACCCTGATTTTGTACTCTCCAGCTTTACAAAATAAAGTGTCCAGTTACTTTCTTGATGGTGTGGGGTCTTTTACAGTTAGGCCACCCACAACACTCTTCATAGTCCCCAGTGATGAGCAACTTGGATAAGTTGTGCAATAACCTTTCTTTGACTTCACAGAGCTGTTGAGTGTGACAATTTCCTTGTCAGACACTGGATTAACCATTTCAAGGGTAGAATCTGAAGGATTTGAGATGGGGTCATCATTCAAGAATTCAGGTAGCGATGACCACAAAATGTCCTGAAATGTGGTGGTTGGTACTGCACAAGTGCACCCAGTGGGGTTAAAGTTAGTATGCGCATAGTGCCATTCTTCGAATGTGTAGAGACCTTTCTTTTGCATTCCACTCTATTACTGACATATACATAGAACTATATTGTTTGGTTGTGTATGTATCCCAACACTATCTTTTAAGAATATTGTGATGTTCTAGGGGGGCTTGCCCAAGCTGTAGAGTTCAGTCCAGCCAGGACATCCTTGTTAGCCCACTTTTTGTAGGGGTGTCCACTATCATTTCAAAACACAAAAGAAAATTGTCCTTAATCCTTCTGGCTTCCTTTCATAGTGCTGCTGCTCAGGTCTCAGGCTTAGACCTTTGAGTGGCTCCTCAGACTGCTACACAGCACTGCTGTGCTCACACACAAGTCTGTACCTCTCTCAGCTCTGACAGTTCTCTCTGCACTCGTAGCTCCATGCTGCATTGGCCCATGCCCTGGCATGGGCAGGGGACCTCATATAGCCCTTGTGGAGTACTGAACCACAGCCAACCCAGTGGCTATAAAGGGTGTGTACAACTGCACACACAGCCTGTTGGTCTCTGGAGAACTCCGGATAACTTTCTTATATGTTCCACTCTGTAACTGACATATATATTGCTGTCTGTGTAAAAGTCAAGGAGTCTATTTTAAAGTTTACTTTATGTCTAAAAAGCTTAACAATTTTGACAGCAGTGCACTAAGTTTGGCTGCACAAAGTTAAAGTGAGACCCGGAGGAAAGGATGGACAGAGGGGCTGCATGACCAGGGGGAGGAACAAGGGGTCAGCTATCGGTCAGCTAGGTCAGTGTTGGGACAAGGAAGGGAGCTCTTACCTGATTGGTGGTCAAAGGAAGAAGGGGCTGGATCCAGTGGAGGGAGTCAGGTGGACAGGGGGTCTGACGCAGCATTCCAGGGATTAGGAGGAAAAAGACAGCTTCCCACCCTCCCGCCCTGGGAACGGGGGTTAGTGCACTGTACAGGTGGGGGGGGAGGTATAGATGGACAAGTAGGGTTTGTTGATTTTGTATTGTTGATGTGTCTCGTTCATAAAAAAAACAAAAAAAAATGAAAAGAAATAAAAAAAGAAATAAAAAAATTATAAATAAATAAATGACAAAAAAAAAAATTGCATAGCTAACGTGTTCAATTTTGGTATATTTGCTTGAATGATGTATGGTGTTCATTTGTCACAGCAGTTGGCGATTCAAGGGGTCTTTGGGGGGTCAGTGAGGAATTACGTGGTTACAGGATTAGTGGGGCCTATCTAAGGTATGGTGCTTACACTTGGTTAGCGGTGGTTCTCCCAGGAGCTGGGTCCCCTGGGGGAAGGTAATATGGAAGTATGGGTGACGTCAGTGAGTCCTTGAGCCGGTCGGGCACAGCTGAGGACATAGACCATTACAGTTAAAATTGTGCCTTAAAGACACCCAAAAACCTCTTGTTGTTATGGGTATTGTTTTACATGTTTTAAGTGATGTTATTTTATTCTTCGGTTAATAAAAATGTGTCTGCTGTGGTCATTTAAAACCCATGCTCCGCAGTTTGTGTCTTTAATTTAATGGTAAGTCCCAAGGTTGATGAATCCTATAGTCAAGCCTTGGAATGGTATGTGCAGGCTTTTGGTGTCAGTTTGACCTTACCTAAGATGAAACTAATGCCGTGAACACACAGTCGGACTTTCCAGCAGAAAAAGTTAGACGGAATCTTTTCACCGGTGTACAGGACGCTGTGGCTGGGTCCTGGAAGGACGCTATGTTTCCCCTCTGTTTGGACTGTGGTCCCTTTAATGGAACAAAAGTGGTTAACTCACCTGTCAGAGGAAGTGTGTTTAAAAACAAGACAGGAAGTGGTAGATGGGTGTGGAGGAGTGTAGAGGACATGGTGGATGGTGTTTGTTCTGGGTTGCAGCAACAGAAGTGGACAGCAGTGTCCTGCCTGGAAGCCTCCTGGCAGGGGAAGCTACCTGCCATAAAAGATCAAGTACTGTTTGATTGAGACAGCTATTCTGGACTTTGCAAGTCGGTGAGACTAAAAAACTGTTCCTTTTATTTTTGGGCTGCTGTAAAGCTATTTAAGTTTAATAAACCCCTTGTTTTGTGAAAAGCCTGTGTACTGCGATCTTGCTGGTCCCCCCCGAACATTACAAGTGGTGCTCGAATGCGGGCAGGACAAAGTAACAGGCTTTTTCTTGCTATTTTATTTTTTTTGCATTGGATTTAAACTGACATTTAAAGGGACAGTACAGTGAATTTATGTCCTGGGTTAAAGCTGCACAACTGTTGAAAGCTGAAACAATGGAGGAGCTAATTAAAAACAGCTGTCCTTGGCTAATATGCAAGCGCAGACTCGCAATGAGGAAGCTAATCAGCGCTTAGCAACCCAGCTGGAGGTACAAAAAACCACAACGAGGCGCTGGCAACCAGGTGACCATAAGGGCAAGCCATTTTCTGCAGAAATTGTCCCTGCGTGATGATGTAGAGGCGTTTCTGGCTACATTTGAGAGGACGGCAGAGAGAGAAAGGTGGCCCCAGGACCAGTGGGCCGGCTTAATTGCTCCTTTCCTCACCGGAGATCCTCAAAAAGCCTATTTCGACCTCCCACCAGAAGACGCTAAAGATTATCAAAAACTAAAGGCAGAAATACTGGCTCGGTTGGGGGTGACTACGGCTGTTCGGGCCCAACGAGTGCACCAATGGAAATATCGTCCAGATCGGCCACCGCGATCTCAAATGCATGACCTGGTGCAACTAGTAAAAAAATGGCTGCAGCCCGAAGTGTTCTCTGGCCCCCAAATTGTGGAGCGCGTTGTGCTGGACCAATACTTACGGTCACTGCCAGACGACCTTCAATGGTGGGTCAGCCATGGAGACCCCAAAACGGTGAACCTTCTTGTCGAGATGGTGGAACGATATACAGTGGTGGAGGATCTGCTTTGCCCTACCAAGCGTCAAGGGCCCAGTCTGCCACGGCCTTTCATACCAACTGCCGCCCTTCGAAAGGATGTCCACAGGAGCCCTGGAACCAACACTCCGGAAGGCCAAGAGTCACACCCGTTACCCCCCTCAGCGACCTGTTCCTGTTCGGAGAGGAGGGGATGTACAATGTTGGCGATGTCATGCCTGGGGCCATACCTGGGCCCACTGCCCATTGCAGGAAGAGCCCATGGAATGCGGGGTTCTTCAAAAGGGGTCTTTTTATGCCCATAAAGCCTGTACAACACATCTTGACGGGAAATTTGAGTGCGAAGTCCAAGTGAACCACCACCCTGCACGGGCTTTGCTGGACTCTGGAAGCATGGTAACCCTGGTTCACCCTAGAGTAATTGGGAAGATCGGTCCGGTAAGCAAAATTTTACGGGTTGTGTGCATTCATGGGGACACTAGAGAGTACCCTCTCATCCCGGTGTCCATCTCCACAGCATGTGGCACTGGTACTCAAGAGGTGGGGGTGGTAAAGAACTTGGTACATGATGTTATCATAGGACGAGACTGCCCGTTATTTGCAAAACTGTGGGGACAAGGAGAACTATCTGAAAGGTCCAGAGACTGGGAAGAAACTAGTCCCTCGGTTCCTGTTGTTGAGGGTAATAACCCTGAGATGCCACATATTCGTAATATGGACCCAGTTGATAAAAATGCCAAGGATTTGGTTAATGGTGATGAAAGTAGTGCTGATACTGTTAAGGATGTCAAAATGTGGGGTTCACAGACCTACCTGAACACTGAGGGGGGGGGGAACCTTCCCCGCTTCAGGTAATGCTGGGGAAGAGGATGAGGAAGTGGCCTCTACCCCTGCCTTGCGAGATTTGGGTGTTCCCCAGGGGGCATTTGGTACTGCCCAGATGCAGGACCCCACTTTGGCCAGGGCACGGGAACAGGTTGTAGTAATAAATGGGGAGCCCCAAGAGCTTTGCAATATGTAATGAATTGCTTTATCGGGTCACTAAAGTGAGAGAAAATGTGGTAGAACAATTATTGGTACCCCAACAGTATAGACGCAAGGTCCTGGACCTGGCCCATGATGATGTTTTAAGGGGACACCTGGGAGTTGAAAAGGCGGAGGCACGGATCGCTGACCGGTTTTACTGGCCAGGCTTGAAAGCAGAGGTAAGGAGATACTGTACCTCTTGTCCCACATGTCAGTTGACCGCTCCGGCGACCCATTTCCGGAGCCCGTTGGTCCCTCTGCCCATAATTGAGGTCCCATTCGAGAGGATAGCCATGGATATAGTGGGTCCCTTGGTAAAGTCGGCTCGAGGTCATTCTTACATACTGGTGATCCTTGACTATGCCACTCGATATCCTGAGGCGCTACCCCTGCGGAATACCTGCTCTAAGGCTATTGCCCGGGAACTATTCCAGTTGTTTACACGGACAGGTTTTCCCAAGGAAATACTCACAGACCAGGGCACCCCGTTTATGTCGAAGGTTATGGCTGATGTATGCAAACTGTTCCGGATTAAACAGCTGCGCACATCGGTCTACCATCCCCAAACAGATGGATTGGTAGAACGTTTTAATAAGACCCTTAAGTCTATGCTCAAGAGAGTGGTACAAAGGGATGGGAAAGACTGGGACTGCCTGTTACCAGCTCTCCTGTTTGCTATCTGAGAAGTGCCCCAGGCCTCCACTGGACTTTGTTAAAGAAGAATGGGAAAGTGAACCAATTCAGCATAAGAGTGTTCTTGAATATGTCTCTCAAATGCAGGAGAGGATCCGAACTGTGATGCCACTAGTTAAGGAACATTTACAAAAAGCCCAGGAGGCTCAACAACGGGTCTATAATAGGGCAGCCAAAATTAGGAACTTCCAAGTGCGGGATCGAGTAGCAGTGTTGATTCCCACTGTGGAAAGTAAATTCTTGGCCAGATGGCAAGGCCCTTTCGAGGTTATAGAAAAAGTGGGAGAGGTAAATTATAGAGTCCACCAGCCAGGCAAGAGGAAACCCTATCAGATATATCATGTAAACTTGTTAAAACCCTGGACAGACAGGGGAACCAGTGACCTCCCTGGCTAGTACAAAACTTGAGCCTCGGGTTGGGGTGGAGAGTGTCCAATAGCAAATACCCTGTCTAAAACCCAAAGTCAGCAGGCAAAGGAGTTCTTGCAGAGAAATAAAGAAACATTTTCAGACTTGCCAGGGCTCACTAGTGTCATGGAGCATGATATTATCACAGAACCAGGAGTCAAACTTTTTGTCCGGCCCTACCGCATCCCAGAGGCTCAAAGGGAGGCCGTTTCAGAGGAAGTAAAGAAGATGTTAGACCTAGGTATTATTGAGGAATCGCAGAGTGAGTGGTCGAGCCCGATTGTGTTGGTCCCGAAGCCCAATGGGACTCTGCGATTCTGCAATGATTTCCGGAAACTTAATGAAGTTTCCTGGTTTGATGCCTACCCCATGCCCCGGGTAGATGAGCTTATTGAGAGACTAGGCCCAGCCAGGTATATCACTACATTAGACCTTACCAAGGGGTATTGGAAAATCCCGTTGACTAAGGCTGCTAGACAGAAAACTGCTTTTTCTACCCCATAGGGGAGATTTCAGTACAAAAGGATGCCTTTTGGATTGCAAACTGCTCCAGCCACGTTCCAGAGAGCAATGGATAGGATTTTACGACCTCACTGGAAGTATGCCTCAGTGTAGTTGGACGATATAGTCATTTTTAGCAAAGACTGGGAATCACATTTGCCCAAAGTTCAGGCAGTGCTGGACTCTCTTTGGAAGGAGGGGTTTACAATAAACCCTGAAAAATGTGCTTTGGGAATGGAGGAGGTGAAATACCTGGGTTATATCATGGGTAGAGGGGTAGTGAAACCTCAGGTCAACAAGATAGAGGCTATACAGAATTGGCCCCGCCCCATCACAAAAAAGCAGGTACGTGCATTCCTGGGTATGGTGGGATACTACAGGAGGTTTGTACCCAACTTTGCCACGTTGGCGGCTCCGTTGACCGATCTGACTAAGGGTCGGAAATCGGTCATGGTGGAGTGGCATGTTCTGGGTTGCAGCAACCGAAGTGGACAGCAGTGTCCTGCCTGGAAGCCTCCTGGCAGGGGAAGCTACCTGCCATAAAAGATCAAGTACTGTTTGATTGAGACAGCTATTCTGGACTTTGCAAGTCGTGAGACTAAAAACCTTTTCCTTTTGTTTTTGGGCTGCTGTAAAGCTGTTTAAGTTTAATAAACCCCTTGTTTTGTGAAAAGCCTGTGTCCTGCGATCTTGCTGGTCCCCCCCGAACATTACACCGGATATTCCGATCGTGTGCATGCCTCATCTGACTTTTTCTTTAACGAAAATTCTGATGGACCTAGCAATAGAACATATTTTAAATCTTTCCGACTGAATCAATTCCTATCGGGAAAACCGTTCGTCTGTATGCTGTTCCGATGGACCAAAAACGATTCAAGGCAGCTTTTGGCTACTAGCTATTGGACTTCCTTTTTCTAGTCCCATCGTATGTGTTGTACGTCACCGCGTTCTAGACGATCAGACTTTGGTGTGATCGTGTGTAGTCAAGACCGTTTCAGCGGAACTCCATCGGAACTCCGCCAGAAAACCATCAGAGTTTATTCTGACAGAAAAAACGGTGGTGTGTACGCGGCAACACTTACTTTGCCTCTCAGAATTACTGAGGCTAAAACATGATTTAAATGAATGCTTCAGAAAATACATGATTTCTCTTCTAGTGGAATTTGATAGCGTTGCAAGGGAGAACAGTGTTGTATCTAAATTTGTTCTCACAACTTCAAGTACTACAGTACAACCCTCACATTTTTGTAAATATTTTATTCTATTTTTCCATGTGACAACACTGAAGAAATTACACTTTGCTACAATGTAAATTAGTGAGTGTACAGCTTGTATAACAGTGTAAATTTGCTGTCCCCTCAAAATAACTCAACACACAGCCATTAATGTCTAAACCACTGGTAACAAAAGTGAGTACACACCTAAGTGAAAATGTCCAAATTGGGCCCAATTAACCATTTTCCCTCCCTGTGTCAAGTGACTTGTTAGTGTTACAAGGTCCCAGGTGTGAATGGGGAGCAGGTGTGTTAAATTTGGTGTTATCGCTCTCACTCTTTCATACTGGTCACTGAGTCACTTTCTGAGGATCTGAAAAAAATAATTGTTGCTCTACATAAAGATGGCCTAGGCTATAAGAAGATTGCCTAGACCCTGAAACTGAGCTGCAGCACGGTGGCCAAGACCATACAGCAGTTTAGCAAGACAAGTTCTACTCAGAACAGGCCTTGCCACGGTCAACCAAAGAAGTTGAGTGTACGTGCTCAGCGTCATATCCAGAGCTTGTCTTTGGGAAATAAATGTATGAGTGCTGCCAGCATTGCTGCAGAGGTTGAAGGGGCAACCCGACCCCATATGATGTCAAGTCCCAGCGCATTCTGGAACTGTGACATCATAAGGGGTGGGGGTCACTGTGTGACATCACCCGGTGACCACGCCACATACCTTTTATAAGTCGCAGCGCACGTCGCACAAGCCATTACAGCAAAAGAGAGCGTCGTGTCAACATCGGAAGAAGAAAGAAGAAAGAAGAGAGAAGAGGAAAGAAGGACAGAGGAGACTGGGCTCCTCTGCTAGTAAAATAGCTGAAAGAAGATAGCGGAGGAGCCAGCAGAAGAACCTGGAGAGTGTGAGAAGAGGCCGAACAGAGTGGAGAATTCGGAAGAAGACCCTTGAAATCGGAAGAAGATCCCCGGAGCTGATTAATAAATTACTTTAAAAACCTGTGTTGTGTTTTTTTTTTATTGACACTTTTTTCCCCAGGTGAATGGGTAGGGGTAGTATGTACCCCATACTCATTTACAAAGGGTGGGGGGCTGGGATCTGGGGGCCCCCTTATTAAAGGGGGCTCCCGAATTCCGATAAGCTCCCGCCCACAGACCCCGACAACCAACAGCCAGGGTTGTCCGGAAGAGGCCCTTGTCCTCATCAACATGGGGACAAGGTGCTTTGGGGTGGGTTGGCCGCATCAATTATGACACCCACTGCACCACCAGACACGAAAAAAAGGTCCACCCGTGAGAAAGGCTGACCACCGAATGCCTAATCTTCCAGATGACAGTTCTTAAATAGATAAGGGGCGGGGCCAGCTGGTGACATCACCTGGTCACCCCACCACCTTGTGATGTCACCGACCGCTGCATGCTGGGTCGGTGATGTTGCAAGGAGGCAAGGCCACCAGGTGACATCATCAGGTGGCCCCACCCCTTATCTATTTAAGACCTATCATTCAGCAGCTGAGGCATTTGATGTCCAGCCTTCATCACAGAGCTTTTTTTTGCAGCAGCAGGCATCGTGATTGACGATGTATCTACATTGGGTGACATTGTTTTTCAATCACATAGTGGGGGGCCAAAATCTGGGGGATCCCTTGTTAAAGACGGCTTCCAGATTCAGATAAGCCCACTGCCCACAGATCCCCACAACCACTGCCCAAGGCTGTTGGGAAGAGGCATCTGTCCCCTCAACAAAGTGCTCCCCCCATGTTGAGGGTATGTGGCCTAGTATAATTCAGGAGGGGGGTGTGCGCTAAACTCCCCCCCCCCCCCTTTATGGACCGCTAGGCTTCATGCTCAGATAATAATCTGGTATGGGGCCCACACTTTTTTTTCTGCCTTTTTTTTTTATTTATTTATTTTTTAGCTGTCAGTGGGAAAGCCTGCTGACGGCTGATGACTCATTCATTGTTAATGAGTTGGTGGCCACTGAAGGCACATAAAATTCAGGTGTTCAGAGAACACCCGAATGGGCGAAGTTGGGGCTGAACTTTTTCTTGGCCTGAACTGTTCGCCCAACACTATTCAAAACAAATAGTGCATCCATTTGACAGAACATGTATCTTGCAGGAAGAAACTGTGGAACACCTTCTGATTTTACCCATATAGTAATACAGTAAACAATAGTATACAGTATTTTTCAGGTTGACCTTTGGGGTATAAACGAACCAAGCATAGTTTGGCAAAGCATTTGTTATAGAGTCCCTCTCAGCACACTTCAGTACATGTAAGGAATACTAGGGTAGAAGATGCTGTCTGTACTTTCTGATTTGTGCTCTCCCCACCTTGTTCTGTCACAAGAGGTTTATCTGTGGACCAAGTGGGTATCGAAGTAGATGAACAGCTTGTATATGATTATCACTGTTGCAATTTATGAATAATAGCTTTACAGTCTTTAGCAAGGTGTTTTGTGGATCAGTAGTATTTGAAACAAATCACTAATTTCCTTAAAGTTCTTTACATTCTTGCAGAAGTTTGTCTTTCTGAAGCCTATATATTTCAGGAGTGATTTGCAATGTATGGAAAATTTTCAATTTTTTTCTTGATTTTGATCAGTCTTTTCAGAGACTGTAGTGGGTGCAAGTAGAACATTAGCACTTTTTACTGACACTAGACCTCTGTAGTCACCATGTTTAATGTGTAAGTCTGTGTGCTTTGAAGCAATTAAACCAAGAGTGTTGGACTCACTTGGGTCATCCTTGGTGTCTGCTGTTCTCCTGACAAGCTCACAAGCATAGGAAAAAGAAGATAAGAAAGATTGTTTGTTTTTCCATGTACTTTGATCCAATTGATGCTCAAATTTCCTAAATTTTGTATGGTAGCTTAGAAACTGCCCGGTTGGCCCCAGAAATGGTATGCAGGAAAATGAGACCAAGCAGGTGATTGTCAGTTTTGGCAAGATGGAAGTGAAGCTTCTGAAAATTTAAATTGTATCTGAAAAATATATTTGACATGCTTTACAGCCTTTTGAATAAAGCACTCTCAATGGCTTCTGAGTAGCCAAAGCAATGTCCTATTCTGTCTCAAGCAGCATTAAGACCTCTGTCAGGGTTGTGAATGTGGTCTACCTTGCGTCTCTTGCATAGGTTTAGTGGATTGAGAACCTAGCCACCAGATAAGTTCTTCAGCAGCTCTAATATATTGTTTTCTAATTTTGGTCTTAAATTTGGATTTTATAATCCTATCATTTTCAGGTTTATCATCAGACTTAGTGGGGCCAGTCTTAGCAATTTCTCTGCAAACCATGTATTTAGAAAATTGTGACATGTCTGTGTTTTCAGGCCTTGGATGTCTGGCTGCAAGTAGAACCGAGTTAACAGTGATGGCTGGTGCACTGAAGTTGAGTCATTTTGATAAGTATGATGGTTCAAAGGTGTTCAAAGTTGACACTGGCTTAGAGTCCATTGGCAAGTTGGATGCAGATGTGAAGCAGTGTGTCTGATAGGAGGTAACTGACTAGTGCTATCGTAAGGCAGACTGTCTGTTACTGTATCTGCATGCAAGCGCTTATAGCTTGCTGAGGTGCTAAGACCTGATGTGCTTGAGTGCAAGTAGCCAAATTGTCTTGAAAGGTGGTATGTGCAGTTTACAGACCTTGGGTAAATGATTTGGCTGCTGGGATTTGAATTTCTGGGAGGGCATATGAGAAATCTGATGCCGGAGATGAGTGTCTGCTGTTCTGATATCTCACTCTCTCCAGCAGCTTGTTCTAAAACCTTCAACCTCACCACAGCTGTGGCATGCTCACTGTTTCTCTAAAATCGGCGTGGGGGTCCCCCCCAGATCCATATCAGACCCTTGTCCGAGCACGCTACCTGGCCGACCAGGAAAGGGGGTGGGGACGAGCGAGCGGCCCCCTCCTCCTGAGCCGTACCAGGCCGCGTGCCCTCAACATGGGGGTGCCTTGGGGAAGGGGGGGCCGCGCGCCCCCCCACCCCAAAGCACCTTGTCCCCATGTTGATGAGGACAAGGGCCTCTTCCCCACAACCCTGGCCGTTGGTTGTCGGGGTCTGCGGGCGGGGGGCTTATCGGAATCCAGGAGCCCCCTTTAATAAGGGGGCCCCCGGATACCGGCCCCCCACCCTATGTGAATGAGTATGGGGTACAATGTACCCCTACCCATTCACCTGTGAAACAAAGTACAAAAAAAATACAACACAACGTAAAAATAGTTTATTGCACAGCTCCGGGGGTCTTCCGTCTTCGGGGGTCTTCTCGCCGGACTCCTCCGCTATCTTCTTCTAGCTCTTTTACTAGCGGAGGAGCCCACATTTCTTCCTTGCTCTTCGGTTCTTCTGCCGGGCCACCGCGCCTTCTTATAGCTCTTTTACAGTCAGTGACCCAGTCTTCTGTTGCCGCTGTCGTCGTCGCCTTCTGTTCTTCTCTTCAGATGTTGACTCGTCGCTCCCTCCACTCACAATGACGGGGACCGGGCGCGCGGCGACTTATATAGGGACATCGCCGGATGATGTCCCCGCCTATTATGATGTCACATTCCAAGCATCCTCTGGGACTGTGACACCATAATGGGCGGGGACATCATCCGGTGATGTCCCTATATAAGTCGCCACGCGTCGCGTCGGAGCCATTGTGAGCGGAGGATGCGACGAGTCAACATCTGAAGAGAAGAAGAGAAGAACAGAAGGCGGCGACGACGACAGCGGCGACAGAAGAACCGAAGAGGGGGACAAGACCCCCGAAGTCGAAAGAAGAGGCCGGCGGCGAGGAAGAAAGCCGGCTCCTCCGCTAGTAAAAGAGCTAGAAGAAGATAGCGGAGGAGTCCGGTGAGAAGACCCCCGAAGACGGAAGACCCCCGGAGCTGTGCAATAAATTATTTTTATCCCGTGTTGTGTTTTTTTTGTACTTTTTTTCACAGGTGAATGGGTAGGGGTACATTGTACCCCATACTCATTCACATAGGGTGGGGGGCCGGTATCCGGGGCCCCCTTATTAAAGGGGGCTCCCGGATTCCGATAAGCCACCCGCCCGCAGACCCCGACAACCAACGGCCAGGGTTGTCGGGAAGAGGCCCTTGTCCTCATCAACATGGGGACAAGGTGCTTTGTGGTGGGGGGGCTGCGCGGCCCCCCTTCCCCAAGGCACCCCCCATGTTGAGGGCACGCGGCCTGGTACGGCCCAGGAGGGGGGCGCTCGCTCGTCCCCCCCTTTCCTGGCCGGCCGGGTAGCGTGTGTGCCTATTTCACAGTTTAAATCCTAGGAAAAATTCAGATTCTTGTTGTGGATCTGCCTCCCCCGAATGTGTAGTGCAAGTTATGAAAGAGTTAATGGTAAAATCTTTCAGCAGCAAGGAAATGTATCAATCTTAAATTTGCTGGGAGTTTAAAGAACTTGTATATTGCAAGCCTGTGTTTTGCAAGGCAGCGTCGTTTTGCTTTTACTTGATTTGTAGGATTTTGTAGACAGGAATCAGAATGGCAATCACAGCAGCCTGGGGTGTCATCTGGGTTCATTAAAGATTCCATCAAAAATTTATCAAAATTCAACAAAAAAAAAAAAACAGCTAAAAGATCATGGGTGATTTTTTTTTTTTCATAGCGTTATATATTGTTTTTTTATGGTTGGTGCATCATAACAAATAATTGTTTCCTACAGGAAATCCTCTTGGATTCCAGTTGGCCTTCTGATTGTGGTATTTGACTGGAAATTAACAAAAGTTTCAACTTCGAAGTATGTGAACGAAATCTTACATCAGTTCCCCCAGGTCATGCATCTCTAGTAATAGGGTTTTAGGTATGCTTTAAAGTGAAGCTGACAGCCAGTTTGCTATGACCTATAAACCTTTCCCAGTTTTCATCCCCTTGTCCAATAAGAGTGCTTTAATCACCATTAAGTGCACCCCACTAGTTAGGGTCCAGGCAGGTAAGGAGAGGGGCTTAACCCACACAGGATGAAAAATGAATCCCCTAGTCCCCATTCACTTGCCCATTTATTTGGCTCCTGCAGATATGTAACCTTGTGGTTTGCATGTCTACTGCCTTTTGCCAATCAGTCTGACCCACCACAACCTGTTTTGAGTTGATTGATTGATTCATTTTATTTAAAAATTAAATTTATTTATGTATAGATACCTTAGAACAGGGGTGGCCAACCAGTGGCCCGCGAAACCCTTTGATGTGGCCTGTGACCTCCTGCTCTGGAATGGCAGGTTAGCAAGCCCAGATAGCAGGTTGCCGACCCGGTTACCAAAGTTGGTGGTAGAGGAACAAAACTGATGCTTCCTGTACAGCGCCGCCTTTTGCCACAGGTAGAGTCTATGGCAAAGTTCAGTTAACCCACAGCACTACCCTGCACCCATGGTGTGGGTAATCATCAGTCTGAAAGCAGTTTAGGCCTTTTGACATGATCGGCCCTACCCAATCAGACCCTCAATTCACCTCTACAGAGCAGCAGATGTAATCAGACTTTTGTCCGTTTACTCCCGCCTACCTCCAATCCGGTCCTAAAAATCTGATAAAAAAAATAGAAGGGAGTTCGCCCCCTTCCATCTGGGTGGAGTGGATCAGAGGGCCTATAGAGTAGCCGTGACCTGTCATCCGCCCACTCTGCTCATTGTAGCCCGCAACTGGTTACCAAGTTGCTTAAGTGGCCCTCGCTCTTAAAAAGGTTGGGCACCCCTGCCTTAGAATATCTCCTATTTTATGAGTGACATTAAATAAAACAAAATATTTTATAAAACATTTCATTTTATAATTATATCCTTAGATAATATTTGATGATTTTAAAATCTATCACCAAACAATAAAGGCACACAGATTTACTTTATTACCTTACATCCGGTGCTTTTATTAAATTCTGCCCTTTCACAACATAGGAAAACCTTAATACAATGATTGAAAGAGATGCCAAAACTTCTGCATAGATTCAGCTACATAATGACAAGACAAGTCACATCAAGACAATGACAAGTCATATCAATCACTGGAAAAAATATGTTTAACTGCAGAGCACACAAATCTGAAGCTGAAGGAGCAAAGCTTACATCTTCCTCTGTGCTGGATCAGATATGACTAGCTTACTAAAACTGGTATCACAAAGCACAAAACAGGATAGAGACACAAAGAGACACAAATAACCTCTAAAACTTTGGAAGGACACACTACCACTTTTTTGGAAATATGTTTCAAACACTAGTTGATCTGTGCAGATCCATCTACAATGACTCAGTAAGTAATAATTAATGACCAGTAATGAAAATCGCTTAAAAATAATTTGACGTTCCATAATCCAGTAACGTAGATTTCTATGCAGTAGTTGGTACTGCTTTGCCCCAATCTTCTTTGCTTTTAATCACCACTTCCAGGCATTAATGAAAAGTATATAATGAATACAGGAAAATTAAATAGGTTGGTGCAGCCAGTGATGAACTACGACAATATTTTATCATAGTGCTTAATAAATGCATGCCTTTAGGGTTGGCTTTTTTTTCTAAATTAGGAGTCCTTGAACTTTTTAAACAATAGGCAAGTGTACTGCGAGTAAAAATTACCCCAGTCCTTTGGCCAGCCCTCTGTTCTATTAATGCATCCTACCTACACTTACATAGTTACATAGTAGGTGAGGTTGAAAAAAGACACAAGTCCATCAAGTCCAATCCATGTGTGTAATTATATGTCAGTATTACATTATATATCCCTGTATGTTGCAGTCATTCGGGTGATTATCTAATAGTTTCTTGAAACTATTGATGCTCCCCGCTGAGACCACCGCCTGTGGAAGGGAATTTCACATCCTTGCCGCTCTTTCAGTAAAGAACCGTCTACGTAGTTTAACTACTTCAGCCCCGGACCATTTTGCTGGCCAAAGACCAGACCACTTTTTGCGATTCAGCACTGCTTCACTTTAACTGACAATTGCGCGGTCATGCGACGTGGCTCCCAAACAAAATTTACGTCCTTTTTTTCCCACAAATAGAGCTTTCTTTTGGTGGTATTTGATCACCCCTGCGGCAATTTTGAGCGACAATTTAGAAAAAAATGCATTATTTTTTACTTTTTGTTATAATAAATATCCCCCAAAAATATATAAAAACACGCACATTTTTTCACCTCAGTTTGGGCCGATACATATTGTTCTACATATTTTTGGTAAAAAAAATCGCAATAAGCGATTATTGATTGGTTTGCGCAAAAGTTATAGCGTTTACAAAATAGGGGATAGTTTTATGGCATTTTTATTAATAATTTATTTTTTACTAGTAATGGCGGCGATCAGCGATTTTTATTGTGACTGCGACATTATGGCAGACACATCGGACATTTTTGACACATTTTTGGGACCATTGTCATTTATACAGCAATCACTGCTATATAAATGCAGTGATTCCTGTGTAAATGACACTGGCAGTGAAGGGGTTAACCAGGGGGTGGCAGTGTAGGGGTTAAGTGTTCCTAGGGGTGTGTTACTAACTGTTCTGGGCTGGGCTTTCATTTAGTGAACACTGATCTCTGCTCCAATCACTTGGAGCAGAGATCAGCGTCACTAGTTGCTAGGCAGAACGGGGAGATGCTATTTACAATGGCATCTCTCCGTTCAGCCGCCCCTGAGACAATCGCGGGTATGCTCACGGGGGTCCCGAAAAGCACGCAAGCTCGCCACTGCCGGCGCGCTTGCGATGGCAGGGCAGCAAATTTAAAGGGACGTACAGGTACGCCCATTTGCCTGCCCGTGCCATTCTGCCGATGTACATTGGTGTGCACTGGTCGGGAACTGGTTAAGGTTAATCCTCTTTTCTTCTAATTTTAATGAGTGGCCACAAGTCTTGCTAAACTCCCTTCTTGCGAAAAAGTTTTATTCCTATTGTGGGGTCACCAGTATGGTATTTGTATATTGAAATCATATCCCCTCTCAAGCGTCTCTTCTTGAGAGGGGATATGTTCAGAGAGAATAAGTTTAGTGCTCGCAACCTTTCCTCATAATTAATATCCTCCAGACCCTTTATTAGCTTTGTTACCCTTCTTTGTATTCGCTCCATTTCCAGTACATCCTTCCCAAGGACCGGTGCACAGAACTGGACAGCATACTCTAGGTGCGGTCGGACCAGAATCTTGTAGAGCGGGAGAATTATAATTTTATCTCTGGAGTTGATCTCCTTTTTAATGCATGCCAATGTTCTGTTTGCTTTGTTAGCAGCAGCTTGGCACTGCATGCCATTGCTGAGCCTTTCATCTACTAGGACCCCCAGGTCCCTTTCCATGTTAGATTCCCCCAGAGGTTCTCCCCCCAGTGTATAGATGGCATTCATATTTTTGCCACCCAAATACATTATTTTACATTTTTCTACATTGAACCTCATTTTCCATGTAGTTGCCCACCTTATTCATTTGTTCAGATCTTTTTGCAAGGTTTCCACATCCTGCTCACTCTTCACTGAAGCTTCCCACAGGAGAGTCGCTACATAACGAACGCTATGGCTCAGCCTATAACAGTCCTGGTAACTGGAGCTGCTGGTCAGATTGCCTACTCTCTGCTTTATGGAATTGCTAAAGGTAATGTCTTTGGCAAAGACCAGCAATTGGAGCTTGTTCCCCTGGATATTAAACCTACGATGGGAGTATTGGGAGGAGTTGTAATGGAGCTCCTGGACTGTGCCCTGCCTCTGCTGAAAGATGTCAAAGCTACAGACAAGGAGGAAGAAGCCTTCAAAGACCTGAATGTTGCTGTCCTGGTGGGCTCCATGCCAAGGAGGGAAGGGATGGAAAGAAAAGACCTGCTGAAGGCCAATCTGAAAATCTTTAAATCCCAAGGTGCTGCTCTTGACAAATATGCAAAAAATCTGTGAAGGTGATTGCGGTGGGCAATCCTGCAAACACCAACTGCCTGATTTCAATGAAGTCTGCTTCATCCATCCCTAAAGAGAACTTCAGCCAAAGCTCAGATTGCTAATAGCTTGACAGTAGCAAATGATGATTTTAAGAATGTGATCATCTGGGGAAATCACTCCTCTACCCAGTACACTGATGCTAGTCATGCTGTTGTCCATCTCCAAGGAAAGGATGTGCCAGTGTTTGATGCAGTTAAGGACGCCAGTTGGCTCAAAGGGGAATTAATCTCAGCGTGGCGCTGCTGTTATTGCAGTGAGGAAGTTATGCAATGCTATGTCGGCTGCTAAAGCCATTTGTGATCATATTCACAACATTTGGTTTGGAACCCCAGAGGGGCAATATGTGTCCATGGGTTTCGTTTCAGATGGAAACTTTTATGGTGTTCCTGACAAGCTTGTGTACTCATTCCCTGTTGTATTTAAGAATAAAAGCTGGAAGATAGTTGAAGACCTGAAAATTGATGATTTCTCTCGTGAAAAGATGGATCTAACAGCCAAAGAATACAAATGCACTGAACAAATGAAAACGTTAAAAGTAGTCTTTAAATTTTAGTATCAAGTGCTATTTATGTCTAAAATTGTAAATTCTAGCAAACTCCACTCTGTCACATTTAAGTTGTGTACCTGTGACTAGTTCAAGTCACTGTGTAAATGTTTTTATAACGCAATGCCTATAAAATTATCTCATATCTTTTATGGCCGATCACGTGACCTCCGGCCATGTTCCTCCTCCGATCTAATGGCTACAGAGGGAGGGGCTGAGATCCCTATCTGACATCAAACTGAGAAGTCACATTATCACTGTGTTGGCTGCTTGGCCCCTCCCACTGTAGCCCTTAGATGGGGGAGAAGAACGACCGGAGCTCATGTGACCGCCCATAAAATATATGAGATAAGGTATTTACAGACATCATTTTATAATAACATTTACAGTGTAGGCCAGAGTGATAGAGCAGAGGGGCTGGCAGTAATATTTCTTTACCTTTACTGCCAGCTACTAATAGCAGCAGAAGGGGGGTGGAGATGGCTCACACACAGAAGCTGACAGGCAGGTAGAGAGGGAGAGAGAGGAGAACAGCAGGATGACAGACATGTAAACTGACCATGGTAATCATGGATCAGCAGCCATGAAAAATGTGGTCAGCACACACAGGGGGACACAAGAACAGGCAGGATCATCCATGTTTTTTACAGCTTAAATTGAAACAGATTAGACAGCACAAGCACTGGATCAGGATCTCTTTTTTATTTTTATTTTTCATTTATTTAGGGATAAAACCACTTTAAGGATGCTTCTACCCTTGCTCAAATGCTGATTGCTATTTCAGCTGTTCCCTGTATCCTGCATTCAACTTGTGTGTTTCCTTGTTGCTGACCCAGCTTGCTCCTGACCCAATCTTGGATCCTGTTTCTGACTTGTCACCAGTTTCTGACCCTAGCTCTGTTCCTGACTTCGGCTTTCCTTCTAAAGCTGTACCTTGCTGCCCGCCAGTTGATGACCCTGGCTATTCCTGTGACCACACTTCTGTCTCCAATCCTGGCTTTCCATCCTGCTCAAGTGCCTACCTGGCTGCCTGCTATACCAGTTATGTGCACCACTGAGTGCTCCTTTCTCAAGTCTACTGAGAGTTCTGACAAGCCACATGTCTTGGACCTGCTCTGTAAATGGAGTGCCCCTTTAAACTCGGCTGGACTTTTGAGCACAGATATTGTTCCTGTCCTGATGGTTCACCAGTCTCCATGGGACAGCATCTTTTGCTGCGTGTTCTCCTATGAACATCTGCTGGCACTCATGTCCCTCCTGTCCCTCTGTACCCTCTATTCAACTCTCAGTGGGGCCCAGGCTGGAGATACAAGAGAGGCCAACCTCATAATTTCAGTATCCTTTCAGGTACCTGACAGGAGAGAGGATTGTTATTAAACTGAGGGAGTTAAAGAGTGAGAGCACCTTGGCCTGGATAAATGCCTGCAAGCTGGAGAACATACCAATGGAGATCTGAGCCTGAGACTGGGAGCAAGGACTCCTGGGACAGTGCATCCTCACCCACATCACAGCACGTGCACCACTGCAACAAGGAGACTGGAGCATCCACTTACCTTCTGCTTCCCACCACTGATCACCTGAGGCTTTCAGGGTGAAACCCAGGGGACCCCATTCTACAGCAAGAGGTCACTGCTGCATCCCAGTGACTGGTGAGAGGGCTATTTCCCCATTGTTGATACTGCCAGCAGGAACTAAGCTGCAGAGAGCAGGGCAACAAGTATAGCCAATCCATACTGCACTCATACTGAATTATTTACCATAGTTATTCTAAACGTAGACTGTGCTATACAACCCTATACTGCATTATACTGAACCTTCACCACATCTGGACCCCATCTACCTTGCACCTATGCTGAGACTATGCTATATCTATACTGTATCTATACAGGTTAACTGGGACTGTCATTAAGTGAAAGATGCTCTCAAAGGGCCCCAATGTTAACCGGCTGAATAATATCTCAAAGGACTGCCCTTCCCAAAATAATTATTCTGCAAGTCCCATTTGTCCCCCCCCCCCTCTCCACAAATATCCTCCTTTTATTTTGGACAATGCATACCCAGTTGGTCTAGCACTAGCATCGCCCCCATAAATGCTCTCTGGCATTATAACTCCAGCACTCGGTAGATTAAACTTTCCTACTGCTCACTGCTGCACCTGAGGTAGCCTTGCTACATTTTTGCTCATCTGGGTGCCAAATGTCATCTTATGCTTAGTCCCTACTGTTAACTACTTTGTTTGCGTTATTACTATTGTTAATCATACAATACAAGACATAGCCTTGTTACAGGAATCTCATCTGACGTCCCCTGACTTCCACCGTATGAAAAAGTTGGGGGTAATCACAGTCTTAGGTTCCGACACAGTCAGACCTAAGGCTGGAGTACTCATACTGATCCATAAGAATCCCTTGTGAGGTGTTATCTGTAGACTCTGACACCCAGGGACAATTTCTTACAGCTCACAATTGCCTAGGAAGCAGGGATATCATGACCTCAAATGTATATGCACCTCACAGCCTGGGGAAACAATTCTTCGGAGAACTGTCCACTAGACTGTTAAAGTACCCACACACCTCCCACATGGTTGGAGGTTGTCTTAATCCACATTACACTTGACTGATGATAGATCCACTCCTAAACGTCCTCATAAATGACTTGAAGACTCTAGTCTTACCCATATCTCCTCAACCATGGAATTCCTACCTTAACCAGGAAGCAAGCTCCCGGCTCAGGATCGCTCAGTGCTCCCTCTTGTCCCAAAATTCCCCTGAAAACAGAGAAGAATGGCAGGTAGCCAAACGAGCATATACCGACGCCATTTTCCATAAGTTTGGCAACAAATTAGGCAAGCTCTTAGCAAGGCTCTGCAAAGGCCTTTACCACCCCTCCCATATCACCTCTCTACGAGATACTACAGGCACCATTAAATCCCTACCATAGGAGGTCAAGAAAGTAATGCTTCAATTTTACTCCTCCCTCTACACCTCTGACCCCATAGACAAAGACTTTGCACAAAAGTTCCTCAACAAACCCCATCTCCCAACAATCTCCTCTTCCCAGCTTGGGACTCTAAACGCACCTACATCCATGTCAGAACTTTCTAAAACTATACAACATCTAGCTCCAAGCAAGTTCCCTAGTCCCGGCTGATTCATCAGCAAATTTTTCAAGACACTTCAAAATATAATCAAGCCCACTCTTCGTAAAGTTTACAATGGCATATGGTCAGGGGACCCCTATTTACCCACAGGGAACCAAGCCATCATCAAGTTACTTTAAAAAAAATGTTAAGACAACCTAGAAACTGGCTCTTATAGGCCTATATCGCTCTTAAACCAAGATCCTCTCAAAAATTGCAGCCACCAGACTCGCCAATATTATGCCTTCTCTGATCCACCCTGTGTAGTCTGGCTTTGTAAAAGGGAGAACAGCCACTCTCAATATCCATAAGGTGATGATGGTATTAGAATATGCCAATACCCACCCATGGACGAACCTTGTCATCATCACACAAGATGTGGAGAAAGCCTTCAATAACATCAGTTTTGATTGGCTTACACTAGTCCTGTGTAATGGGTTTCTCTGACCCCTTTAGTCACCTTGTTAAATCGATGTACACTTCTCCCACAACCAGACTGGTGGTTGCAGGTCTCCTCTCTGAAGAATTCTGTCTCTACAAAAAAACAAACAAGGATGCCCCCTCTCACCATTACTCTCCAAACCATAGCCATTGAACCTCTTTCTAAATATATAATGGAAAAAGGTCCCATGCAGGGAATTCATATCAGGGAATTTATATTACTCTCTGCTTTATTTGTAGATGACATGCTCATATTCACCAAAAACTCTACCTGTAACATGATAACTATTAAGGAAACTTTTGACGCCTTTAGACTCCAGCCTCCATATAAATTATAGCAAGTGTGAAATTCTCCCATTAAAGTTGATGTAAACCCACTCTCATCCTTTCTAAACTACTGCAATATTGGTTATCTAGAAGGATATACATGCCTCCTTCATGTATGCTTACCTGTCAAATGTCTCCTCTCTGTCAGCTATGAGACCCAAAAAACTCCAGATTTTGTGGGTGGATCTGTTTTCCAGGGCTCAATGGGTGGAGTCGTGATGTCAGTAAACTTTCTGCCGGACTCTCTGCCCACCTCTACACTCAACATGCATTTTCTCCTGTGTATTTCTTACACTGAACTTCTGCTACGATCACTAACATCCAGTCAAAACACAGAAAAGCCCCCACATGACTTCAGCATGCCAAATCATGCTGTTGTGTGGAGCAGCCAATCCTTGCAGAGCTGCTGAAGAAAGAAGTGGGAAGGAATTAAAAAATAATGCATGTCTCTTAGGCTAGTGCACGAGATATGTAAATCACCTGCCACTCACAGCAAGGGATAGGATCTCTGTTTTTCAAGATTTATCTCACTGAACAATAAAAGAGGATTGCTCAGAGCTGGATTAACTCTTTGTGGGAAGACTGGGCTCAAATGATAGGAAATCTTGTACTCTACATTATGACGCCATATAGGCTTAGACTATTGAATTAACAATGGCCCAACCATTGCTTTACTACACTGAAAATGGAAAGCAGTCTGCTCAGATCTGCAACATAACTTTCTACTGTGGGACACTGCTTTAGTCTGGAGGGAAAGTCGAAAGAGTTTGAACCTCTCCCCTTATATCTAGACATTTACCAATACAAGGCAATCCTATGTTTCCCCCGGGGATGGAAAACAAAGCCTTCTCCATATAGCAAAAACAAGGCCTCACAAAATTTTGGTCCCTATACGACCTAGAAACTGAAACGCCACACGTCTTTTCTGCCATAGCAAACAATTCCCCCTACCTATGTCCCATGCCTTCTACTACTGGCAGTGTGTCAGCTTCATACACACTTCCTGCAGGGATGGAAGTAAGAGATTCCGAACAACAATAACAGACCGCCTACTAGGAGAAGGGTCATACAGTGCCTTGAAAAAGTATTCATACCCCTTGAAATTTTCCACATTTTGTCATGTTACAACCAAAAACGTAAATGTATAATTTTCCTTCCACTTCACAATTATGTGCCACTTTGTGTTGGTCTATCAAATAGAATCCCAATAAAATACATTTACGTTTTTGATTGTAATATGACAAAATGTGGAACATTTCAAGGGGTATGAATACTTTTTCGAGGCACTGTATACCATATAAGACATACATAAACCCCTGATTCACAAGTCACCCCCCCTTTTGCTTCATCATCAGTGGCAAATTGGGGAAAGGACTTCCCTGACACGGAGATCCTAGAAAAAATGCTCCAAGGCTATAACAGGATACTTCATCTGATTCCCAACGAATCATGGAGAGAAACACAAATGAAGATACTTCATCATGCTTACATACCTTTCCTATCAGACAACTCCAACCCCCAATCTGCTTCTTGCCCTCTCTGTTTTCAGACAAAACCCTCTCTAACTCACCGCCTCTGGTCTTGCACATATATCTCATATAATCTTTGGCTACCGAAATAATCATCTCCCCCCACCGTCCTCAACCAATGACAACTTCAGACATAAAGCTTGGATCCTAATATGCCTCTTAGTGGCTTGGAGATATATTCTAAAAAAAAAAAAAACTGATTTCACCCTCCCTCCCTACAAATCAGCACTGACTTTACCCACAAAGCTTCCAGGAAACATTTCTACATGAGTTGGCAGGCATTTATGAACATGACTATGTCCCAGGAGAAACTTGAGACTTTTGAGGGATTTGTCTCATACTTCCAAGGTCTTCAACTACTGTATGACAAAGAGGATATTTTTTAAGAAATCTACCCCCCCTTCCCCTCAGACCCCCCAGGAATAATATCATGAGAGCCAGCCATCTGTTTTCTCATCATATTATCAAGATTGCAAGTAATATTCTAATTGCCAAGCATACTGTATGTTTAGGTATATATCCTGAGATGGACATTTTATAGATTGGCAACTCCTATCCTCATATTGATTAGTGGTTCCAAATTAACCACTTCAGCCCCGGACCAATTGTCAGCCTAAGGACCAGAGGTCTTTTTACAATTTCGCACTGCACTGCTTTAACTGGTCATGCAATGTTGTACCCAAACGAAATTTGCGTCCTTTTCTTCCCACAAATAGAGCTTTCTTTTGATGGTATTTGATTGCCTCTGCAATATTTATTTTTTACGATATAAAAGGAAAAAGACTGCATTTAAAAAAAAAAAAAGATATTTTCTACTTTTTGTTATTTTATTTTTTTTATTTAAATTTTATTGGGTTTTACAGTTAAAAACAAAAAAAAGAAAAAAAAAACAAGCAGGGAGAGTAATGAAAAAAATATGTTACAAATACAAAACAAGCCACCAATGCAATGTATAAAAAAGAGAACAAGCATACAAAACAATTGTTCTTTACAATACAATCAGTGACCTTTTATCTTACTTACTTACTTTCCTTATATTTCCTATCTTCCCTCCTCGCCGCTTTCCCAAAATATACCCTAACCCCCCACCCAACCTCCCCTCATATTTGTTGGCCCTTCCTCCTCAATTTATTCTACTAATACCTGGATGTAGGTTTCAGTCCTTTTGAATGATCTCCATTTTTTCCATACTGCCCAATATTTGTTCATTTGGTTATTCTCCATTTTAACTAAATATTCCATTATGTTAATATGTTCAATTCTCTGCACCCACTCTCTCATAGTGGGTTTTTTGACTTGTGTCCAATTTACCGGTATCAAGGCTTTTGCTGCATTAAGCAAAAAAACTACCAACGTATTAATTTTTTCCTTTATTACTTTTCGTTTGTGAATTACCACTTGTATCCTCTACTCCATAGAACAAACATTTCAACGGACAGCATGGTATTTTTTCTCCGGTTATTATTTCTATATAGGCTAAGATCTCCTGCCAATATAGCTTTATTTCTGGACATGACCAAATGTGAAATGCTGTTCCAGGGGATTTACACTCCCTCCAGCAGTACATAGATCTAGAGGGATCTATTTTGTGCAGTCTAACAGGAGTTAACTGCCATCTCATCATGCACTTGTAGTTAACCTCTCTAGACGTTGTATCTGACACCTGTCTATATACTGACTCCATCATCTGCCTCTCCTCTACTTTGATACCCATGTCCACTTCCCATTTTTCTATTGCTGGTATACCATCTTGTGCCTCAATTTCCGACAGAAATTCATACACTCTTGACATACAATGCCTTACTTTTGCTTTAGAATTACATAATTTTTCTATGGGTGTTAAAGTATTCTCATCTCTTATGGGTTTTGGGATTGAACCAACAAAGTGTTGAATCTGTACATACTTCCATTCCTTTAAATTTTTCCATCCATACTTCTTAAGTATATCTTGTTTTAACATCAAATTACCGCGTGAAGTTATATCTTTTAATCGTATATTTTGGAGCAGATGGATTCATCCTTACCTGGTTTCGGAATAACTGTTATATTTGCCAATAAGGCCTCTTTCCTCATACTCTCATCTTCACCCAGTCTGTTCCAATATTTACATAATTCAGGAACCAATTGATTTTAAAATTTCTTATAATACCTGATTGTGAAACCATCCGGGCCTGGGCTTTTCCCGTTCGGTGTTTCTTTTATTGCTTTATATATTTCTTCTGGCCTAATTGGCTCTTCTAAACTTTTGGCCCTTTCTTCTGATATTTTGGGTAAGTCTGTTTCACTTAAGTATTGCTGAATTTTCATTTTCCTTTGCTCCTTTTGGGCCCCTGACTCTTTACTTCTTATTGAATATAAGGTATTGTAGTATGATTTAAAGGCCTCTGCGATCTCTGACGTTCTAAATTTTACTTCCCTATGTTCATCTTTAATTTTCTCAATATAATTTAAAGCTTTTTTTTCCCGAGCTATTCTTACTAAATGTTTCCCCGTCTTATTCGCCCACAGATATCTTTCTTTAGCTACATTTTTATACACACTTCTCTGTTTTTGCTCTATCAAATCATTTAATTGTGCACGTTTTTGGATGATCTCCTTGTATGTCTTTTTATCTAGGTATCTCTTATGATTTTGTTCAAACTCATGAAGTGCTTTTTTTACGTTATCGTATCTTACTTCGCTTTCTTTTCTTTTCCCGAGCCTATGCTAATTAACTTTCCTCGAATTAGGGCTTTATGCGATTCCCATAAGGTGGCATTGGAGACTTCTGTGGTGTCATTTATTTTAAAATATTGTTCTATTTCTGTTTTTATATTACTCTCAATGTCCTCGTTCTCAATCAATGCTTCATTTAGTCTCCAAGTCCCCCTTCTAGGCTTTTTTTCCCACATCCTAATTTTAGCTATCACCGGGGCATGGTCCGATATCGTAATGTTACCTATCTGGACATTTACCAGCATTTCTAATGTTTCATGGTCTAGAATTATATAGTCCAGTCTTGCATAGGTGTCATGAACCGGGGAGTAATATGTATAATCCTTTTCCATCGGGTGTGTGAATTTTTTTTTTAATATTCTATGTTGTTTAATTTCTTGGAGGGAAATAACTGATGTATCATCTATTTCGGGCTTCATGGTAAAGTTCAGATCCCCTGCTATGATCACATGGCCTTGTTTATATTTCTCTGTTATTTTCAATATCCCGTTTAAATATTTTTTTGGGGCCTTATTGGGGCAATAAATGTTAATTAATGTGTATTTTTGTCTTAGTATATTACCCTTTAAGAGTAAAAACCTCCCTTCTGGGTCCACCTTCATCTCATCTAACTTCCACCCGATGGCTTTTGCAAACCCAATAGCTACCCCCCTAGCTCCCTTAATCTGAGAATCAACATAATACCAGGTTGGATATTTTCTCGTATCAATCCGAATGTTGGAATCCAGGGCTAGATGTGTCTCCTGTAAAAAAACAATATCAGCAAGATAGCCCTCCAGTTCTTCAAAAATATTAAACCTTTTCCTTGGAGAATTCATTCCTCTCACGTTGTATGTTACTATCTTAAGTTCTGCCATCCGGTACTTCTAAAATCTTTCCTATTTCTCTTATTGGTTCCAGCTAACCCACTTTCCCTACCCCCCCTCTCCCATTCCCATCCTGTCATTTGATGTAATTTTGACCCCTTGTATCCCTATATCCTAGGGTGGAGTTCTGTTCGGCCGCGTCACTATCCATCTCGCCTATTACTTGCGAGATGAATACTAGACATGCCCGGAGGATCCCATTCCCCCCCCACTACCTCCCCATCCCCTCCCCATCCCCCCCTATAGCGGAAGGGGGGAGAGCGAGAGGGGGGGACGAAGGGGGAAGACAGCCCTGGGGTATTACTGGAAGATCATCCAGTTCAGCCTGTCGACTGCTATCGCCAATCCTCCCCCTCCCATTACCAGAGAGGGGGGAGGATTCACTCATCCCCCGGCCGTCTCCCCCCCACCCCCCCCACCCCCTGCCACCCCACTATGCCCCCATCCTTGGGGCTGGGATATCGAGTTTTTTACAAAATTCTGTTACATCCTCAATATGTCTCAATCTCCCAGTCCGTCCATTCTTCCTGCTTATTAGGCATGCAGGGAACCCCCAGTTATACTGCACCCCGTTCTCATTCAAAACTGTCAATAGCGGTTTTAGTGCTCTTCTTCTTTTCAGAGTGTCTGGAGATAGATCCTGGAATATCTGTATATCCTTTCCTTCATATACAATTAGCGTTTTTCCAAATTTGATTCTTATCTTCTTCATGCTGGAAACACACTATTATGTCCCGTGGGATGTCCTGCGACAATTCTTTTGGTTTCCTTAGGCGGTGCAGCCTTTCGATGTTTATTGGATTTGTTATATCTTTATTCATCAATGGATTACATATCCTTTTAATTATTTCTGTTAAATCTTCTTGCTGTTCAGTATCCGGGATGCCTCGTATTCTTATATTTTTCTTTCTATCCCTGTTTTCTTGGTCCTCTATTTTATATGCTTGCTCTTGTTGAACTTTTTTTAACGAAATTACTTCAGCTTCTAATTTCTTTATTATGTTTGCTTCTTTCTCCACTTTTTTTTCCATTTCTTCTACCCGATCCAGTACATGAGCAAGATTCTTATGCACTCTGTCCATTTCCTTTTTCATGGAGTTTTCCAATGCTGCAAACATTGCAATTATTTCTTTTTTTGTAGGTAATGCTGAGGGGTTTTCTAGCTGCAGCGAGTGAGACTGTATAGACTGTATTTCCTCAGTTTCATGATCTAAATCAACTGATTGATCCGTCTCCACCTCCGGCGTGCACTCTTGGGCTTGTAGGGAGTTATTTTGAGGTTGTTGTCTTTTTCTTTCCCTCTTTTCTTTATCCTTTTTGTCTTTATATTCTGCTTGAGAACTTCTTGTTTGCAATTGCTTTTCTTGTTGTGGTTTCTCTGAACCACCCGTTTGCGTAACAAATTTGTTCATGGAGCCAGGGCTCACAACCAGGCTCCGCCGGAGTGATTTAGAAATTGCTCCGGTCTTAGGTGTCTTCCCCTTCATTATCTGAGTATCTGAGTATCTGCTCTAACCCCAGAGGTAAGGCATCACCCCTATGTCACTGTTTGTCAGCTTATAGTCTCTATTATATTTATTTTTATTAATATGATTTCAGTTTATATTTATATATAATTTCAGACCCAAGCTCAGTCCTCATTTATCATAGGGAGACTCCTTAACAAAAAAGTTTTAATCTTGTTGCAGCTTGTTTTATGTATATTTCTATAGCATAGGACTAGGCCAGCCAGTGCCAAACACACAGTATCCACACTCAGTAGGCTTTTCTCATGACAACGAACCATATACGAACCATTTACTCCTCAGCATTACATTACATTATACTCGTTTATACACGTTCTCATGTTGAGCATGTTAACCAGGTTGCTACAATCATTTGCAGGAAAAGTCCAGTACAGCAGGAAAAAAAAAAACACCAATTTAGTTTCCCTTTGTCACACTAAGATATAAGGTATAACAGTTAGCCATATATTTATTTTTTTCCAGGTCGGTCACTACAGACTTCTCAGCACAGCCCAGATTATTTGCGGGATCAACTTCTGCTATATTCTCCTTTCAAGCACTTAGAGAGGGTATTAATAGCCATAACCATTTAACCATTTGTTCAGTAAAGAGAAAAAAAGAGAAAGTTCTCCAGTGCATCATTAGCTGACTCTATATTCCACATACCACAACTTCTCTCTCTCTCTTCCTCTCTCTGAGATCTCTCTGTAAAGTTCTTTCAGTTGTATGTGGTTATTGTTTCATACCTGCTCCTGTGGTTTTCACTCCTCCGAACAAGCACTTCATTAACAGCAGAACGAAGACTCCTCTTACCGCTGTACCCTTCCTTCGCCGCCAGAGGGCTCTGGACAACGCCACTCCGCTCCTCCGGGAATCCACTCGGGACACCGAACCCTCTCGGCCAGAGCGCCGAACCAGACTTGGCTCTGCTCGTCCTGGTCCGTCAGGTCATCCCCGTGGCAACGCTTCCTGCTTCCTGCTTCCTGCTTCCGCACGGAGCTCCGGGAGACAGCGATGACGGGGGTAAGGGGCTCAGCATGCAGGCTCTGCAGAATAGGGCACACTGGGAGAGTGGGGAGAGGCTACTGCAAAGCTGCCAAGGCCGCCTTCAGACCAGGCATTGCAGCGGTATCGTAGCAGTACGGAGGGAGCCGATCCTCACCCGCACGTCCAGGTGTGGACGCGCTCCCTCCCTAGTCTCCTCCCCCTCATCAGGCAGCTCAGACCTTCTACTTTTTGTTATAAGAAAAATCAAATAAGTTACATTTTAGTCATACATTTAGGCCAAAATTTATTCAGCCACATGTCTTTAGCAAAAAAAAATGTCAATAAGTGTATATTTATTGGTTTGCGCAAAAGTTTAAGCAAGAGTACATTTTCTGGAATTTACATAGCTTTTAATTTGTGACTGCCTATCTCACTTCTTGAGGTGCTAAAATGGCAGGGCAATACAACCCCCCCCCCCCCCCCAAATGACCCCATTTTGGAAAGTAGACACCCTAAGGATATTGTTGAGGGGCATGTTGAGCCCATTGAATATTTGTTTTTGTTCCAAGTGATTGAATAATGACACAAAAAAAAAAAAAGTTTACAAAAAGTTGTCACTAAATGATATATTGCTCACACATGCCATAGTTATATGTGGAATTGCACCCCAAAATATATTCTTCTGCTTCTCCTGAGTACGGGGATACCACATATGTGGGACTTTTTGGGAGTCTACCCGCGTACGGCACCACGAAAACCAATCACTGCCTTCAGGATTTCTAAGGGTGCAAAGTTTGGATTTCACTCCTCACTACCTATCACAGTTTTGAAGGCCATAAAATGCCAAAATAGCACAAAACCCCCCCAAATGACCCCATTTTGGAAAGTAGATACCCCAAGCTATTTACTGAGAGGCATGTTGAGTCCATGAAATATTTTATATTTTGCCACAAGTTGCAGGAATATTACAATTTTTTTTTTTTTGCACAAAGTTGTCACTAAATTATATATTGCTCACCAATGCTGTGGGCATAAGTGAAATTACACCCCAAAATAAATTCTGCTTCTTAGCCCGAGTATGGGGATACCACATGTGGGGGACTTTTTGGGAGCCTAGCCACATACAGGACCCCGAAAACTAAGCACTAAATATAAAACGCTATAAAAAAAAACTGTTAGCGATCGCAGGGATCAGGCCTGCCTCTGCGAACGCTGCAGTTATGTGTTTAGTGTTTTGTAAGTGACAGTGATCGATCGATACTGCACTTGGGTGGGCTGGGCAGAGGGGCAAAACGTAGGTGCTAGCAGGTATCTGGGCTGATCCCGCTAACAATGCATTTTTTTGGAACCCTAAACTGCTGGGGACGCTAGTATAGATCTGATCAGATCAGATATTGATCTGTTCAGATACTATACCACTACGGGAGGTGTATGCTTTGCGCGTGGGTGTTAGCGGTACTGGCGCTAACCTAGCACTGCCTGGGGCAACGCAGACCCTGACCCTAAAACCTAATTGATATCACCCGCCGGGTGATCAGGGGGTTAAACCTTTATTGGGTAATAAATGGTGGGTGCCCTGATGCTATAAAAAGTAAACTAACTAACCAGAGTCACCCGTAACACTTATACGGTGATCACTGGTGAAAGGGTTAACTAGGGGCAATCAGGGGGTTAAAATCTTTATTAGGTAGTATATAGGGTACCTAACGCTATAAAAACCTGGCGGTGAACATAAAAAATAACTAGCTACCTAGCGGCACCAGTGACACTAATGCAGCGATCAGAAAAATGATTGCTTAGTGACATTGGCAAAAGGGGGGTTAAAGGGTTACCTGGGGGCAATCAGGGGGTTAAAACCTTTATTAGGTAGTATATGGGGGTCCTGGACACTATATAAAAACCTGACGGGGAACCTAAATAACTAAATAACTAACTGGCTATCCAGCGTCACCAGTGACACTTATATAGTGATCGCTGGTGAAAGGGTTAACTCTAGGGGCAATCAGGGGGTTAAAACCTTTATTGGGTAGTATATGGGGGTACCTAGTGCTATAAAAACCTGGCGGTGAACCTAAAAAAAAACTATCTACCTAGCGGCACCAGTGACACTAATGCAAAAGGCAAAATGGGGTGAAAGGGTTAACTCTAGGGGCAATCAGGGGGTTAAACCTTTATTAGGGGGGATAGGGGGCTACCCTGGACCTAACACTAACTGCCCTGACACTTTTTACTGTCACAACTGACACTAAATGCAGTGATCAGTAAATAAATGATCACTGCAATCAGTGACACTGTGACTGGAAGGGGGGGGGGCGATCGGGGGGTTGATCGGGGGCTAATTTGTGTGCCTATGTGTACCTACATATCAGTGTAGTGTTTGGTGCACTTACTATGTGTTCTCCTCGCAGTCCAGTCAAAAAGACGGCCCCGTAGGAGAATGACATCACTTCCTCCCTGCCTGTGTTTACACTACACAGGCGGGGGAAGCTTCTCATTTGCCAGGATCGATAGAGAGGGGATGGCCAGAAACCAATGGCCATCCCCTCATCCCGGATCGCTCCTGAAGCGAAACGGACCGCCGCAGCCAGCGGGAGGGGGTCCGATCAGACCCCCCCACTAACTGGAAGGCAAGCACGTACATGTACGTGCTTGTGCCTGTCGGTGCCATTGTGCCGACGTACATTGCCATGCGGCGGTCCTTAAGTGGTTAATAATAACTACTGCAGTAGGTGAGAGACACAAAACAGACACTCTGCATCTTTCCAAATAACTGTCCTGCTTTATCATGATGCAATTGAAGGTTTTTATACACATGATTACGTAGATATCACATTAATATCACAATTGTACTTTTATGGTAACAAGGTGCGTTACATAGGCAGGGAAATTCTAATCAGGACTAGAAAGAATGTAGACATCTACTGAAAACATTATTAGTGCCATGTGCACAGTGAGGGCAATGTGCAATACATACAAAATAGAATGCAATTATATACAGAACTTACAACTTTCCATTACAGCCTCCTCTATTTTGATCACTAACCATACCTGCTATCACCTTTAACCTGGAACCTCCACATGCTTAGGTGGAGGTAGTCCTGACCAAAGAGGCAAAAACTCCATTCTGGTGAAAATAATAGCTGAGTATATTTTTTCATTACAAAATGACTTTTCATTGTAAAAAACACATGATGAGTACTGGTTGTACACTCCTGTGGCCAGAATGGCCTTCTAGCTGAATTGTTGGCATGCTGACTTATCAGCACATGTACACACAGACAATTCTACATAAAATGGAGGACATACAAAAGACAAATATGACTTCAACGTGGCTGAACTACTTTTCAAATCATATTTCTTGATTATACATCACGGGACACAGGAGCTTCATTACATAGTGGGTTATATAGGCACCTCTGGTGATTGGACACTGGTTGACCCCAATTAAGGAGAATTCCTCCCCTATATAACCCCTCCCATCTGGGAGGCACCTCAGTTTTTTCGCCAGTGTCTATGGTGATGGTCACGTAAAAACGTAGCTCTATGCAGGTCCCTGCGAGGGCCAAAGGGCTACAACAAACCGGATCTATACCTCGGGCCGATATTTGACTCCCAAGATGGTATGGTACCCGGGCCTCGTCAGCCGAAGAAGCGAGGTTTTGCCTGTAAGTCCTCTCCATTGGAAGACTGGGCTCTGGGAAAACCAGACTTGGTGTACTGTTTATACAGAGCGCACAAAAGTTTCTGGCAGAGCTTTCTACATGGCCCAGGTGGGAGGTTCTTCCGAGAAGGAACCCCAGATAAACCTGAAGGTTGGCTAACAATACCCGCCGTGATGGGTGAAGGCTGGAATTTGTCTGGTTCAGCAATTCCTGCGGCGAGGACAGGTATGGGAAGTTATCCTGTATATTTAATTATATGAATGGATTTCTTCATTGTGAGTAGTTGTATGTCTTACCTGGTTTCCACCACTAGAGGGAGTAAGAGCAGCCTGATGCATACTTACATGCCTTTCATTACACACGCTCAGTGAAGCCTGGTTCTCCAGCTGACTCACGTCTCCATTGCAGTCCCTGCCACAAACGAAGGTAAACAGGGGTCCCACGCAGTTCAGGGGTCCCACGCAGCTCCGTTTTGGGTTCTCCTCCCCCCCCCTGGATTCCGCGGTCCTCGTGCGCGCGGGCGCGTGCACGCGCGCCGGGCGCGCTCCCTGCCTAATGGAGGAGGGGGGGTGTGGTTGCGAGCCGTGCACATCAGTGTGCACGGCGCTGTACTGCGCAGACGACAGGCGGCAGTTTTAAAAGCCCAGAGCGTCAGGGGGCTGTAATTGGAGACACAGGAGCTGTGGGCAGTAAGCATCCGTGGGGATTGGATCCAGGCAAACCTAGACACCTACTCAGCATCAGGTTGTGCAATTTAAGCATATATATTATTGTGAAACTTTAAGCACAACAGTGATTGCACTTGTACTAGTACCTCTGCTTTGTAGCCTAGTACTATGTCTCCTCGTAAGAGGGTCTCAGGGGGAGGTAGCAAAGGCACTGGCAAATCACCGCCTAGGTCCAGGGGTTCCAAAAGTGCCTGTAAGTTACCACCCCCCCTGCAAGACTGGAGCCAGCCTCTCAAGACAAGAGTCAGTGCCCCTGTCGGGTTTTGCAGCCTCTCCTAATGTCGCAGCCCCGGTTTATGTCACTGAGGACTCCCTTAGAGCTACATTGGAGGGTTTTGAAGGGAGAATCATGAATTTTATTTCTGCTTCCCTAAAAGATAGCAGGAAAAGGGGTAGATCCCCTCCCTCTGCTGAAATCCCTCTCTCAGATGAATCTTCTGAAAATGAGGAGGGATCCCTATCTTTGGATAGGGATCATGAGCAGTCGGATGAGTGAGAGGAAGAGGAGATGGTCCCCTCCTCCCAGGCGCTCAGAAAACAGGTGCAATATTATACTGAATTGGTGCGTACCACATTCAGAATGCCTGCTGCTGAAGTCGCTACGTCCTCTGTTTCTTCCCTGGGAGTCAGGAAAGCCCCACAGACTGCCTATTCCTTCCCAATTCATCCCTTAATGGATAAATTGATGTATGAGGATTGGGGACATCCAGATAAACTGTTTGCTCCTCCTAAAAGGTTTTCTATGCATTATCCTGTGGAGGAAAGTTTCACCAAGAAGTGGGGGGTCCCATCTGTCGATGCGGCTGTTTCTTGTGTGAATAAGAACCTAACTTGTCCTTTGGATAATGCGCAGGTATTCAAGGATCCAACTGATAAAAAGCTGGAAACCTTATTAAAAGCCTCCTTTTCCATGGCTGGCACTGTGGTGCAACCTACAGTCGCAGCCGTGGGGTTGTGTCAGTTCCTCAAGGAACAGGTTAAACAGATGCTTGGGCTCCTTCCCAGTGAGGAATTAGAAAATTATACAGAATTGCCTCACATTCTGTGTTTTATAATTGATGCGATTTTGGATTCCGTCCAACAAGCATCACGTTTGTCTCTCATGTTGGTTCACATGCGAAGGGCCCTATGGCTAAAGAATTGGGCAGCTGAGCTGTCATGCAAGAAGCATTTGGCTGGGTTCCCGTTTAAAGGGGAGCGTTTGTTTGGAGAAGAATTAGATAAGTTCGTCCAAAATATTTCAGGAGGTAAATCTACTCTCCTTCCAGTCAAAAAGAGCAAGCGTCCTTCATTCAGGCGTGCTCTCTCTCCCGAAGCATCAAGCTCTAAACAGTGGCGACGGCCTTCTCAGTCCTCCTCTACTAGAAAGGCTCAAGGCCGAGCCCAGGGACAGAAAAAGACTTGGGGGCGAAAGCCTGCCAAGCAGAGCCCAAAAACTTCCTTGTGAAGGGGCGCCCCCGCTCGGCAGAGTGAGGGGAAGGCTCCTGCAGTTTGCAGGCGCCTGGCGGGAAGAGATCCAGGACAAGTGGGTGATCTCTTCAGTATCTCTGGGTTACAAGCTAGAGTTTCAGGACATTCCACCTTCTCGTTTCCTAAGGTCAAGGATCCCCAGGGATCCAGTAAAGCAAAAACCGCTATTTCTGGCCTTAGATCAGTTACTATCCCAGGGTGTGATAGTAGAAGTGAACCCGAAAGATCAGGGTTCAGGGTTTTACTCAAATCTCTTCACCGTTCCAAAACCAAATGGAAGTGTCAGACCTATCTTGGATCTGAAGGATCTGAACCGGTTTTTAAACATCCGGTCCTTCCAAATGCAGTCAATCCGTACTGTAGTCTCCTCCCTGCAAGGGGGAGAATTCATGGCATCAATAGATATCAAGGATGCATATCTCCATGTGCCAATTTTTCCCGCACACCAAAAATTTCTAAGGTTAGCGGTGGAGCGGCGCCATTTTCAATTTGTGGCCTTGCCATTCGGGCTTGCTACAGCCCCTCGAATCTTCACAAAGATTCTGGACCCTCTCTTAGCAAACTTAAGAGCGCAGGGCATAGCCGTCATGGCTTATCTAGACGACTTGTTTCTCATGGAGAAAACTGCAGCGTTCCTAAGTCGCAGCGTCACCAAAAAGGCTAGAACATCTAGAACGCCTAGGTTGGATCATAAACCTAGAAAAGTCGTCCCTACAACCGACTACCAGGTTGGAATACCTAGGTATGATCATCGACACCGCTCAGAGCAGGGTGTTTCTCCCAAGGCTAAAAGCCTTGGCCATTGGGGATCTGGTGCGCCTGATTCTGGGCAGAAGATCTTCCTCCATTCGGTTGTGCATGAGACTGTTAGGGAAGATGGTCGCCTCCTTTGAGGCCGTCCCATTCGCCCAGTTCCACTCAAGGCCTCTGCAAGCATGCATCCTTGCGGCTTGGAACAGGAAGCCCCAATCTCTGGATCTTCCTATGCGTCTATCCCCAGGGACACGCAAGAGTCTTGTCTGGTGGTTACAAACCAAGAATTTGCTGTAGGGCAAAACTTTTCTTCCTCTCTCATGGAAGATTATCACAACAGATGCCAGCCTGACAGGCTGGGGAGCTGTATTGGAGGAAACATGCTCGCAGGGGAAATGGTCTGCGACCGAGAATCTACTGCCCATAAACATCTTGGAGATCCAGGCAGTTTACATGGCACTCATAGAGTGGTCTTACAGACTGCGAGGTTTCCCGGTTCGGGTTCAGTCCGACAATGCCACCGCAGTGGCTTATATCAATCACCAGGGCGGTACCAGAAGTCTGGTGGCCCAAAAAGAGGTGAATCACATACTTGTCTGGGCAGAAAAGCATGTTCCGTGTCTTTCTGCAGTCTTCATCCCAGGAGTGGAAAATTGGCAGGCGGATTTTCTCAGCCGCCAGCAGTTGTGCCCGGGAGAATGGGCTCTGCACCCCGACGTGTTTCAGAACATATGTCACAAGTGGGGTACTCCAGACGTAGATCTGTTTGCATCCAGGTTCAACAGGAAACTGGACAAGTTTGTATCAAGGACAAGAGATGCACTTGCTCAGGGGTCAGATGCTCTGACAGTTCCCTGGGATCAGTACAATCTGATCTATGCCTTCCCCCCGAGCCCGCTTCTGTCGCGGTTCCTGGGAAGAGTCAAGAGGGAGACAAGGTCGGTCCTTTTGGTGGCCTTGGCTTGGCCCAGGCGACCATGGTATGCAGAAATCATGAAGTTGGCAGTAGGCAGGCCATGGACCCTCCCTCTCCGGCCAGATCTGCTCTCACAGGGTCCAATCTACCATCCTGCTTTACGCAGTCTGAATTTGACGGTTTGGCTGCTGAGACCCACATTCTGAGAGACCGTGGCCTTTCGGGGCCAATCCTTTCTACTCTGGTCAATGCCAGAAAGCCGGGCCTCCAGACGTATTTATTACAAAATCTGGAGGACATATGTTTCCTGGTGTGAACTCAGGAAATGGCATCCTAGAAAATATATCATTAACAGAATCTTGGCCTTTCTCCAGTCAGGCCTAGAGATGAATTTGGCCATAAGCACTATCAAAGTGCAGATTTCGGCCCTGTCAGTATTTTTTCAAAAGCCGCTTGCATCACATTCCCTAGTACGGGCTTTTATTCAAGGGGCTATGCGGAGAAAACCGCCAGTTAAACCTCCGGTATGCCCATGGGATTTGAATTTGGTTCTCTCGGCCTTACAGGGGCAACCATTTGAACCTTTGCATCTGGCTTCTTTAGTTCTCCTAACTAAAAAACTGGTCTTCTTAGTAGCCATATCTACGGCTAGAAGAGTATCAGAGTTGGCAGCTCTTTCCAGTAAGGAGCCGTATTTAATTATCCATAAGGACCGGGTGGTCATGCGTCCCAACAGGTCCTTTCTACCTAAGGTGGTTTCGGGTTTCCATTTGAATCAGGATGTAATCCTACCATCCTTTTTTCCGGACCCTCAGTCCACAGAAGAAGAATCTTTACACACTTTGGATGTGGTTAGAGCAATCAGTATTTATCTTCAAGCAACTGCTCAGATAAGGAAAACTGATTGTTTGTTTATTCTGCCGGAAGGCCCTAGAAAGGGCCAGGCGGCGTCAAAGTCCACTCTCTCAAGGTGGATTAGGCAAGTTATTTCTCAGGCCTATGGTTTAAAGGGGAAGATTCCTCCTTTTCGGGTGAAGGCGCACTCTACTAGGGCTGTTAGTGCTTCTTGGGCAGTGCATCACCAGGCCTCCCTGGCTCAGATCTGTAAGGCTGCGACTTGGTCATCAGTCCACACATTCACCAGATTCTATCAGGTGGATATCAGAGGGCAAGAGGATATCGCCTTCGGGCGCAGTGTACTGCAGGCTGCAGTTTAGGTCCTCCGGTCCCTGGCGGTCTATATTTATGATCTGTGTCTCCCTCCCCTCAATCTGAGCATTGCTATGGGACATCCCACTATGTAATGAAGCTCCTGTGTCCCGTGATGTATGATCAAGAAAATTGGATTTTTATATACAGCTTACCTGTAAAATCCTTTTCTTGAGAGTACATCACGGGACACAGGGCTCCCGCCCCTCTTGGGTTTTACGTGGTTTCTTATTGCTTTGCTACAAAACTGAGGTGTCTCTCAGATGGGAGGGGTTATATAGGGGAGGAATTCTCCTTAATTGGGGTCAACCAGTGTCCAATAACCAGAGGTGCCTATATAACCCACTATGTAATGAAGCTCCTGTGTCCCGTGATGTACTCTCAAGAAAAGGATTTTACAGGTAAGCTGTATATAAAAATCCCATTATATATGATTTGAAACCTAGAAAGCTTCGCCATCTTAACTCTTCTCTTATTTTTCTGCTACAGATTGTCTCTACGACAAAATCTCATCCTTGTCCTGCCCCAACTTCTGTCTACAACAGTTCACTGTCATCCACCCTGGACACCTTCGCCCCCCTCACTACGCACAGAATCAGGCCCCGACCGCTACAACCCTGGCAGACAGACAATACCAGAAGCCTCAAAAAACGTAGCCGTGTTCTTGATTGTCTGTGGCATAAAACTATATTATATAATATAAATCTGCCCTCCAAAAATACCATTCCTGCCTGCACACTGCCAAACAGACTTACTTTATAACTCTCATTAACACCCTCTCACGCAGTCCCCGTCAACTCTTTTTTTACTTTTACCCCCTTCAGGGGGTACTGGGCTCACAGCAGCTGATTCCTACATCATCAATTTAACACATGTGGCTTCCTTTGTCTCCAGCCTCCTCCAATAGAGGCAATAAGGTGGCTGGATTCAGATGTACGCACTTTTCATTGTTAGATTTGTACATAAACAAACTCATATTTTAAACCTTTCATTAGACAAACATTTAGTTAATGGTATATTTGCTGCGCAGAATGTGGGACCATTAAAAATTAAATATTTGACCAAAATAATGTCTGTAACTTTGTCTAATAGCACCTTTGCATAAAGCTACAGCTTTGATATATCAGGATGAACCCTTCATTACTGAGTCCAGCTTGCATAAATATATTACAATGGTTCGTTTTCTATCATGCTGTTTGTGTAAGAACTCCAGTTTCATGTTTCAAAAAGACAACTTTTTCCTGGCAATATTATAATAAATGATAACAATACCCTGCGGTCATGCAGAGATGTCCATAAATCCAAAATATTATTCTGCTTATACCACGGCACTTACAAGAAAAAGGGACACATCATTTCACAATCCGCACATTCTGCTTTGGATTTCAAAAATAAAAATAAATAAAAACAAAAGGACCAACAATCCTTGTGTATATGACAGAACAGAAAGCTCTCAACCACATCAAAAACTATACAATTAGCTGCAGGTGCTATCTATCCTAACAGGGTGTGTGAACTTGATGTGATGGGTCTGTTATATTTACATTTTATTTATTTTTACTCTCACATCATGGACCACACATTAACTTATTATCAGACCTATAAGATTGAACCAAATAAGATTGAATTTTTGTAAAAAAACTTCTTATATATCCCATCCATCTTGGCTTTGTTAAATATTATGGCAGCTGTATTACAATTAACAACCTCATCTTAATCTTTTTTTTTCTTCTCAATAAGGGATTATTGTATAAATGTAAAATGACAAAATTGTTATCTTAAATTAAACCAATCCCATTTTTACAAATTTCCCCATTAACCTGGATTTCATTTCCAACCAAAGGTTGTCTAAACCAGTTTTAATATATCTATAGTATTAATAAAATTGTTAAACTCATATTAGAAATTAATACTAAAATAATAATTTCAATATCACAGACTAATATATATCCCCAGATACATTTCCTTAAAGGAGGACATATTACTTAATGTCCCTTTTTTAAATGCACTGTTTCCACTATCAAAGGATATTCAATTCGTGTAAGATACGGTTAAATGTAACCTTCATTTTACCATGTTTGGAAAACATATTGAAAAATAATTGTGATCACATTGTTTATCAATAGATTCATTAACCTGACACATTTTGTTATAAATGTTTTGTCTAAAAAACTGAAATTGGCATGGTGTCCTTCCAGCTTATCACCAACCTCTCATCCCAGGAGAGTGTAAAGGAGGGGGTCACATCAGCATACATGACACACACAAGAGATAGAACTAAAGGTTCCAGAATTAACACACATACACGAATATCTCTCTAAATGTGCTTATATTTTTCCCATTTGTACAAAACACATGCATATTATTCTCCCACTTTCTTTTAACTCTTTTTATTTCCCTGCTCCCATGTATTGTAATACCGTACTTCACATACCGAACCTTCTATGATCAGACGGACATAGTGCTCATCCCATCTTCCCTCTCTGTCATTATATGAAGCATTCTGTTTTAACTCTCATTTCTCTGTTTCTTGACTTTACTAGTTGTAGTGCCTGACCCCAAATTCATCCCATAACTTAACATCAAAATGTACCCTTCTTTCTAGTGTTCCATAAGAGAGCGTTAAAACACATTAACAGTATGAAGAAATCTTCTCCAGATCTCCCCTTGGGTCGTCACGTTAGGGATGTACATGCTGGTTTGATTCCCAAAATTAGATTTCTTATATTAGATAGGATACACCCTAGTAGTAGGGGAGGGGATTGGAACAGAATATTACTTCAGCGAGAAACGAGATGGATAGTAAATTTAAATGCGACATCACCCCCAGGCCTTAATAATGTAATTAGTTTTCGTCCCTTCCTTGATAGTTTTATTTCATGTAGATAGGAAGAATGAGGGCTTTCTTCCTTTTTTTTTATGTGCTTCTCTTTATCTTGATTCTCGCACTGTACTGGTTCTGGTTTGGGTCCTTCACGTTGCTAAAAATACAACAATACAGTATACTATTTGTATGCGTATGGTCTCTTATTTCCTCAGTCATCAGTGACTTCCACCCGGCGCACCCAGGGGCTGCATGCCCTCACACATGAGTGTTGTGGGCTTTGACGGCCCCTCTGTATATTCATGGCATGACCATGTATTGCGTCGGTGCGCGCTTAGAGCAGGGCGACGTTCCCTCTTCCCTCTTGGGTTTTTTGAGGTGACTGTGCTGTGGCGCTTCTCTGTGTGGGGGGGTCTCCTCTCTCTATTGCTCTGCCCCTGTTAGATATCATTTTTTATTTTGATTGTTTTATTCATAGATTTCATATTGGGCCTATGTTCGGTAATCATGAATAATTCAGAAGGTTACTTGTCCCAGTATATGTCTCATGTTGCAGCGTGGCTGTTGTATTGCTGCCATGGCATCGTCTTACCGACATGGATGTCTGTTTACTTAGAAGTCAATGCACTTGTCTCCATAGACTGTGATGATATCATCACGTTTCGGGATACTACGCGCAGGTGCGAACTCCTTCACCCTCTATTTAAGCCGCTCAGCTGTCAATACAAATCAGCTGTTACGGCTCGCTACCCTGCAGACATTTATCTCATCCATCCGGCGTCTCTGCATGAATATACAGACACAGGTATAGTGTCTTTGATGGGAACATTTTGACCTATACTATTGGGGTTTTTTCTGCTGCAAACTTTTAAAGGACTTTATTAGTTCTAACCAGTTGCAATTTTTTTTTTATTGCCATAGTTATCTAAGTGATTAAGCATTATTTTGTCTATGGTGGTGTGTCAGAATAAACTCTTCTCTACCTTCCTACATATGAGAGGATACACCTTGTGCAGGTAAATATAGAAAAGTTCTCTGTTCCCCCCCCCCCCTTTTTTTTTTTTTTAAATACTCTCTATTTTTGATAGCACTACCGGCTTTAGAAAATTATTGGTTTTGGGATTGAGCATGTGACGCTTGCTTGGGCTTCACCGATGGCTGTGGTTTTGGGGAGACTATATATATTAACACTATAATCATCTGTGGTCGTTTTGGGGCTCTGTACAGAACCATTTTTTGTTAAATGTAAGTTCTTTTGTTTCTTGGCTTCCCTGGCGTAGATCTCTTTCCATTAATTATTCTGATAATACTCTGAAAATGTATATATTAATGAATTCAATACTAATGTAATATGTGTTCTTTTATTAGAGACTGGGCTTGTTATATGTCTATAAATCCCCTGAAGAAGGGCAGAAAGCCTGAAACGATCGTTGGGTCGGACTTATAAGCCATTCTTTTTTGATTTTATATTATACGTGTTTTTGTACATTATGTGTGATATATTTGTTATAATATTTAATAAATCTTATAAAATTTTGTGATAAACTTTTGTTTTCAGTCACTTTTAAAGTCCTATTTCTCATGGGGGTATTTTCTTCTTTTGTACTATATATTTGGGATGTGGTGACTGAGGACACCTAGGCTTTCTGTGAATGGTGGGGTTTTCTATTTCTCTGTTTCTTGACTTTGCTAGTTGTAGTGCCTGATCCCAAATTCATCCCATAACTTAACATCAAAATGTACCTTTCTTTCTAGTGTTATTCGTCAGACTTGATCCATCCTGCTCACATAGATAGCTGTTACTCTGCATAATTCTTAGTCCCTCTTTCCTTTCTTATCTATAATACTCAGATGGACAGGAGACAGTAACAATATAACATATAACCACCAATCAATGCAGTTTAATTAAGAGGAGTAAAATAGGTACCCTTTGTCCGGAAAATGCCTTACTGATCAAGGAAGTTTGATAACTCAAATGTAAGCAAAAGGCATACCTCAGCTGATTATCAGAAATTCCCAGATTGTCTCAAGCTCCTCATTTTGGATTCTCAGAGTCACCTACAAGACCCCTCCTAGGCAAAGCTCGCCACCTGAGCTGGACATTTTACAGATAGGCAAGTCCTATCCTCATATTGATTAGTGGTTCCAAATTAAAAATAACTACTGCAGTAGGGAACAGACACAAAAGATATACTCAGCATCTTTCCAATTAACTGTCCTGCTTTATTATGACGCAATTGAAGGTTTTTATACACATGATTATGTAGGTATCACATTAATATTACAATTGTATGTTTATGGTAACAAGGGGCATTACATAGGCAGGCTAATTCTAATAAGGACTCAAAAGAATGCAAACATTTACTGAAAACATTATTAGTACCATGTGCACAGTGAGGGCAACTTACAAATTTCCATTACAATCCTAACTTTTTAAGATTAAATATTTAGGTGACCCCCCCCACCCCCCGCCCCAACCCAAAGTCCAATAATCCCGCAGGTTTAATCCATCCAATTTCCTACTGTCCATGGATTTGTATTCTTTGGTCCTATGCTTTTATACCTTTCTTTGTAACCCTTTCCCTACAGCTTTGCGTGAACATGGTACAAAGTCTCAGTCTTGTACCACCTTTTGAGACTGCTCAAATCTGCATCTTGTTAATATCTCTCTTATTGTAACTAACACACTGTAAAATGTTTTATTCATGGTGACACTTATTCTGTCACTTTTCTTATTACTCTGTATTGTTGCTTCTTTTAATAAATTCGATTGAAAAAATAAATAATAATAATCACTCGTTATCCAAAAAAGGTCATTGTCCAGGTAGTTCCTGTTATAGGGTGACAACACTCTGCCCATGTCTACCAACTGGGGTCCTGCATCATTACCATGTAATTGTCACATGGGCGTCCAATGGAGACCACAATAACCATTTCAACACACATTATGAAGGCATAATCAACTCTTTTCACTATCAGCAAACCACCTTGAGAAAGGTGTTCCTGATATTGCTGAAGTACTGCAAAAAAGATTTAACATTTATTAAATACAATGCTTTAGCAAACTACACGTCATTCAGATAGGGTTTACATGTACTTTAATAGCAAATGTGAGAAAGTTGCTCATGAAAAGTATAAAGTAAGATAATACAGCATAATAAGACAAGATGCCTAAAAAAAAGACTACATAAGGCTAAGACAGGAGGATAAAACGTTCCAGCAAAATAAAAATGAAATTCGAGGGATATAAAGCAGCTGAATGGAAATAACAAGACATCCATGTTTTACACAATTGTGAACATACTGAGGACTGAATTTAAATCCGGGCTCACCATATGTATACCTAAAGAATGTTTTTTTTTTATAACAGATCAAAGGGGGTTCTAGACAGGAAGACAGACTATTCCAAAGAGCTCTTAAATGAAAATGCTGCTGAGGTTATATGATCCTACAGTTCGGAGCATCCAGTAGTACATTGGTGAAGAGTTGTAACCCTCTACAAAAGGATACAGAGACTCTAAACCGACACATAACAAAATATCAGGGAAAGATAACATTCAACCTGAAATCATTAATCCAGGAAGTGAAAACTTTCATAACAAGACCATGCGCTTATTAAGATGATGTTGGTGAAAAAAATATTTCCAGTGGAATTGAATGTTAGTATTCTCTGCCCAATACTGCAATACCGCAAACTGCAAAGGAACAAGCTAAAGTCTGCATATAAAATTCTATCTGCCATTAAAGCCAAATCTTTAAAATTATATACATGGGGCTAGAAGACTACTAAGCACATTTAGGGCTGGAAGGTTGATGACAGCCCAAATATTTTTTTTTAAGACAAATGCTTGAACAGAACTAAAAAAGATGAATAGAAATACATCAACTGATTGTTGATTTTGGAGAAGTACATGATTTTTTTTTCATGAGAAAACTTTTGGAGTATTTGGCTTACCAGAAAAGCTTGTGTAGCAAGCCGGATATATGCATTTAGTCATTCCTGGAGAAGGCATATCAACTATAGACAAAGCCAGGGAATAATGTAGCACTAGATAGAGTAATTAGAGAGTCTAGTTTAGAAACTACAGATCACATATTGACGTAACAAGTGCAGATACTAGGGATTGCTGATGACTAGGGATGGGCAAACGGTTCAGCCCGAGCATGAGTTCGGGCTGAACATTTGCCTGTTCGGCCATTTGCCAAATGCCCAAATTTGCAGGGTGTTTACTCCAACGAACCCCCGTCATTGCACTGAGCGCTGCACAGTGCATTGTGTGCCCTGATTGAGCAAAGCTTTGCCCAATCAGGGTGCAGTATAAGCTGGTTGTTAAGGAATTGTGCTGGGAAGCTGGCCGTGGCATCCTTAACCACCGATGAGTCATCAGCTGTCATTAAGTTTCCCTGCCGACAGCTGAATAATAAAAAAAAAAGTGCCGGTTTTAGAATAACTTCGATCAGCCAACAAAAACCTCCTCCTCGTGCCCAAAGCCCGGTATAAATCCAAGGGTGATCGGAGATTTGCTGTCCAAGGGCCTCGGCTATGGAATGCTCTACCAATCAACATCCGCCTGGAAGAAAATCACCTGGCTTTTAGGAAAAAACTCAAGACCTTCCTATTTTAGCAGATGATCAAATCTCGCCACAGCGCCTGGAGGCGATTCAGTTTGCATTGTGCGCTATATAAGTATTTCATTCATTCATTCATTCAATAAAGAAAAAAAGGCATGGAGTCCCTCCAAAATCCATACCACACCCTTATCCGAGCATGCAGCCTGGCAGGTCAGGAAGGGGGGGGGACTAGCGAGTGCCCCCCCCCTCAACCCTACCAGGCCACATGCACTCAACATGGGGGGTTGGTTATTTGGGGTGGGGGGGGCTCTGGGGATTAGGCCCTTGTCCCTATCAACATGGGGGCAAGGTACTTTGGGGCAGGGGGGCCCCAAAGCCCCCCCATATTGAGGGCATGTAGCCTGGTATGGTTCAGGAGGGGGACACTTGCTTGCTCCCCCCTTTTCCTAACCTGCCAGGCTGCCTTCCCAGATAAGGGTTTGGTATTGATTTTGGGGGGGACCCCATGTTATTTTTTTATTTTATTTTAGAGTGGGGGTTCCCTCCAATTCGATACCAGATATGGGCCTGGTTTGGACTTGGGGGGATTTGACTTTTTTTTGTCTTTAGAAATTAAATTATTGCTGCTGCAGCATGTTTTATGCATGCTACGAGTGTGACACTTTACAGGCAAATTGAGGGGCCCCCCCTAGGCAATATATTTAAAGGAATGTTTCATTTTTATTGTTGCACTTTAACATAATTAAAATTACTGCTCCTGAAAAAAAACAATTGTTTTTAAAAAAAAACATTTTTTATTGATACATGTCCCCCACGGCAGTACCCAGACACCCATACCCCTTTTAAACGGATTAATATAATAAGATTTAAAAAAAAAACTTTATTTTACAAATACCGATTAAAAAACAGATGCACCCAATATGATTTTGCAAAGATTTTTTTTTTGTTGTTTCCTTTGTGAGTGTATTTTTCTAATTGAAGCTTTATATGCCCTGTATGATCAGATGGGGGTGTCAATCATTATGTGTGTAATTGGGGCTTTAACCAATATTAGCAACATATGCTTGTATTTTGGCAAACAGTTAAAAATAGCATGATAAATACGGTAAAGCATAGTTTAGTGATGTAATGACTTTCTTACATGATGCAGATCAGCAACTCCAAAAATTAAAAAAAAAATTTCATCTGTGGAAATTTCTTATATATGTCATTGTGCACAATAACTGTAACTCCAAGCAAGAATGACTTACACTCAAAATGGCTCTTCAAAAATGCTTGATGTGGTCAGATTGCAACAACAAGCTAGAGGGACTGACAGGATCACCAGACATTGCTAAGAAAACTAGCAAATAAAACCTAAACAGGCTACAGTAAAACACACCTACATAGAATAAAATACTATATGGAAAAAGACATTTAGGTGTAGTATACACTACTCCAATTCAAGTGTAGTGTAGTAATTTTAGGTAATTTTTGGATTGAGAATTGGAATGGTCAGGCAATCATGAAGCCAGATTGGGCAATCCTAGTCATGGATTTTTTTTTTTAAGTAGCATATATTGTGACCAAAGATTTCCATATTCATGGTGATCATGATACTGTAAAAATGTATTATTATATATGAAATGAATGCATATTTGAGCAAATCGACAACAGAGGATAGCAATTCTGGTTTGTACATACAGTATGTTCTTGTATAATTAGATGGTTAACAGGACAGAGAGAGAAAGAAGTAACACAGCCTTGGTGTCATAATTGCCATAGGTCTTACTACTAAGATGAGATGCAAAGCCACTCACTTATTAACCCCCCATTCTGTTCTAATGTATTCCTATAGCCCTCGAGAAGTAATTAAAATAGTGTACACCAATCTGTACAAAATAAGAAACCATTAATATTGGGATACACATAATTTGTTATATATTGCAAATGCAAATGCAAAGAAATAATGCTGTCTTGACCAGGATCCCTTGGGTTATATACTCATGTGGAAGAGCTATTAATTTGGTTATCCAATTATTTTTTCATATAACCTATAATAGTATGTCAGAAGTAAGGATCATTGTGTTTGGCCTCCAAACACAGATAGCAAAGGTCATCCCTTTTAAAGTCTTAGTACTATAGAGCAGCCATGGTACATAATTTAGCTGCCCGTAATGATTACAAAAGCTAGCTTCATGGATACTGTTCTTTAACAAGCAGCCAATTTATATTATTTACCATAGTGTACCATTTAGTAGTCTATGTGCCGCTCACTAATATGCCCACTTTCATAAAGGGTCTCACATTACATTTTCAATTTGTCTTCAAAAAGTAACATTTAATACTATACCCCACAAATTATATGTATAGATGAAGTAGGAATTTTATACATGTGCTTTAGCCCACGTTCACATCGGGCCGTTTTGACATGCGATTTGACATTTCAAATCGCCGACTTTGCGGTGCCACACCCACTTTGTGGCGCTACACATTCCCAAAAATAGTTCCTGCACTACTTTTGGAGACTTCAGGGGGGTGATTTCAATAGACATCTAGGCAGGAACCCACACAGATGTCTCTGAAATCGCTCCTAAAGTCGGACTGAAATGCGGGTTTGAAATTGTGAGAGTTCAGCTGAACTCGGATGATTTCAAACCCGCATCAGTGTGAACCTGGACTTAAGGTCAAAAAGATTATATACCATAAAGCTGTATGCCTTTTCTTGTTATCACTCTCAGCTGAAACAATTAGGGCCCATTCACGCAAGGCAGTGTGTGTTATGGTGCCCATAATGTGAGCTTGCCAGTGTGCATAGTGCATGCATGTTGTGATGTATTATGCAATGCATCTCAATCTAAGATATCACCAGCACACCATGTTCAAACAAGACACTTGATTGTCTTCAACAAAGAGTCAAGCTTAAAGGCCAGTCTGATTGCTGTATAGAGTGCACTGGCCTTTTTTGTGGTATACCATGCATTGCATGTTTGCTTTTTTTGTTTTGAACATTATTAAATCTGACAGCCTGACAGTTCACTTAGCTCTATGCCCAGCAGCGCATTGCAGAGCATTGAAGTATTGTGCAATGTATTGCGCTGCCTAAAAATGCCACATTTTCTACTCTCTTTCATTGTACAGAAATGCAGAGTGGTGTGAGCTGAAAAAATATACGTAAGGCAAAGGGTCCAGTAAATGCATTGGAAATGTGTTGGGCAATGCCCAATCAGGCTGGTGTGAATGAGCCCTTAGATAGAGTAAGAGTTAAAATGTCTGTTAGGCTTTTTATTTTTGTCCGTGACCCTTTATGGTTTTTATTCATAAACGTATCTTTGTATTTTTTTAGGTCATATGCACACTGGGAGTTTAGCCTCGGTGCATGGGGTTCTGGAATTTAGTCACGGCCAAGGACACAGTTGCACCATTCAACACTTCATCCATGGCTAAACCCTGGAACCCCATGCATTGGGGTCAAATGTCTAGTGTGCATTGAGCCTTAAACAGTGGTATGGCTGTAGTAAGGCCCGCGTCAGTGTTGAAAAGGTGCTTTGTGTAAAAACATATAATTATCTTAGGCCACTAGAGCAGGCTGTTAGGATTGTCCTGGGCCTCCAGCCAGAATGACCTTTATCCTTTTTTTATCACTTTATACAGACAATTGTTGTATTGCAGAAGAGGTACAGGCCATATGGCAAACAAAACATGTATGTGACACAGAAAGACATGTCTTGTCAAAAAATTGCTCTTTCTCCTGCAAGCCTCATTAACCACTTCAGCACTTAATGAGCCATCAATGGATAACAAAGTACCAAGAGAACAGAGTATGTTGGAGATTGCAGTATTTGATGATTATTGACTCCCAGCCCATATGACTATCACCTAAGAAGATTTTGCCTCCTGAAGTATCTCTGTCGAGCTCTTTTGTGATTGACATTGCTCTATTAAAGGTTTCTCTGCTGATGCCCAAGGCGTTGCTGTGGTTACGCTCCTCTGTTCAACTCTCAATGCCTACAGCAAAATGCTCATTAACTGAATATAGTTTAGGGGTCCTCAAAATACCCCACAAAGCTTTTTCTTAAGAAATATAGACTTAAAAAAAAACTTTTTAACCTTCTCATACCTAAACATTTGTGAGATAGGGTACTGGTTTTTTGAAGTCCTTATACATTTTATGACAATAAAAAAAAAAGGTATTTTACAATGCTTTTATGATATGTTGTACATATCTATCAGTCTATTCAAACGCCATTCTGTAAATTCTAAGAAAGTTTTTCATGTTCTGTAATTAAAACCCAGGTGGCCTCCGATATGCTTACAGCCTTTACACACATTTTAGATTTTATATACAGGTGGCTAGCTCTATCTCTTAATTGCACTGCACCTGGTGTAGGGAGGGCCTTGGCCTTAGGCAACTGCGGTACACAAGAATATTTACTGTGTTCCAATTTTTCACTTTTTTCAAAACATTCCTAAACCACATATTTAATATATAAGCAGAGCTTAGATTTGCATAAAAAGTATGTAGTTCATTTTAAATGCCAAATATTAATATTTTAAACTTTTCTCCATACAGCAGTTCTTCTTAGGTAGATCCTTTAGCGATATAGGCTTGCAATATAGGCGTGCGCACAGGGTGTGCTGGGTGTGCCTGGACACTCCCTAATCATCTTGTGTGGTGCCGACTACCCCTGCTTCCTCTCTCCCCCTGCAGTGCTGCCAGCTCCCCTCCTCTTCCTTTAGTGAAATAATACAGCAAGTGATCTGTACTGATCGCTCCTGCCTTCATTCTTAACTAAAGCATAGTAAACTATGTATACTGCAGGCTGCAGAGAAAAGGACTGGGGAATCTCTGTCCTCAGTTTCTTTCTCTGTCTCAAAAGTGAGACATCAGGGGTCTGTTTAGACCCTTGATATTTCACCAAAGCCCCATAACGGGGCTCCTATAAAAAATGTTAAAAAAAATAATATTGTCAATAATAATAAAAAAAAAAAAATTGTAAAAAATAATAAAGAATTATAAAAAAAAAAACTACTGACATCGCCCACTGCCCTACTGAGAAAAATCTTTGCTCTACTGACACCGTCCAATCCTCTGCTGATATACATGCATATATGATTGTGCTCTGGTGTGCATACCCTAATGCAACAGGCTGCACGCCCCAATGTGATTACATATTTTGTCAATTTTTAAATACATTACCTGTAATTTACCTGTGTTCTTGTTGCATAATCAAGCAAAAAAGTCTTTGATAGTTGTTGATTACCAGTGTAGCTAAGAATACAGATGGGTAGCCTGTAGCTGATATGGAAATAAACCAGCATGTTATTAGAGAGAACCTGAAACAACTTTCATTTGGGTGGATGTCTTGCTGTGAGAGTGGAATGCCCTGTACACATGGTCGGACTTTCCGAAGGAAAATGTGCAATTGGATCTTGTTGTCGGAAAGTGTGTGGGCTCCATCTGACTTTTGCCATCGGAATTTCTGACAAAGTTTGAGAGCAGGATCTAAAATTTTCTGACAACAAAATCCGATCCTTTAAGTTCCGATCGTGTGTAGACAATTCCGATGGACAAAGTGCCACGCATGCTCAGAATAAATTACGTGACAAAAGCTATTGGCTACTACCCTTTTTATAGTCGTACGTGTTTTATGTCATCTTGTTCTGAACGATCGGATTTTCCGACAACTTTGTGTGACTGTGTGTATGCAAGAGTGTGGGCCAAAATCCGGCGGAAAAAATAATTTGGATTTTGTCTTTGGAATGTCCGACTGTGTGTACAGGGCAGAACTGATCGTCCATGCAGTGCCTGGAAAAGGTCATCCAGTGCCCAGGCTGTAGATGTCAAATGGTGCCTGCTTCACCTGTGGCACATACCACCTTCCCCCCTAAATGTGTACCTGATCATCTTATAAAGCTCGAATCCCACTTACGGCTGCCACCCCACTTGTCTCAACTTCACTACACAGCATTTTTAGGACTGAGCAGTTTAAGATTTTGCTTGTTGTGTTCTGTGTAAACCAGAGATGTTCAGTTTGTGGGTGCAGGGCAAATGGTCTAGAAAGATGTGTGGGAGAGAAGTTGTGACAGAGCCAGAGTTAAAACTCAGAATAAATGTACTTCTCCGAACAGGGAATACCAGGGATGCAAGGAAGGGGAGAATCAAGACTTGGTACAGGGACAAGGAGCAGGAGTAAGGCAGCAGGGTACAGGATGCAAGGCTAGCTAAGGTACAGGATAAACAGGCATAAGGATCTGGCAGCAAGCATGGTAATCAAAACACTAACATAATTTGCAATAGCAGAGGTGAGACTTAAGTATCCCCAGCAGCTGGAGCCAGGTGGAACTGATTGCAGAAACCTGCAAACTACAGCTTTTAGCCCAGAGACCCACAGTGCCACCAGCAGGTGAACCAAAGCCTGACATCAAATGGGGCAGCGTAGAAGGAATGTTGGGTTACAGCATGGGCTGCATGTTGCATTGGCAGTAGAAGCAATGAGAGGCAGAGCAGCGGCTACACAGCAATAAAAAAAACCTCCTCACTAGGGATGAGCCTGATGTTCATACGTTCGACTGGAACATTGGGTGTTTGCCCGTTTGCCGAATTTAGAACATTATGGGGCATTCGTGGGAAATTTGAGCACCCCATAATTGAACTGCGAGACTATCAATGCAATGTGAGATCGCACTGCATTGATGGCTGCTGATTGGCCAAAGCATGCACCTGATCTGCATGCTTTGGCCAATCACAGCGCGCTCTGCAGTGAGAGCTATGATTGGCCAAAGGCAGGGTGCCTTTGGCCAATTATGGCTCAGGGGGCTAAATATGCGCCCCATACACTTACACGCCAGCTTACAGCTTACACAGCAGCCATACATAGTGTTATGAATGAGAGCAGCAAAATTACATTTCTGAAGGAAAAAAACATAATTTGAAACTGCTCGTGGCTGTAATGTATTTCCGAATCCCAGCAATATACATAAAAATCATTGAAAAAAAATGGTGGGAGTCCCCCCCCCCAGTCCATTATCAGGCCCTTTGGGTCTGGTATGGATATTAAGGGGAATCCTGCGCCAATTATTTTTTAATAAACGGTGTGGGGGTTCCCTACAAAATCCTTACCCGGCCTTTCAGGTCTAGTATCAATTTTAAGGGGAACACCATGCTAAGATAAAAAAAAAATGACGTGGGGGTCCCCCCAAAAATCCATACCAGATCCTTATCCAAGCACGCAACCTGGAAGGTCGCAGGAAAAGGGGGGGTGAGAGAGCACCCCCCTCCTGAACTATACCAGGCCACATGCCCTCATTTGTATCCATATTGCCAGGATCCGACAATACATTACAGCCACAAGCAATTTTAAACAATATTTTTTCCTTTAAAAATATCATTTTGCTGTGGTGCTGTTATAAACACGGAAAGATGCGCTACTTTACAGGCAGACTACAGAGACTACCAGGCACGATATTTAACAGAATATTACATTTTGATTGTTCCACTTTTGGCCCCTTTCCCACTGGGGCAGTGGGTGCATCGGTGGTAAAACACTGCTATTTTTAGCGGCGCTTTTCCATAAATTTTGCATTGCTACTCGGCCACTAGCACTTTTACCTGCTGCTAGTGGCCAAGAAAGGGTTAAAACCACTGCAAAGCACTGCTGCAGCAGCGATATGCTGGCAGTATAGCCGCATTGCTCATTCATTTCAATGGGCGGGAGCGGTGAAGGAGTGGTGTACCGCTCCTTCACCACTCCAAAGATGCTGCTTGCAGGAGTTTTTTTTTATGTCCTGCAAGCGTACCACTCCAGTGTAAAAGCACTCAGGCTTTCACACTGGTTAGAGAGGAGTGGTGCTTTACGGGCGCTATGCAGAGGCTAGTTTTAGCAATGCAGCGACTGTAAATCTCCTCAGTGTGAAAGAGGTCTTAAGCCTTATTAAAAGTCCCCTGTTGCAAGACCCAGGTCCCTAAACCCTTTTTATGGCAATAACTTGCATATAAGCCTTTACATTAGCACTTTTGATTTTTTTACATTCATGTCCAATAGACTTTAACATGTTTGCACAAATGTTTTGCCTGTTCGCTTATTCTGCTGCGAACCAAACCAGGGGATGTCCGGCTCATCCCTGCACTGGAGAATAATTTTGGCTGAAGCTGGCTCTGGCTGGACATGCGCTGTAAGCTCACCAGCTGTCTGGGGGTTGTTTTATTGGCCAAATTCTCCTGTCCACAAACATTCATGATGGGAGAAAAAAAGACAGACTTTAGGGAAATGTCCATAATTTATTGGATGGTTGGTAATCCTAGTGGTGCCCCTTCCCCCACATAAAAAACACTGCATCCTGGGCAGCTGTCTCTACTGTCCCCCTCTCATCCCAGGCCTGCTACAGAGACAATCCATTTTACACTGACAGGACTGTTTACAGAGATCAGCTTTGGGGATTGGATTTGACACAAATATGTGCCAAATCTGCTACGAAACAGAACCCTGGTATGATCAGCTCATTTTAACTTAAGGGAAGCGGGTGCTGTTAAAGATGAAGTTACAATCGCCCACTGTTTACTCTGGGGTGTTTGCTTTTGGACCTTAAACCCAGGGAACATCCCCAAGAATGCGGTGACAGCTAGGCCAGTAGAGGACTCCTCCAGATACCGGGCCCTCAAAATGTTCCTCCTTTGAACCCAGGGAAGGAAACTTTCAGGGGCCCAGAGGATCCAAAAGCCAGAATTACCGCTTCTCTGGGGCGCCTTGTACTCCCATACATTTTTAGCTATAAGGATAAGGATTTAAGAGGAAGATGCCATAAGAGTTAATGCAGTGGACCAAATGACACACACCATAAAACAGTTTAAGAGGGGCTATTTCCAGAGTTCCCACAGACCAGCTCATATACACCTAGGTCCATGAAGCTACACTGGGACAACGAAAATGTGCTTGGCCCTCATTGGGCCACAAATACCGTGTATGCTGCACTATGGGGATGATACAGATGACTAGCACCCAGAAAAAAGATACATAGGGCCACTTTTATTCTTTGGATTATTTTCATTTTTTTTCTCTAGCCATGATCTAATTGAATCTTACTTATTTTGTGTGGAGCCACAATAAGATTAATCTTTTAAATCTTGCTTTGCCAACTGTTTTTAATTTTAATTTTATTTGTACCGAGACTGCTCTGAATCATTGCAGTCTTCAGGTTGCCTCAGGGCAGAGAAGCAACTTCCCGTGGACATGGCACCGATGCATGCTCATGAGGACACTAATTACCCCCTGGTGAGGGCAGAATATTTTTGTAGTCACATTGTATTCACATGTTGATGTTACTGCACAATAAATCCTCACAATAACTTTTGCTTGAATCCCAGCACAATATCGGCAAGAAGAGATTCCTGGAAGAAAATATGAGTATATTGATGATGATATAGTAATGATGATTTTGTCACTTCTGGTTTCAAGGGTCAAATTCACTGCCTACTGTAACCAGGGAAGAAGCCAATGGAGAACAATCTATGTTCACTATCCCCAATTAACCTTGAACATTGCTACACCACCCATGCTGATCAACTTCCCCGATTCCACCCTCGCCATCATTCTCAGGCTGACACAGCCCATTTGCAGTTTCACTATCCTCTAATTTCCTTTGCTACCCACCCCCTTCTGCCCCTTCTCTCAATCATACAGCTTCCTCTTTATCCTACTGCACCAAACCTCCTCTAACCTTTACCACAATTATCCATCCCCTTCCTTCCCCTATCCCGCCAAACTTTCTCTGCCCCCAAAACAATCACCCACCCTCCTCCTTCTCTTATCTGACCCAAACCTCCATGGCTCCCTTGCACAATCACCCACTCCCTCCTTCTCCTGTCCTCTGCAAACATTCTCTGCCCCTCCCACTATAGCCTAACCTGCTCCTTCCCCTATATTTTCCCCCAATCCTCCTCCACCTCTTCCTCTTGTGACTAACCTTTCTCTGCTGAACCTTTCTCTGGCTCACCCTTTTCTTTCACCATCTGCCCCATCCACACACCCTCACCATACTTTTTTTTTTTTTTTTTTATTGTAAATTGAATTTATTACACATTTTATTCTCTTGACTGTAAATGGTTGATGGCTGTTGAATTGTTGGGCATAAAGCCTGCCTGATCTGCATGGACAATGCTAGAGATAGCCTTGTTCAGCCTCCTAGCCAGCACTTTTGCCAATATTTTTATGTCAGACTGCAAAGAGAGATGGGTCTATACCAGTTGGGCTCTTTGGAGGGTTTGTCAGGTTTCAGAAGTAGAATAATGCTATGCTAGCCCTGGATATGGGTGGCAGTAGCTGGCCTGGCTCACAGGCATCATTGAACACCGTCAATATTCGTGGCATAAGTACGTCAGTATATCCCATAAAACAAAACTCTATAGGTAGCTCATCATCCCCAGGAACCTTAAAGGTGGGAAAAGAGCTAGTCGCCTCCTGAACCTCCTCCACTGTGAGAGGAGAATCCCAATTGGCTGAGTGCACATCTCTAAGTTTAGGTAAGGTAATAGACTGTAAACAGCCCAATAGGGCCTCTGAAGTGTAGGAGACCTTAGAAGAATATAGTTCTGAGTAAAATCTCAAAAGTTCTGCCATGACAGTTGATAGTTGACACTTTTGTTGCCAGTGGTTTAGACATTAATGGCTGTGTGTTGAGTTATTTTGAGGGGACAGCAAATTTACACTGTTATACAAGCTGTACTACTTTACATTGTAGAAAAGTGTAATTTCTTCAGTATTGTCACATGAAAAGATATAATAAAATATTTACAAAAATGTGAGAGGTGTACTCACTTTTGTGAGATGCTGTATATATACAGTAACAGCCAGTATACAAGTCAAAGTAAAGAGGTATACAGTATATGAATACATAACGCCCATCAGGGTCAGAGCCTACTGCCAGTTCTTGTAAGTCGAAAGCCCTATGTATGAGAACACAAACCCCTCTCAAGTAAGAGGTGTGCATTGAGTGGTAGATCTGTAGATCTGTTGTGACCAGGAATATTTCATACAGCCAAGTGTCTCTTTAGTGAGATGTGTCTCTTGGAGACCTATAATAGCTGGATGAGATCTGCACAAAACAGTACTGACCATTGCCTTTTTCAAGGTATAATGCAATCCCTGTCAGTCCAGGTAACTAGGGGAACGTCCATCATGTAACATAAGAAAAAAATCATATGTAATGTAAGGACAGGAAGGCAGGTGTATCGCACAATGCAGTAGGTCAATCTCTGGTACTTTATAGCATGTAGGAAAGCAAGATTTCTCTGGAAAAGTGTAAAGCAGAAGTTATCAAGAAAAAAACTAAAAGTCAACTGAATTAGAGTCAAACACAAGAAGCCTGAGAACCATATATCCTGGCATAGAGTGTCAACAAAAAACAACCATAACTAGAGCAAATGGCAACTAGGCAAAGGTCCTCAAAGACCAGCACCCACCAGTGGGTCAGCATCTGGAGGCAATAACTGAGGTGCATAGATTGCCCCGAAAAAGGTAAACCCCCCCCCCATCGGAGCAAACCATCACTAACAAGAAAAATATAGGTAATTCCAGTAGGAGAAAAGGGTGTCTTTCAGGGCAGCCTTATCTTAAAGCAGAACCAAGCCCACTACGGATAAGCATCTTAGGGTCTTAGAGGATTCCTGGTGTCTGGCTCGGAGAGCTGGTTCATTGATATCCAGCCAATCAGCTGCTTCCCTTGTGCTGAAAAAGTGAACCTGGCCTCTAGTGGTGATCCGTAGATGTGCAGGATAGAGCATTGCATGTGGTAGATTTAGATGTCGCTGCTGAACATCCTGAAATTTGGCCATTAAATATTTGAAAAGAAAAATCATGGTAGAAGGAAGCCTTTACAGCATTATAGTGAATGGTAAATTTCTCCTTCGCCAACTGGGGCACGTTTTCCCTGTCCCGGTAATGCAATAAAAGTGTCAGGATTGGTCTGAGAGAACTCTTGCCTGGGAGAACATTGCCTGGGAAAACTCTTGTAGGAGTGTGATGAACTCTTTCTACCGCAAACAGGGGAATAAATGCATCCTTCCCAAAAATATCAAGAATCCAGTTTTCAATGAACTCTGTAGGATCCCGACCCTGCACCTTCTCCAGCAGATCCAGTTTCTGCCTTGTTGGCAACATTTTAACAGACAGAAAGTAAAGTGAACCCTTTAACAACAAACATACGGAAGCACAAATTAGTTTATTCAGGATAGTAGGGGAGGAACCACTGTGTGAATGTTATCTTTTGAATTTCTGTGTGTGTTTCTGTTGCTGATTATTCCCTAATAAAAGCGGAAGTAAACCCGATTTAACAGTTTAAAAAAACTGTTGCATTCCCAACACATGACAGGAATGTAACTGTCACATTTGTTGTGCTCTCAACCAAACTGTCAAACAATGTGCAGCATCATGGCAGTTGAAGATCAAATAGAGGCTAAGATGGCAGCTTCCTTGGCTGAAAACAATAGGAGGGATTACTTCCATTTTAAGCAAGTCATACATTTTATAATTTGCTTGATTCCTGAGTCAACACAGTCAGTGTTGATTAAGGAATTCCTCCCAGGGCGCTATTGTATTCTGACAGCGTAAGGTTTCCCTGCTGTCAGAATACAACGATCACTGCCAGCAGTGATCGCATGAAAAACTCAACAGGCTGGTTGTACTGAAGTTGATCTATGGGTAAACTTCAGTACAACCATCCTGCCATTAAACAGATTGAAATTCAGCCTGTTCCTGTTAAATTGGTAGAATTTTGATCTGTCTATGGCCTGCCTTATTGTTGGTTAAAACATTGTAAACAGGAAAGGAAGTAAGGGGATAACTTACTAATGGATGATCAAAGTGAAGAAAATGTCGTCAGCACACAAAGGATTCTTCTAAAGGCCGGGTTCACACCGCTGCGATGCGGGAACGCCGCGAATCCGCGGCGTTTTCCCGCATCGCACACCTCCCGCCGGCAGTTCACACTGCCCTATGCGGACGGCTGGGAGTGTCAATGTTATGTTAATGACACCCCCAGATCCGTCCGCATATCGCAGTGCGATTTGCCGACTCGCACAGGAATCGGATCGCATGGTGTGAACCCCCATGCGATCTGATTCTGTTGCGGACCAAAAAAAGGGTCCCATGCGAGTTTGCTGCGGGAGCTCTGCGAATTCAGCCATACTATCTGTATGGCTGAACTCGCATCGCTACGGAGATCGGATGTGATTTGCGGTGCGAATCACATCCGGATCTCCCCCCGCAGCAGTGTGAACCCAGCCAAAGGGATTTATTTTCATGGTCACGTGATAAACATACAGCAATGTTTCAGAGCCACGCCAAGTCCATTCGTCAGACCTGTTGAAGGGGCCCTGCGTGATTCCATGTGACCACGAAAATAAATCCCTTTCAAGGAATCCCTGGTGTGCTGAAGATTATTATTATTCAGGATTTATATAGTGTCAACAGTTTACACAGCGCTTTTCAATATAAAGGGTGACATTACAATTACAATACAGTTCAATACAGGAGGAATAGGAGGGCCCTGCTCATGGAGCTTGCAATCTAAAGAGCGGGGGAGGTGGTACAAAAGGCTAATAGCTGCACGGGAAGATCTGATGGAGATGGCTCAGGTACAGTTCTTAGGTGGAGGTGGGATAGGCTTTCCTGAATAAATTAATTTTTAAGGATCCCCTAACGGCGGGCAGGGTAGGAACTGACCAGACATATTGGGGCAGGGAGTTCCAGAGGATTGGGGAGACTCTGGAGAAGCCCTGCAGGTGAGCATGGGAGGAGGTAACAAGGGATCTAGAGAGCAGGAGGTCTTGGGAGGAGCAAATAGGACGATTTGGGCAAAATCTGCCAATGAGGTTGGGGCTATAGCTGGGGGCAATGTTGTGGATGGCCATGTATGTTGTGGTTAGTATTTACAATTTTATAC